>NC_081546.1:14535321-14780511 GCF_901000735.1 Corylus avellana | reverse complement strand
TAACAACATACTTTATGTTCATCAATATTAATCCGAAGTTCTCACAAATTAAATCATAGATATGTTTTACTATACTTCAAAGAATTAATCAAAACCATCCAATGTATCCATTCATTGACCAAATCACAAAAGAAATCCAAATTTAATTGAAACACCAAATGTATCCGTAGAACAAATCACATGGGATATCCAATTTTTATGAGTTAAAAGCCAAGCAATCAATCATATGAAATTATCTCAAATCATCAAATGTATCCTTGAATCACAAGAGATATCCAAGAATCACTCCATACAATTGATTAGAAGTAAAACAATTGAAATATAAAACCCAATAAAATCAAAATAATAAAAACTTACATAAAAGTATTGATGTTCTTCATCGGTGAGGCTTCATCCCCAACCTTAGTTGGGAATTTAGCTCCACATAAAAAATAAAATATAAACCTAAACCTAAACCTAAAGAAAAACTAAACAAAAGAATTTTGCTCTCTGGGATTGTGTATCTTTTCTTGAATGCAAAGAAGTCTATTTATAGGCTTAGGGAAGTCCTAGAAGCCCAAGTAAACCTAGATAATTCGGAGGTCTGTCTCCTAGTTAAAATAGAAGTCTGAAATCGGAATAGGATTCGTCCAGATTTGTGTCCTTTAATTGCTGGGCGATTTTGACATAAAACCCGTCCGAATTACGAAAATGCTATTTCACAACAAATTGTAGTATTTTGAGCTAGCTTTCCAATGCCGTTTGAATCACTTCAATCCGATATTTGAGTGGAGAGTTATGGTCAAAATACTAAGACATGTGCAGAATATGAATTTGAATCCGATCCGAAATCTTATCAAATCTGAACTTTAATCTGATTTAACCTTTCCTTAGATTTGGTTAGACTTAACCACACAATCTAGGTCTTCTCAAAGTATGCTTTCTTCCAAACTTCGCATTTTTCCCTTTAAAGCTGCAGTTTTTCTTCAATTACCTACAAAACACTAAAAACACAAAACTAACACAAAATATTAAATAACGACACAGCTAAAAGATTAACTAATGTAAATAAAGGGGTCCAAATATGCAATATTTGGCACTTATCAAACACCCCCAAACTTACATTTTGCTAGTACCTTAGCAAAACAAAACAAAAAATAAAATGAAAGTAAGAAACATAAATCCTTTTTCGTGGGAGAGACGATTGCATTTAGCATATGCAACAAGCCTTTTAAACCCCTAGGCATCCCTAGTGGACGAGTGAAGTCTCGTGAGGGCTTAACAGGAATGATACCCACAAACATTGTGCACTATGTTGTTAACAAGAAAGAAGTTTCACATAAACCATGGTTCTTATTCATGAGCAAACTTAAAAAGACAAACACCATCATAACAGTCAAAAGGAAATCCAAAATCAAATTACTCATAAATGGACAATTGAGACCTCATATGTTCTAAAAAGTGTAAAGTGTAATTAGCATACAATCATGAAGCTTTCTGCTTAAACTCAAGACAAGTTCCATAAAATTTGAAAGAATCCCTAACAAATGAAACAACTGAGGCAAGATATGCATTTTTTTTTTTTTTTTAATAGGCTTTGCAATGTCTAACTCCCTTAAGCTTTCTAATTGACTCATGTAACAAGTGTTAGGCCAATGACTCCCAAGCCAGGTGGCTTTAGGGCACTAGATGTAGAACATCTCTAAGGGCTTATTAACTTAAGTCAAAAAGGCTACGAAGTCAAATTAGCCATATCATAAATCAACACTGAACTTCACACCTTTTGACGCGAACACTCAATGCTTAATGAGGCAAGAGGTCCGGTTACTCAGTGAAAAACTCAAAATGATCTTTCTTTTCTTTTTCCTTCTCTTTTTGATTTATTTTTTTCTTTTTATATCTTTTTTTTATATATATCTTGCAAGCCAATGGTTATTCATCAATAGGTCATCCAACAAATCTCAAAGAGAACAAGCATAAGCTTAAACATCATACCTCACAGAAAACATGCTAATGTGCTCATAAAAATTTATTTCAAAACAAGTGAAATCTCTTTTACCCAAAAATAAGTCAAAGGACTCAAACTTCTAATGACATAATGATGATGTTTAACCCTTTAAGCAAGCTAATGAAATGCAAATCACAGTTATAGTTTAACTCAAACTTGACAACAACATAGCACAATTTTTCTTTTTTCTTTTTTCAAATTTTTTAACACAAAATGATAAATAAAAATAAACAAATATGAACAAAAATAAATAGACAAAGTGTTTTTCCATACCCCCAAACTTGAATTACACATTGCCCTCAATGTGTAGTATAGAAATACATTACCGGAAGTAAAGAAATCTCAAGGTATGAAAAAGGCTAGGGCGTCCCCCAAACTTAAACACCAAGACACCTGTCAACAAAAACTAAGAGCAATATTTTTTTTATAGAAACAAAACATCAAAAGATCAATTGCTGTTAGAAACAAAACAAATAAATAGAAATGCAATATAATGAAAAAGGAAAGAAAAAATTTGTGGAGTGAAGTGCAGAAAATAAACTGGAGGAGAAAACTTTACAGTGCTTCCCCCTATCATGCGGATGTCCAACCAATCCCTTCCACCCCTTCTTCTTCAAAACTTCATACCCCTCTGGAAGGATGTTTTGCCATCTTATGTAGAATTTCTTGCTTTGAAGGATCGTCTTAGGAAAGTGGTTCCTAGATTTGTGTGCTTGTGTGCACAAGTCCTTGAGTATCTTGACATAAGATGGCTCTTTGAGATATTTAGGCGCTGAAGCTTTGGGCTCTTGATGTGTCTCAAGAGGGACAGTGATGCTGGCAGGAGCTTCAGTACTCACTTCCATGTCACTAGGCAGATTAGGATCCATTGGGAGTTCACCATTTTCATGGTGCTCAACTTGCTCAAAGTGCTCAACTTGCTCATCTTTCTCTTCCTCCTCTTTGTTATCCACAATTTCCTCACTCTCAAGTGTGATGGTAACTTGGGCATGCTCATGATAAGAATTTTCGGAATCATCCTCATCCATCATGTAGTGCCTTTCAGCCATCAGCTGATTTTGAAGCTCTTCTTCCTCTATTCTGTTGAAGTCAGCAACTAGATGACCGATCTGTCCTTCTATCTTGGTCATGGCCTGCTTAAGTTCTTGTATGTCTCTACCATTAGCCATGTTGGAATTCCTCAGCTCCTGTACAGCTTGATTGGTAAAACCTTTTAGCTCTTGTATAGCTTGGGAGTTGGAATTCTTGAGCTCTTGTATAGCTTGGGAATTGCTCATGGTAGCATTCTTCATATCTTGTATGTTCTTATCCATTGATTGCATGAATGCTTTCATCATGTCTTCCAGTGATGACTGTGGTGTAGGCACTTGAGTGGTAGACTGATAAATAGGAGGTTGAGCTTGATGATCGAACTGTGGATATTCTGAATGATGCAATTCATCAAATTGGTGAGCATAATTTCCTGTAGCCTGAGCTGATCCTGAGAAATCAAATCGGTTGCTCCAGTCCGGGTTATAACAATTGAAATTTGAATCAAACCCCGGGCTGGAGAAACCGGTGTTCATTTGTTCATATGAAAAGTTAGATCTAGCTACTCTGACTTGGTCTAATTTGTCCCATAAGTCGTTGAGCTCAGCTCGCAGATCTGGACAATTGTTCTCCTCATGATAAGGATTGAAACAAAATGAACATGGTTTAGGTGGGTAAACATTTTGAGGGTAGTTGGTAGGAGCTAATGTCCTACAACTAGGAGAGGCACTAAAATCATTAAAATGAAAATTCATGTTTCTCCTCACTTTTTAGCATGCAGATATCCCACATAAAACATTAACCAATTTTTTTTTAAATAAAATAAACTAAAAGAACAGCTAACACAATAAAAAAAAATGAAAACTAAAATTTAAAACTCACAAAAATGACCAAAAAATAAATTTTTGGCAAAGATCTGCAGAATTGTTGCCTTTGCTATGAGTGCGCTCAATCGCGCTGATTGGGGAAGGTGCTGCGCGAGAACTGTAAAACAAGCCAAACAAAACAAAAAAAAATAACAAGAAAAATCTTTTTTTTTTTTTTTGAATTTATTAGTAACACGAATAAAACAAAACAAATTGCAGAAAAATAAAATCCTAATTATAACTAGTAGAAGAATAAAACTAATTTAGAAATAAATTGGTTTCAAAAATTGAACAATTCCCCGGCAACGGCGCCAAAAACTTGTTGTGCAAATTTATTTAACTCGCAAGTGCACGAATCGATTGTAGTTTTATGGATTGCAAGTGCGAGGTCGATCCCACAGAGAATTGTATTTTTGAAAGAGCAATTTATATCTAAACTAATTAAATCCTAATCTAGTTCCAAAAGGGTTTTGATTTTTTGAGTTTTTGAAAATTAAAGGATAAACATAAACTAAATAAAATAAGTAAATCTAAGGATAAAGGTACTAAGGTTTGAGAATTCACACTCACCAAATCATAACAACATACTTTATGTTCATCAATATTAATCCGAAGTTCTCACAAATTAAATCATAGATATGTTTTACTATGCTTCAAAGAATTAATCAAAACCATCCCATGTATCCATTCATTGACTAAATCACAAAAGGAATCCAAATTCAATTGAAACACCAGATGTATCCGTAGAACAAATCACAAGGGATATCCAATTTTTATGAGTTAAAAGCCAAGCAATTAATCATATGAAATTATCTCAAATCATCAAATGTATCCTTGAATCACAAGAGATATCCAAGAATCACTCCATACAATTGATTAGAAGTAAAACAATTGAAATATAAAACCCAATAAAATCAGAATAATAAAAACTTACATAAAAGTATTGATGTTCTTCATCGGTGAGGCTTCATCCCCAACCTTAGTTGGGAATTTAGCTCCACATAAAAATAAAATCTAAACCTAAACCTAAACCTAAACCTAAAGAAAAATTAAACAAAAGAATTTTGCTCTCTGGGATTGTGTGTCTTTTCTTGAATGCAAAGAAGTCTATTTATAGGCTTAGGGAAGTCCTAGAAGCCCAAGTAAACCTAGATAATTCGGAAGTCTGTCTCCCTGTCAAAATAGAAGTCTGAAATCGGACTAGGATTCGTCCAAATTTGTGTCTCTTAATTGCGGGGCGATTTTGACATAGTAACTCTACGAATTAGGAAACTCCTATTTCACAACGAATTATAGTATTTTGACTTAGCTTTTCAATGCCGTTAGAATCACTTAAATCCGATATTTGAGCGGAGAGTTATGGTCAAAATACTAAGACATATGCAGAATCTGAATTTGAATCCGATCCGAAATCTTATCCAATCTGAACTTTAATCTGATTTAACCCTTTCTTGGATTTGGTTAGACTTAACCACATCATCTAGGTCTTCTCAAAGTATGCTTTCTTCCAAACTTCGCATTTTTCCCTTTAAAGCTGTAGTTTTTCTTCAATGACCTACAAAATACTAAAAACACAAAACTAACACAAAATATTAAATAACGACACAGCTAAAGGATTAACTCATGTAAATAAAGGGGTCCAAATATGCAATATTTGGCACTTATCAAAGTGCACGAATCAATTGTAGTTTAATGGATTGCAAGTGCGAGGTCGATCCCACAAAGAATTGTATTTTTGAAAGAGCAATTTATATCTAAACTACTTAAATCCTAATCTAGTTCCAAAAGGGTTTTTGATTTTTGAGTTTTGAAAATTAAAGGATAAACATAAACTAAATAAAATAAGTAAATCTAAGGATAAAGGTACTAAGGTTTGAGAATTCATACTCACCAAATCTTAACAACATACTTTATGTTCATCAATATTAATCCGAAGTTCTCACAAATTAAATCATAGATATGTTTTACTATGCTTCAAAGAATTAATCAAAACCATCTCATGTATCCATTCATTGACCAAATCACAAAAGGAATCCAAATTCAATTGAAATACCAGATGTATCCGTAGAACAAATCACAAGGGATTCCAATTTTTATGAGTTAAAAGCCAAGCAATCAATCATATGAAACTATCTCAAATCATCACATGTATTCTTGAATAACAAGAGATATCCAAGAATCACTCCATACAATTGATTAGAAGTAAAACAATTGAAATATAAAACCCAATAAAATCAGAATAATAAAAACTTACATAAAAGTATTGATCTTCTTCATCGGTGAGGCTTCATCTCCAACCTTAGTTGGGAATTTAGCTCCACATAAAAATAAAATCTAAACCTAAACCTAAAGAAAAACTAAACAAAATAATTTTGCTCTCTGGGATTGTGTGTCTTTTCTTGAATGCAAAGAAGTCTATTTATAGGCTTAGGGAAGTCCTAGAAGCCCAAGTAAACCTAAATAATTCGGAAGTCTGTCTCCAAGTCAAAATAGAAGTCTGAAATCGGAATAGGATTCGTCCAAATTTGTGTCTCTTAATTGCGGGGCGATTTTGACATAGAAACCGTCCGAATTATGAAAATCCTATTTCACAACAAATTGTAGTATTTTGAGCTGGCTTTCTAATGCCGTTTGAATCACTTCAATCCGATATTTGACCGGAGAGTTATGGTCAAAATACTAAGACGTGTGCAGAATCTGAAATTGAATCCGATCCGAAATCTTATCTAATCTGAACTTTAATCTGATTTAACCTTTTCTTGGATTTGGTTAGACTTAACCACATCATCTAGGTCTTCTCAAAGTATGCTTTCTTCCAAACTTCGCATTTTTCCCTTTAAAGCTATAGTTTTTCTTCAACGACCTACAAAATACTAAAAACACAAAACTAACACAAAATATTAAATAACGACACAACTAAAGGATTAACTAATGTAAATAAAGGGATCTAAATATGCAATATTTGGCACTTATCACTCTCCTGGTGTCATTGGTCATTCCTATGGGAAAATACTTCTTAAGAAATTCTTGCTACAGTTGAGCCCAAGAAGTGATAGAGTTGGGTGTTAAGGATTGGAACCAATGTTAAGCTTTTTCCTTGAGGGAGAAAGGAAATAGACGCATCCGTAGAGCATCCTCAGTGAATCCCGTCATTTTAATGGTATAACAAATTGCTTCAAAATCACTGAGGAAGTCATAAGGGTTTTCAGTGCTAAGCCCTAGAAAAGAAGGTAAACTTTGTATAGTGCTGGGCTTAATTTCATAATGGGCTGCCGTAACCTCTAGCAGCCGGAGATATGTGGGAGTAGTGTAAGTGGTAAGGAGATAATGATCTTGCAAAGCCACGTGGTTAGCGTCTCCCATGGTCTCAGTGGGACGCTCTTCTAGCAAATTAGAAGTCCTTTGGGATCTAATTTGTCTAAGAGTGGGTTCAATTTCAAGGTTGCAAGAAATTAATGGAAAAGACAAAGAACGGCGACCTAGCATAAACAAAACAGAAAGAAAAGAAAAACTAAGCAAAAACAGAAAAGTAAAGCTCACAAACGGCCCTTAGATGCACTTAGGGTTTTGGATGCAGGTTGCTGCAAGTGCACTCGATCGCATGGCAGGGTGCGCTCGAGCTTCCTGCCGGAGATGGGTGCGAGTGTAGGAGGGGAGGGCTCGAGCGCTGCTGGCTTGATTCCGACTAAAGTGCGTCCGTGCGCTCGATCGCACTCACAAAGATGGCAGCTACGGACCTGTTTGCAAATTCTAAAATAAAAACAAAACACAAAACATAATTAAAGTTAGCAACTTAAAGCATAAAAATAAATTATTAAGCTAAAATCGATCCTTAAATTTAGATAATGAAACCGTTAAACAGTCCCCGGCAATGGCGCCAAAAATTGATTGTGGTATTTTTGTGACAAAAAATATCATTTATAAAAATAACCACTCACAATAGGACGAATCTTTGTAGGATACAGCTATAGAGAGTGTGTCGAACCTCAAGGACTGCAGGGGTTTTGTTATCAAATTCGAAAGATCAAAATTAACTTAATTAAAAAGAGAATTGATTTGATTTTCTTTACAACTAAAGTGCATGAAAATAAAAGAGATTTCAAATAAGAAAGAGAGTGTAAGGTATTGACTTCACCTCTATCCGCACAACAATGACAAATCATAATTAATCACATAAATTCATTCTATGCATGTTATAAATAAACAATAAACTACCTTATTAAAGAATAAGCATAATCTATCTTCGGTTGGCACGGATCGTCCACCTAACTACTAAGATGCGGTACGACCCGTCTTCCCTAGGTATAAATTATCAAATTCTGTAACAGGATACATACAATCGATGAATAAGTGTAACCCATCTTCGGTTGGCACGGATTGTCTACCTAAATTACACTAAACTAGGGTGTAGCACAATCCGTCTTCCCTAGGCATGGCCTATCAAATTCTATTGATCATAGGTCAATTAAACCCATTGTATAACCATCATCCTCATAATCATAGAAAACAAGAATGATTTGAGATCAATAAAAGTAAAATACTTTCTAAGACAAGAGAAGAATTTCACAAATATTGATTTCAGAACAATTGCATTTAATAATTAAGAACATAATCAAAAGGTAGCAATTCTCATAGTTATACAATCAACATACATAAATTGAAAATCTAGAAATTAAATACAATCAAACCATTGTGCTTGGATAGGGTTACATCAACACCCCATGAAGGGGTTTAGCCGCTCATGATCTTCTAAGCTCCAAAGACAAATTGATGATTTCTAGCTCTAGGAAGAAGTGTCTTTTTTATCAATGCTTAGAGACCTATTTATAGGGATTAGGAGAACCCTAGAAGCCCTAAGAACCCCAAAAAAATCGTAATTCAGTCTCCCAGTCGGATTGGGAGACCTAGAAAAACTTTCCTTATCAATTTCGGACTCCTTTTTGCTTTTGCCGCGCGTGTGCGTTCTACTTTACTAAGTAAATTGCTACATTACTTGCTACAGTAACGTGCTACATTACTTGCTACAGTAACCACGCTATAGTACCTGCTACAGTAACTTAAATGCATTTTGAGCCCAAAATCAATGATTTTCTTGTATCGTTATTAAAGACCTGAAAACACAAAAACAAAACAAAATCAAACAAATAACAATGCTAAGGAATGAACATATACAAATTAAGGGGCTTGACACTACCAAGTGTTAGGTCATGACACACATAACCAATAGCCACCATAGTCGCACGCAAAAAAACAACTCATGGCAACCCAAAGCCATATACCTCAGGAAAACAAAAGGATAACCAACATTAGTCACAAATGGTATACCAAAACCAGATGGTGCTCAGACACAACAAATAGGTCCTCTATTATGATTGGTTATTTTTAACCTCATCTTCTAGGTCTTCTCAACATTTGCTTTATGCCCAAAATCAATGGAATTTCTTGCATCTTTATTAGAAACCCGAAAACACTAAAACAACGTAAAATCAAACAAATAACAATGCTAAGGAATTAACATATGCGGGTTAAAGGGCTTGATTGTGCAACATTTGATGCTTATCACTTTCACCACGTCCTCTCTTGGAAACAAACTCACGAGAACTCACTACTATGAGGAAAACCTTTGAAACTATTGAGAAAAATACCCAAAAAGTCTGTTGTGAACAGTAACAGGAAAAATACTTTATAGTGAAATTTTTTACTCATTACGTCTGGACGAGACTCATTTTACGTTAAGATGTGATGAACAAAATACACAAATCTGAGATCTGGAAATGTTCAAGTCTTAACGGGAAAGGAGTCTCGTCATGGCGTAAATAGTAAAATTTTCTTAGTCACGTCACGTACCTATCCTGACGAGTCATCTGACGAGAGAACAGGGAGCTCTTTCTTCAGTCATGTCACGTACCCATCCTAATGATCCACCTGATGAGAAACTAGGGTGCTCATACTTCAGCCACATCACGTACCCATCTTTACAAGGCATTTGACGAGAAAACAGTGAGCTCATACTTCAGCCACGTCATGTACCCATCTTGACAAGAAACTAGGGAGCTCATACTTTAGCCCCTTCACGTACCAATCCTAACGAGGCATCTCAAGAGAAAACAATGAGTACATCTCAAGCTTGAATCACGAGCCCATCGTGACTCGCAATCTGATGAGAAAATAGTGAGCACTCCTTAAGGTGCAGTCACGAGCCTGTCATGACGCCCATTCGACGTAAAACCAGAAAGCTCCTAATCATGCACCCTTAACCCAAGGTTTTAAACAATAGACATTTGCATTGAATACATCCAAATTAAAACCTAACAATCTCCTCCTTTAGCCATTAAATGAGAAAACTAATAACAACAATTTTAAAACCAACACTACAACTCAAAACAAGTCAAAAGATTAGACATGTGCAAGCAAAAGAAACTTTGGCAACCTCACTACCAAGTGCTAGGTCATGACACACATAACCAATAGCCATAGTCACACGCAAAAAAACAACTCATGGCAACCCAAGGCCATATACCTTACGAAAACAAAAAGGTAACCAACATTAGTCACAAATGGTATACCAAAACCAGATGGTCTTCAAACACATCAAAACATTATCCGATTTCTGAAACATTGAAAGAAAATATATTACTTGCATCACATTCAATTCCCAAAACCAAAAACAATATTGAATGTAGTCAAATATGTCAAATTATAATGCGTAAACCATAAAAGGATTGTTTTTAAACATCTCCCCCTTTTTGTCATGAAGGACAAAGGAGTAATAAAACATGTTGATGGGATTCCTCAGAATCTTTATCATCATCTATGGGGTTGACAGGATCAACTAGGTAAGCCGGAGGAACTGGATCAGCCGGAGCAATATGAGCAGTTGCCTTATCTAGAGGGTTCTGACCATTTCTAAATGGTCCATGAATAGATACTCATTCTCTGGATCAAGAAACTCCATGTGAACCACGCCAAAAGTGCTAGCCTTCTCAACTAGAGCATCATCTACTGCCTCTGCATCATCCTTTGCATCATCTTGAACTGCATCGCCCTCCACATGTGCCGCAGCTTCAATCCACACAAAGTTGTTGTCTTTGGTTCTCTTGAGAAGGGTGGTCAAGGCAACTCCTATCTTGGACACTGAACCTTTTAGCTCAGCAACTTCCTTCTTGAGAATCTGAACCTGACTTAGAATCATCTCTCTAGTCTCCTCAAACATTTTCTCCAAGTGGCTCAGAACAGCACATGGAAGGGGAATAGGAGGAAGAGGAGGAATAGTAGAGGAAGAAGGGATGTTAACAGAAGAAATTGACCTATTTCTTTTAAGGGAATCTGATTTAGCAACAATGGTTTGATCACAGGGACCAAACTGAGGAGCTAAGTGATCAGAGGCACAAGGAAATACTGAGAAATAAGTCAACACTTTGCTAATCACACCACCACAAGGAAGGTCAAACTCTTTGGATTTAGAAAGTTTAATGGAGGCAATAAGATCAATGGTAAGGGATGCTAGGTGAAAGCGATCATTTTTTAAGCATAGCATAGAGAAATTGAGACCTATCAAGTGTTAAATTAGTTTTACGAAGAATAGGCAAAATGTTGTTGTTGATCAAAAATCTACCTAGATTAATAGGTAAATATTTGTACGTTTTACCTGCAAGTGCACAAGGTCAACATAGTAGTATATGGTGCAAGTACAGGATCATTCCCACAAGGATTGCTGAATTTCCGTTTAAAAATAATTTCCTTAAGTAAATTAGAGATTGAGTTGATAATAATAAAAAGAGTAGAGCTTTGATATCCACCACTAATTATATTCAATTAATATAAGAATATGCCAATGCTTTGATCATGTTATGCACATCTAATGTTTGCCAACCTAAGGGCATGGGTGTATACTCTTTAAGCTATGGATTTTCCTAAGCAACGAGTTAGGCATGGGTGTATACTTTAACTCCTTTCTTTCCTAAAGGATTTAGCATGGTATATACTAAGTTATTCTTTAGAAAACCATATGTTCTATGGAAATCGACAAACACGCGATGCCTAGGGCATGGGTGTATACTCCCGGTTCCCCATGTTGATTAACCCAAGAATCGCGGTGTGAATTCTTTTGTCACTTAAGTTAAACCCAAGACTCGGTCACCCAAATTGATCTAACTAACTAGTCCATACGACATGCACATGTTGATCAGGCACACACATATAAGGAATTCATGCAAGCAGGTATTAATCAAGTTAAGTAGTACAATAGGATCATCACAAGGCGCCAATATTGAAATATTAATTTAACATAACTAGGGCTTCAATCTAGCCCTACTAAGTAAATTAGCTACACATAGAGTTGATGTTAAACATCTTCATAAAAGAAAAGAAAAGAAAAGAATAAACCCGAGATTTGAACTTCAAGAGCTCCTCTTCTTCTCCCAATTCTGGAGGCTTAAGGGTCTATTTATAGGCTCTAAAAGTCCTAGACAAAGTAGTAAACCTACAGATTTCGTATGGTTTTGAGACCTATTACAAATTGGAATTGGAAAGCCATAATATGGAAATAATGTCAATCCATCCACCACTTGATAAGTCTCCTGCTCACGGGTGCGCTCAATCACATCCCGTGTGCTCTCGATCGCATGTCTGCGATCGTTCCTTGTTTTGGCATGCGCTCGATCGCTCCTGGCCTATTTGCTGCTATGTCCTCTCGGGTATTACGCTAGATTGCAGGTACCCTGCGATTGATCGGAGTACCAGGGAGCTCCAATTGTCTTCATTTCCTCTTTTGAGCTCAAATTACCTAGTTTTACTTCTTTTTCTTCCAAAAGCTTGTAAAAGTATGAAAACACAAAAAGGAATTAAAATAGCCTAATTAAGTAAAACCAAAGGAATAAAACATGCAAGTTAAGGGCTGAAAATATGAATATTTTAGCACTTATCAGTTGCTTATAATCAAAAGAGCTAGCATCTGTTTAGGCAGTTTAATGGAATTCACAAAACAAGATGTCAAAGAAAAGGACCAAGGGGTGGTACCAAACAACTCACCAAGCTCCCCTCTAGAAGGAGCAGTGTCATGAGGATAGGGGTATTGACTATTAGATACATGAGGTACTCTCAAAGTTTTTGACAAAGACTGGGGACTTAAAGAGATACATTTTCCTCGAACATAAGATGTAAGAGAAGAAGATAAGGCCCAATATCCGCGAATATTAGAGTAAAATTCACGAACAAGGTCAATATAAACAACAGGTTGGGGTTGGGTATAGGGGAATGATAGCAAATTACCCATAAGAGTAATCGAGAAGAATAATAAAATGTTTAACAATTACCTTTCTTCGATTAAAGTTTTGGGAAAAGAAGCAATCCTGGTCAGCGGATGAACTAAACCGCTTAGCAAACCATGCTTCTCTAGCTGCCGCAATGGAAGGATCCAAAGGAGTTCATCCAATAACAACTCTGGCTCGTTTGACTAGCAGTTTGCTAGCACTTGAGCTACCCTCTGTAACCTTCCCAGCTTTAGTCTTTGAACGTTTCCCTTTTGTAGGGACATTTGGAGGAGGTGAAGAAGACATATCTATCAAAAAAAAAAAATCCACATTCAAAAACTAAACAACAGATATCTTTAAGGACAAGCACACTTCAAAACAATCCATTGAAGGAAAATTCGTAGGGAAGCAATTAAACCAACCAACCAACACAACCAAGGTATATGGTATGAGATCAATAATAGAAAAAGAAGAGTGGTCGTGAACTTAAGATAAACGAACCAAAATCAGCAGTCCTTTATCCATGTTGACCCACCACAAAAAATTCACCAAGCAAGAAACCTTCACACAAATGGGAAACCCACAACAAGAACAAGGAGACACTCATGCACATAGAGGAATTAAGAACAACTCTAGAGAGAAAGAGAAGGAATCCAAAAGTAGAAATGCAAAAAAAAAAATATATATATATATATGTATATATATCCAAAAACACCTTAATAAAAAGAACCACAACAAATCAAAATCCAAACCAATAAAGAGAAAATATCAACAAGGTAAAAGATGAAGCGCAAAGACATACCTCAAGAGAACCACGAGGGAATAGAAGGGACTTAGCCAAAAATCACCTTTAGAGGAAAGCAAAATAGAGAAAAAAAAAAATGAACCAAGCAAGTGAGGAGACAAAATGAGCACAAACCTATGCATGAGGGAACTAGATCTAGTTCCCGTCATGACGTGGTTACTTTCCGTTAAGACAGGAAGAGCAAAAAGGCGCTCATCACTAAAATGTCTGTCTAAATGCAAAAGGACTCCCATTAAGATGGGATCGAAACAATAAGGGCCGTTAGGACAGCAAAGATTCCCGTTAAGACATGACACTGAAGAGAAAATTCAACCCAAGAAAAAACTAACTCACTTTCAAAAGAACACAGTGAGAGTTTCAACTGCCAAATGAACACTAGACCACTAAACCCATAAAGAACACATACACTGGTACTTTACAAACGAGATAAGCACTCAAGAAAATGATCAAACTTAAGGTATATTTAGTGAAGTGATTGAAAACATTTTGAAGATGAGGGCACATAGTACATACTAAAGAAGTAGGCTCATCTGTTTTTGAAAAACAATTTTCTCTTATCACAACAGTCAAACCCTTTTTACCGAAACTTTAGTAAAATCTCTCATACCCATTCCTCCTCAATTGTCCAAGACATTTTATGAGGAATAATGCACAATCCCTTGAGGGTTTCACCTTTTACCGCAATTCATATGCACCGGCTCTTTATATAAGGATATGAAAGCAAGACATGATAAAAATTCATTTATCAAAGATGAACACTCAATATTTGATTAATTTTTTTTGTCATTGAGGGAGGTGATGCCATGAACACTTAAGTGTCTAGGGTGACTTAAGGGGTCAATTGGCAAGAGCTTAACAAATAATTTCAATAAGGTGAGATAGACAACAAAGGTATGCATAACACACTTAACTTAGAAAGATCAAACACCAAGAGACTCATTCAAGGTGGCAACACATTGTAAGAGTTCATCCCAAGAGTGATCACAGTAATGTCAAGGAGACAAGAAAAACAAACACTCTATCCTAAGAGAGTAGCAATCTTGAGAAGAAGTAGACACAGCTCATACACCAAAAATACGAAGCTACAAAGGACCACCCATGATCTCAACCAGTATAAAGAAACTCAACAAAACAGCAATAAACAACACATAAAAGAAGGCAGCAACCACACAATACAATACATGAGCTAGAACACAGGATATACCAAGACAAAAAGAGAACTTGCCATGTCAACCCAAAACAACCCTAGCTAGGACCCTGATTACCTTCAAGTTTATCCAAACTAAACGTAATGTCCTTCATAAAGGAAAAAATGATACTGTCAAGAGTGTTATTATGTGTCTCAATCTCATATCCTTGGGAGATTTTCTTAACAATAGTTCTATGAGAGAGATTATAGTGAGGTCAGATATGACCAACCTTGCCACTGAAGTGGCATAAAGGTCTAATAATTATGTCTAGTGGACCCTCTCATCCTAGAGAAATTAGGAGACCTATTAGCAATCCTACCTTTACCTTTGTCACTATTTATAGGACTACTCATTTCAACATGTGAAGCAAGAACAAAATTAATCAAATTTTTTGAAGTTACCACATTTCTTGAAAAAGAAGTAGTTTGATCAAAACAAATCCCATGTTTATCACCAAATGACTTTTGCATGCTTAGGATGGTGTTTAGCTTTGAAGAAGGTGATTCTGTATGAGTTTCCTCTTTCTGGGCATCTTCTGATCCTTTGATCACATCTACCCCATTCATCAAAAAATGATTCTCATCCTACAATTTAGCGACAACATTGTTAAGATCAATGATTTTTCAATCTTGTTAGCTAAGTCCAACAAATTTTGAAGATGGATATTTTCTTCTTCTGCTTCAGTCAGATTCTTCAGGAGATCTTTGCAGTTCTTCCTTGCGTCTGCACAATTTATGACAAGGGTGTCACGGTTCACATGATGACTGCCACTTTTCTCATATTCTTCAATTGAATCCTCTTCATAGGATTCACCATCAACATCAATTGACGTAGGATCAAGATAATCTTTTACAGTAGCTAAAAATTCCATGTATACGACTTTCTTTCCCTTTGTGGTCATCGGAGTCATTTGACTCTGATTCATCACTCAGTGATACTTTCATGGCATTCTCTTTAGCATTCTTAAGATTTCCACAGTCAGCCCTGATATATCCATACCCTTGACTCTCATAGCACTGAGGACCACAATATTTCTTATCCTTCTTATCCTTGAGGGCTTCACTTCTTGAATCATTATGATATTCACCCTTGAAAGGCAACTCTGAAGATGCTCTACTAGACCGTTTAGCATGCTTCAAATACTTATGAAAGTTTCTTCTTAAAAGGTTTATGGATTCAAACTCAGACAACTCCTCATCATTAAAATCTTCCACACTAACTTCTTTTTCTTTCTTGGAAGATTTCAATGCTAGATTCTTTGCTAAAATCTTCCACACCAACAAGCTCACCAACATCCAACAACTCCACATCCTTCCTTTCTTCAACAGCTATGACTTTTGGATCAAAACGTGAAGGAAGTGATCATAGAATCTTTTCAACCATTTAAACCTTAGGGAATTTTTCATCCAGACCCCTCATCAAGTTCACAATGTCACTCAACTGGGTGTACAAGTCTCCAAACATTTCACCTTCCTCCATAGTGACGATCTCAAAGCGAGAAGTCAACATTTGCATTTTGGATTTCCAAACCCCCTGGATCCTTCGTGGGTCTTTTCAAAGACATCCCAAGCTTCATTTGAGGTCTCACAAAAGGTAATACAATGAAACTCATCTGGAGAGACACAGTTAAAGATGGAACTTAAACCACGATTGTTCCAGTTATTCTTAATAGTGTCATCTGAAAACGTACTAGGATCATGTTCTACCTTTAATCACCAAATAACCAAAACATGGAACTAAGCCATTTAATAGAATAAACCGTCCAAATTAATCCTCTAACTAAGCTACCTAAGCTTAGTTAATTATTTGGGTCACTACAAAAGCCCTTTGAATCAATCAAACGTAACAACCACTCCAGGGCAGCGAAACCTGGGAAATGACTAAATGAAGATTGAGCGTTACAGGCCAGACGATACTCACAACCCTGGAGGACCTCTAGACATAGTAAGTACAACAAGCTTGCTAGCTTGTCTCCATCCTTACCATCTTCAAGGAGTGCATTTCCTCACCCACCCTTCGGTAGAATTCTTTCTTCAAGTAACCAGATCAAAAATATTTGTGTAGTTAAACGAACAAGGAACACGCCAATCAAGAGCAAAGGACAGCCCCAAGCTTTATCATGTCCTCTCTTGAACAAAACAAACTCACGAGACACAACACTCGAAGAGAACAGTTGAGACTACACATAGAAAAATCCTCCCAAAAAGTCTGCAGTCAACAGTGACAGTAAAATCCTTCTGTAGGAAAGACATTTTACCCTTCACGTCTTAACAGGACTCATTTCTCGTTAAGACGGGACGAACAAAACTTTAGATTTGGAAAGTCCACGTCTTAACGGAAAAGGAGGGCAGTCACGATGGGAAGAACAAATGTCTCATCCATGTCACATGTGTTAGGTTTCAGAAATTGGCCTTATTCGATGTGCAAAACCTTGCTTGTAACTCTTTTCATCTTCCCATTGCTCTTGGAAAAGCATTGGATGTGTTTATGGAAGTGTTTAACAATGTTCCAGCTCCCGGACATCACCTGGACATCTCTTGGGCATCACGTTGAAGTGATTAGGTCACTTGGAAATGTTTTTCCCATCACTTGGGCATCATAAAGTGGCTCCTAATGGGAAAACAGGGAGTCACTACCCAATTCCCATCCTAACGGAGTTGATTTCCTATTAGGATGCAGCTGGTTTCTGCAGAAATTTCAGAGCCATTTTTGACCTTGCAAACGTTTGTTTTTAAAGAAGCCCATTAGAGACAAAGTTGTAGATCAAGGAAGAAGCCTTCCAAAGCCGTTGCATTTGCATCATTTGGAACTCAGGTGAAGAAGTTACGATCTAAATACCCTAACTTGTTTTTTGTTGGTTTCCCATTAGAAGCCCCATCAGAATGGGACATGTAACAGGAAGTTACTGGTTCCTCATCAGGAGTTGCGTTAGGACGAAGATGTAATGGGACCAAAGTTGAAGCTACTATTTTCTCGTTAGGAACCTCATCAGAATGGGACATGTAATCGGAGCAAAGTTGAAGCTTCTGTTTTCTCGTCAAGAACCCCGTCAGAAAGGGACATGTGACTAAGAGGTGAGATTTTACCTTCACGTTAGAACGGGACAGCTGGCTCGTCAGGACGTGTGATGTGTGCCAAATATTTCATATTTGGACCTCTTAATTTATATTTGTTAATCCTTTAGCTATTTTATAATCTGATGTTCTGGGTTAGTTTTGTTTCTTAAGTGTTTTATAGGTTGCTATGGCAAAACTACGAAATTTATGTGAAAGCTGCATACTTTGGAGAAAAACTACCAATGGACCTACGATCGAGCACAAGTCTCTACGCTCGAGTGCATCTGCGCTCAAGCTCAGCATAGTAGTGATCGAGCTCAAACACACCCAATTCAAAGCCCAGCATGCAATCACGCTTGCGCGGGATGAGGATTCTATGTGCTCGAGTGTGCTCGTGCGCAGCAAGTGTGTGATCAAGCACACTTGCCTAACTCGGCTGTGATTTTAATTCTAATACAATTTGTAAACCCTAGTTTTAGCCTATAAATAGAACATATCTCAAATTAGTTTAGGGAGGGTACGAAATATGAAATTCCAGAGGAGAACGAAGAGAGTTTTAGGGTTTCCTAGCTTTTGGATCTCAAATTTGGGATTCCATATTTGTAAGTACTCAATTTTCATTATGAATTCCATTAATTTTGTTTTGTCTTTCAATACCATGAGAGGCTAAACCTTCAACTAAGGTTGAGGATGTGCCTTATGATTAGCAACTTCATTTCATGTATGTAGTGTTTCCCAATTAAATTATTTAATTCCCTATTGTTTTACTTCAAATCAATTGGATTGAATGATTCTTGGATATCTTTTGTGATTCAAGGATACACTTTCTGATTTTGAGATAATTCAATACAATTGATTGCTTGGTTTTCTTTGTTAAAACTTGGATTTTCCTTGTGATTTATTCTCTAGATATAGTTGATGTTTTGATAAATATTGGATATCTTCTTGTGATTTACGGATACAGTTGATGATTTAATTAATATTAGATTTCTTTTGTGATTTCTGTAATGAATGGATACATGGGATATTTTGATTAATTCTTTGAAGCAATAGTAAAACAAACCTAAGATTTATATGTTAGAACTTTGGGAAATATTATGGATCATGAAACTATGTTGCTATGAATTTGTGAGTGCAGATTCCGAAACCCTAGTACTTCGTCATTAGATTACTTTCACTTTAATTTGCTAATGCTTTTCATTTTTCATTCACTTAACAATCTCTCAAAATTTGGAACTAGGTTAGGATTCATATGGTTTAGATTTAAATTTGCTTTCAAAAACACAATTCCCTGTGGGATCGACCTCGCACTTACAAACCCTTTTTCTACAAGTGATTCGTACACTTACGAAGTAATAAAATTTTGGGGTAATTACCTTTTCCCCCATGAATTACAACAGATTGTCACTTTGCCCCCATGAACTAACAACCCTACTGCCCGACCCCATCTAACTATCATTTTGTGCCCAAAAAACCCCTTCCGTCAGTCAAAGGCGTTAACTCAGGCGGTCAGAATGACAATGCGTTGTAGTTCATGGGGGCAAAGTGACAATGCGTTGTAGTTCATGGGAGCAAAGTGACAATGCATTGTAGTTCATGGGGGCTAAGTGAATGGTAGACCTTTTGAATTAATGCCTTTGATTGATGGAGGGGGGGTTTTGGGCACAAAATGGTAGTTTGATGGGGTCGGGTAGTAAGGTTGTTAGTTCATGGGGGCAAAGTGACAATGCGATGTAGTTGATGGCGGGAAAAGGTAATTACCCCTAAAATTTTCATATCAACATGGAAATCTCAGATTTGAAAATCTACTCTTCCTGTCCTAACAAGGAAGTGTCGCATTAAGGCGTGAAGAAGGAAATGTTTTCAGTATAAAAGGATTTCAGTCACTGTTCATTCCTCAGACTCTGGGATTTTATTTTAAAAGCTTTCTCTTCTCTGAAGTCTCCTTTTCTCCACCAACATTGGGTCCTGGTGGTATTGATTTTCAAGATGGGACGTGATATAGCTTGAAGCTACCCTTTCTCTTGTTTGGCATCTTAGCCTTTGGCGTGTTGCCTTGCTCACTTGATGATGATAAAGTTGATATCTTTGATGGGTGTTTGTTGAAGAAAGTCTACCGAAGGGTTGGTAAAGGAGATGTGCTACTTGAAGATGGTCATGATGGAGACAAGCTGAGAGGTTTATCGTTCTTACTAAGTTTAGAGGAGCTCAAGGGTGTGGGTATCATCTATTTTGTAGCTGTGAATCTTCTTTTAGTGATTTCCTGGGTTTGGTAGCCCTGAAGTGGTTTTTACCATGAGGTGCTCAAGGGTTTTCTACTTCATAAACAAACCTTGTGTTGTGGCTATGTTTGTTTTATACTTTCGTTGTGCATGTTATATGTTTGATAATATGGCTTAGTTATTTCCTATTGAAATATTTGGTTGCTAGAGGTAGAACACGATCCTAGTAAATTATCAATTGCTATTAGAGCGGGTTCGCTCGGTTTTTGACTAACGTCTTCAGTGTGTTTGTTGACCTTTTTGTTATGGAGCCAAATACTTCGTTCTCAATTGCCCCTCCCATTTTTAATGCGAATGATTATGCTCATTGGAAGGTCCGTATGAAAGCCTACTTGAAGGGACTTAATGACAATATATGGGATATTGTTAAAAAGGGATTTGATACACTAGATGGTGATTTTTACAAGTGGAGTAAAGAAGACACGGTGAAGAGCAACTGGAATAATCGTGGGTTAAGTTGTATTTTCAACAGTGTATCGTCTGATGAGTTTTGACAGATTACTCTTTGTGAGACCTCAAAGGAGGCATGGGATATTCTTGCGAAGACTCATGAAGGCTCAAAAGGAGTGACGAAGGCCAAACTTCAAATGTTGACGTCTCGATTTGAGACTGTGAACATGAGGGAAGATGAAGCATTTGGTGAATTCTACACCAAATTAAGTGAGATTGTGAACACCATGCGAGGGCTTGGTGAGAGAGTTCCTAAAGTTAAAGTGGTGGAAAAAATTCTTCGGTCACTACCTTCTCGTTTTGATCCTAAGATAACTGCTATTGAGGAAAGCAAGGATGTGGAGTTGTTGGATGTCGATGAATTGGTAGGTTCTCTCATAACCTATGAGAGCAGGAGATTCTCTCCCAAAGCAAAGAGCATAGCACTTAAAATCACCAAGAAAATGGTAGCGGTTCAGGAAGAATCAAGTGATGATGAGTCCTCTGATCTTGAACCAATATGCTAAATAGAAATGTTCACAATTATTTGAAGAATGCTAAACAGACTAGAAGAAGATCATCAGAGTGGCCGGTCAAAGGCGAATCTCAAAAGGATTCACGAGATAAATCCTACAGAGATAAGAAAACCAGCTTTCCTCAATGCTATGAGTTTCAAGGATTTGGTCACATCAGGGCTGACTGTTCAAACCTAAAGAATGCTAGGGAAAATACCATGAATGCAACAGTGAGTGATGAATCAGAGTCAAATGACTCCGATGACCAAAAAGGGAAGAAGGTTGTTTACATGGCACTTCCAGCCACCATTCAAAGTTCCAATGATCATGCATCTACATGTGTTGATGGTGAGTCATATGAGGAGGACTCGGATGAAGGATCAGTGAAAAGCAGTGGTAATCTTGTGTCTCGTGACACTCTTGTCAGAAATTGCACAAAGGCTAGGAGGAACTACAAGGAGCTCCTAAAGCAACTAGCTGCAGCTGAAGAAGAAAACATATCTCTTCAAATTCTGTTAGAATTAGCCTACAAGACTGAAAAATCTCTAAAGGTAGAAAACAATTCCTTGATGACCAAATTGTTTGATACTAATAAAACTTGTGCAAGTTTGCAGGAGGAAAATTAGTTTTTGGTGAGCAAAATGGATGGGGTTAGGAGCTCTAAAGATGACCAGAAAGAGGACCCTCACAATGAATCCTCTTCATCAAAATTGAATACGATTCTAAACATGCAAAAGCCTTACGGTGACAAACGTGGAATTGGATATGATCAAGATGCCTCTACTTCAAAGAAAGTGGTAGCCTCAAACAATTTGATAAATTTTGTTCCTATTTCACATGCTTCACATGTTGTGTTAAATAGTTGTGAGAAAAATGACAAGGGTAAGGGTAGAATTACTAACAGGTCTCCAAGTTTTTTGAGAAAGAGAAGGTCCAGTGGACAAATCTCTCATGCTCCTATGAGGAGAATTCCTTTTCAAAGGAAAGTTTCCACTTGTCATCTTTGTGGCAAAATAGGTCATAGCCGACCTCACTACTACTGTCTCTGTCATGGATCACCAATCAGGGAGAACTCTAATGCTTATGAGATTGAAACACACAATGACTCCCTAACCAAATCATTTCCTTTATGAAGGACATTACCTTTAGGTTGGACAAACTTGAAGGTAATCAGGGTCCTATCTAGATTGGGTTGGGGTTACATGGCTAGTTCTCCTTGCTTATTATGATTTTGTGTTCTAGCTCATGTATTGTGTGTTGCAGTGACTTCATTCCTGTGTTTATTCTATTTCTTTTTGTTTCCGGTTGGTTCCTCCTGTGAAAATTTTGAAGATGTTCTCCTTCAGTTAAGATAGCATTCCTCCTCCTTGTTTTATCTGTGTTGGTTTTTCCTATGTGATGGAGTGAGATGCTTCTTTTGTTTAATTGATTCAATGTTAACACTGTGAAACAAATTTCTTATATTTGATATGGTTCTATGCGTACATTTGTTTTTTTGGTTGTCAATCTATCAAGGCATTTCACTTAAAGCACATGTTTCAAAACGAGGATATTCTTTTTTACCAAGGAATTCATGAACTCTCTATTTGAAACTCTATTTTGATCTTTTACAAATTGAACACAATGTCTGTTTTCTCAAAAGTTCATGGCATCACCTCCTACAATGACAAGCAATTGATCAAAGATCATGTGTACCTTCTATTTGTGAATTTCAAATGATGACTCGCTTTTTGATCCTTATAGAAAAAGCTGGTCTCTATGCAGTGCAGTAAAAGCTGAAACACCAAGGGATTGATTCCTCATCTTAATAAATGACTTGGACAATTGAGGAGGAATGGGTGTGTCACTTTTTGCTCAAGAAACAGAAAAGAAGGGTTTGACTTTTGTCTTAAGTGATAAACAATTTCCGTTGTGACTTCTTGACATCTGAAGTTTGAATTATGTATCCTCTATTTTTGAAATGATCACTCACTTCACTGATTATGCCTTACTTCACTGATTATGCCTTTGTTGGATTGTTTCCTTAAATTCTTACATGTAAGAATTAATTCAATGAATGTGTCATGTTCTAATTTGTTGGATCAAAGGATTAACTGATTCTTGACTCTCTCTTTTATCTCCTAAGGAAAACTTGTTTACTTCACTTATTGTTTTTGGCTTTTTCAAAACATAAAAAGGAAGAGAAGAACAAACAGAGTTTTTGTTTGGGTGCCGTCTTAACGGAGAATGGTTTATGTTTGTCAAACAATTTATTTCCTTTGATTTTTATGTATTTGTTTATATTTAATCTGGTGACTATTTGGTATAAATTTATACCTTATGCAATTCTGAATGTCTAGTTTTTCTTTGAAGTATTGAATATGGTGAAATAATGGCTCTTGTGTGAAATTGTTGTCAATTGCCTTTTGATTATGTTGAGAGATTGCAATTGTTCAAATGTGCTTGAGATCTCCAAGTGTCATGTTGGCTATTGTCATGTTCTGTGTCTTTGTGTTCATGCATCTCAACCTTGTTTGGATGACTTTAATTGGGCATTTGAATAAATCATGTTTCTTTGAACTCGTTTGCATTTTTCATGTGCATAGTTGAATCTACCATGCCTTCTTGTTTGTGTTGTGTGCTCATAATGTTTGATCCCCCCGAAGTTTATACCTTCCAAGGATACAAGTTACACCACTTGAGTTTCTTCCTTTGTCTTCTATGACAAAATGAGGAGAATGTGGTTTGTTGAAACACTTGCTAGGGAGACGTTGTGTTTGTTAAGGGGGAGTTAACATCAGAGCCGGGTTCCTTTTGTGATATATTTCATATCTCTTGTATTCTTTGACATATTTTATGAGATATTTTGGCACTAAATGTTTCATGAAACATGCTTGTTTATCTATTGTTCTTTGTTTTAGTTTTTTTTAACATGTCATTGTGATTATTGTTTCATTCTCTTTCCTCTTGTCCTATCAATTGAGTTATTGATATGGGGAGCAATGTGTTCCTTTTTATATCGCTTGTCCATTGTGACAAAAAGGGGGAGAAGTTGTTAGTTTTGAGGGGGGGACTTGGTGGTTATTTTGGTGTGATTATTCATTGTTATTCCCCATATGTTTAAAAAGTTTGCTTAGTGTTTCCAGAGAATACGTACAATGCACATCTTCGATCAACCTTAATCTAGTAGTGGTTTGTTAGGCTTTGGTGGGAGTATAAAATGTTGTCATTTACTTGTTGTTGTCTCTGATGTGTATGAGTTTTGTCATCGAATGGCCAAAGGGGGAGATTGTTAGGTTTTAGAAATTGGCCTTATTCGATGTGCAAAACTTTGCTTGTAACTCTTTTCAACTTCCCATTCCTCTTGGAAAAGCATTGAATGTGTTTATGGAAGTGGTCTACAATGTTCTGACACCCGAACATCACCCGAACATCTCTTGGGCATCACGTGGAAGTGATTAGGTCACTTAGGAATGTTTTTCCCGTCACTTGGGCGTCATAACGAGACTCCTAACGGGGAAATAGAGAGTCACTGCCCAATTCCCATCCTAAGGGAGTTGATTTCCCGTTAGGACACGGTTGGTTTCTGCAGGAAGTTCGGTGCCATTTTTGAACCCACAAACGTCTGGTTTTGAAGAATCCCATTAGTCAAAAGGTTGTAGATCAGGGAAAGAGCTTTCTAGAGCCGTTGAGTTTGCATCATTTGGAGCTCCAGTGAAAAAGTTATGATCTAAATACCCTGACTTGTTTTTGTTAGTTTCCCGTCAAAAGCCACGTCAGAACGGGACATGTAACGGTAAGTTAATGGGTCCTCATCAGGAGTCCCATTAGGACAAGACATGTAACGGAGAGTTATTGTTTTCTCGTCAGGAGTTGCGTCAGGACGAGGATGTAACAGGAGCAAAGTTGAAGCTACTGTTTTCTCGTTAGGAACCTCGTCAGAATGGGACATGTAATGGGAGCAAAGTTGAAGCTTCTGTTTTCTCATCAGGAGCCTCGTCAGAACAGGACTACTTGCTCTTCAAGACGTGGAAATCTCATATCTGAAAAATCTGCTCTTCCTGTCCTAACAAGAAAGTGTCCAGTTAAGACATGAAGAAGGAAATGTTTTCAGTATAAAAGGATTTTAGTCACTGTTCATTCTTCAGACTTTGGGATTTTATTTTGAGAGCTCTCTCTTCTCTAAAATCTCCTTTTCTCCACCAGAACTAGGTCCTGGTGGTATTGATTGTCAAGAGGGGGCATGATATAGCTTGAAGCTATTCTTTCTCTTGTTTGGCATCTTAGCCTTTTGCGTGTTGCCTTGCTCACTTGATGATGATAAAGTTGGTATCTTTGATGGGTGTTTGTTGAAGAAAGTCTACTGGAAGGTCAGTAAAGGAGATGCGCTGCTTGAAGATGGTCACGATGGAGACAAGCTGAGAGGTTTGTCGATCTTACTAAGTTTATAGGTGCTCAAGGGTTGGGTATCATCTATTCTGTAACTATGAATCTTCTTTTAGTGATTTGCTAGGTTTGGTTGCCCCGGAGTGGTTTTTACCTTTAGGTGCTTAAGGGTTTTCCACTTTGTAAACAAATGTTGTGTTGTGGCTGTGTTTGTTTATACTTTCGTTGTGCATGTTATACGTTTGATAATATGACTTAGTTATCTCCTGTTGAAATATTTGGTTGCTAGAGGTAGAACACAACCCTAGTAAACTATCAATATGTCCCGTCCTAATGCTCCATCTAACGAGAAAACAGAGAGTCCAACATTGGCCCCGTTACATGTCTTGCCCTGACGAGGTTCTTGATGAGGAAATAGTAGCTTCAACTTCAATCCCATTACATCCCTATCCTGAAGCAACTCCTGACGAGGAAACAGTAACTTCCCATTACATGTCCCGTCTTGACAGAACTCCTAACAAGGAAACAGTAGGTTCTAAGCTCAATCCCGTTACATGTCCCATCCTGACGGGGTTCATGACGGGAAAATAGAAAACACTTGGTCAAGTGTCGTCACGAGCCTGTCCTTACGAGACTTTTGATGGGAAAACAGGGAACACTTCCAACACCCCTGGAAACCTAAGTGCTATTCCCCAAAGTTTTAAACAACAAAAGAATTACAAGAAATATCATTGAATTAGGCCAAACTAAAACTTAACAACCTCCCCCTTTGGCCTTTTAATGACAAAACCCTAAACACAAGGTTTAAAACTTTACACAAACAAAATACCAAATAAACACAGTGCAAACCAACCCAACAAAAGTGCTCGATCATGAAACACTTCACCAATGATCATTATTGCACTAATCCACCAAGCCATAAACAAAAATATCAAGACCACACCCTATCCTAATTCTGAAACATTTCACACAAAAGGCATTACTGCACCTTATTCAATAACAATTGATAAGTAGAGAAACCATCCATCATAATCAAACAAGAACAACCATACACCATTGATAGTTTTCAAAACTCAAAACAACTCTCCCTCTTTTTTTCATAAGGGGCAAAGGGGTAGTAAAACAGAAAATTCAAGAATTGACATATCCTCACATGAGAATCATAAACCATAACCGTAGGTATGAAGCAAGAAAAGACATCAACAATTTGTTTCTATCACCACACGGGCGATTCTGACTTGAAAACAGCTCATACTAGTATTGTGAAAACAAGACAACCCGAACCACCATATCAAGATAACACATGTTCAAAGCAACAAACAATCAAGGCTCTTAGAGACAAAGATATGGTACGCAGCTCCGAACAAGATATATCTTATAACAAAATCTGGTTTTGCAAAAGCCAAACCCCTTTATTGATCAAAAGAAGGTCACACACCCATTCCTCCTCAATTGTCCAAGAGTTAATAAGAATACACAATCCCTTGAGTGTTTCACCTTTTACCACAATGCATAGACACTGGCTGTTTCTATAGGAATGAGAAAGCAGGTCAACATTAGGACTCATTAAAAGGTAGCACTGATCCTTGATAAAAAAATTCTTGTCATTGAGAGAGGTGATGCCATGAACACTTTTAGAGACAAGTGAAACTTGTGGGGTCAATTTGTCAAAAACAAAGAAAGACATTTAAAGGATAAATGAAGTCGACAAGAACATGTGATAAGTGCCAAATGTTGCACATTCAAGCCCCTTAACTCACATATGTTAATTCCTTAGCATTGTTATTTGTTTGATTCTGTGTTGTTTTAGTGTTTTCAGGTTTTTAATAAAGATACAAGAAATACCATTGATTTTGGGCTTAAAGCACACCTTGACAAGACCTAGGACATATCTTAGTATGTTGACCATAGCTTTCTGCTCGAGTTTCGGATTGAGGTGAAACTAGTAGCAGTGCAAAGATAACTCAAAATACTACAATTCATTGTAGATACAATTTCCTAATTCAGATGTTTGCTATGCCAAAAGCATCCTGCAAGATAAGAGCACAAATCTGCCCATGTGCATAGGTGCGCTCAGACGTACCACAAGTGGGCTGGAGCGCACTAATGCTGAAAAGTCTGGAAAATACTGAAATTGATAAGGAAAGCTTTTTTAGGTCTTCCAATCCGACTAGGAGACTGAATTATGATTTTTATGAGATTCCTAGTGCTTCTAGGATTTGTTTTACACCCTATAAATAGGCCTCTAAGTCTTAAAGAGAGGTGTGCTTAGTTTTAGACAGAAATTATCTTCTTGGAGGCTTGGAGAGTTGAAGAGAAGAGGACCATGTTGTGTAAATATCTACCTAAATTAATAGGCAAATAATTGTACATTTCACTCGCAAGTGCACAAGATCAATATAGTAGTATAGGGTGCAAGTACAAGATCATTCCTACGAGGATTGCTAAATATTGCTTAAAATAAATTCCGTAAGTAAAACCAAACAAAGATTGATTTTGAGTTGATAATAATAAAAAGGTAGGGCTTTGATATCCACCGCTAATCATGCTCAATAATATAACAATATGCCAATGTTCCAATCATATCAAGATTACTTAATGTTTGCCAAATTAAAGGCATGGGTGTATACTCCTTAAGCTATAGATTTCCCTAAGCAACGAGTTAGGTATGGGTGTATACTCTAACTCTTTTCTTTCTTGAAGGATTTAGCATGGGTGTATACTATGTTGTTCTTTAAGAAAGCATGAATCTATGGAAATTGACAAACACATGGAACCTAGGGCATGAGTGTACACTCCCGGTTTTCCATGTTGATTAACCCAAGAATCCAATGTGGATTTCTTTTGTTACTCTTATTAAACCCAAGACTCGGTCATTCAAATTGATTTAATTAACTAATCCATACCACATGCATATGTTGATCAAACAAACACATATGAGGAATTCAAGAAAACGGGAATTAATCAAGTTAAATATCACAACATGATCATCCCAAATGCGCCAATATTGAAATATTAAATAAACATAATTAGGACTTCAATCTAGCCCTACTAAGTAATTTAGTTACACATGAGTTTGATGTTAAACATCTTTATAAAATAAAATAGAAAGGAAAAGAATAAACCCGAAACTTGAACTTGAAGAGCTCCAATTCTTCTCCTTAGAAATTGTATGTCTATTCTAAGGGTTTAAGGGTCTATTTATAGGCCTTAGGAACACTCTAGAAACCCTAAAAATTGTAGGGTTTGAGCCATAGTTTGCACAAGGCTTCAAAACCCTAAAAAAACACTTTCCAGAACAAGGCTGCGGCTGACTTGCTCCTCACGCACAGGTGCGCTCGATCGCATCCCGTGTGCGATCGATCGCATGACTGCGATCGTAAATGCAATCAAGGCTTCTTCTTGTGTGCATGAGCGCACACCTTGCGCTCATTTAGTCCTTGCTTGTAGTGCGCTCGATCGCAGCTCCACTTCAATCGATCGCACTACCAGAGCCTCCAGCATTTCTCAAAATTGCTCTTTAAGCCCGATACTTCCAGATTTGCTTCATTTTCTTCCAAAAACCTATAAAACAAGGAAAATACAAAAATTAAATAAAATTGTACAAACTAACAAAACTAAGGAATTAACACATGAAAGTTAAGGGCTAAAATATGAATATTTTGGCGCTTAACACACCCTCAAACTCACATATTGCCAGTCTCTTAACAATACAAGACTAAAAACTAAAGGGAAAAATAGAAAACAAAAAGATAAATCCATCTTTCATGGGATGTACGATTGCATTTAGCATATGCAATAAGCCTTTTAAACCCCTAGAAATTCCCTAGAGGACGAGTGAAGTCTCGTGAGGATTTTCCAGGAATGTAACCCACAAACATTATGCTCAAGTTCATGTTATCCAAAATTAAGGTATCACTCAAGATCATGAAATTCATTCATTAGCAAGCTTAAAAAGATAAACTCCATCTTCATAGTAAATTGGAAGTTTAAAGTTTAATTACTTACAAAAGACAGGTTAAGGCATCACAAATTTGAAATAGTGTAAAGTGAACTAGCACATAAATATGAAGCTTCCAATAATTTCCAATGTGCAATGTCTCAATATCTCAAAGTTCACTGAAATCTCCATTAGAATGAATATCTACGGCATAACTTTTCTTTTTCTCTCTTTTTTTTTTTTTTCCTTCTTTTTGGTCAGGCTGTGCAATGTTTGGTTCCCTTAAGCTTTCTAATTGACCCATGTAAAGAGTTTTAAGCCAATGACTCCCAAACCCGATGTTCTTAGGGCATTAGGTGTAAAACACCCTCAAGGACTTACTAACTCGAGTCAAAAAGGCTACAAAACCAAACTAACCATGACATCAACCAAATTAAAATTCTTCACCTTTTGACGTGAACATTCAATGCTTTGAGGCAAGAGGTCCAGTTACTTAGTGAAAAGTTTATCAATGATCATCATTTTTTTTTTCTTTTTATCACATATATATATGCCAAAGTATCCATCTAATAGATCATCTAGTTTCACCCAAGACATAAAAATACACACATCAGACTTCATGTCATACCCCACAAATTATGTGCTAATGTGCTTGTGTAAGATCATATCCAACATGTGAATTATCAACTGCCTAAAGCAAGTAACCAAACTGAAAAATTTTATCATCAGATCATGTGTTCAAAATTTTAAGCTCACCAATGAAATCAAATCACAATTCCTAAGATCAACCAAAATTTTAAGACAAACATGAACATGCATATATATATATTTTCAAACAACAAAACTAAAAACAAAATGAAATAGGGACAAAGTGTGTGTAAAGTGTTCTCATACCCCCAAACTTAAATTACACATTGTCCCCAATGTGTCTATAACATGGAAAGAATTTACCAGGGATATGGACAAAACTGTCTGGAATAGCATGGCTTATAGCACACCCCCAAACTTAAATTACACATTGTCCCCAATGTGTCTATAACATGGAAAGAATTTACCAGGGATATGGACAAAACTGTCTGGAATAGCATGGCTCATAGCACACCCCCAAACTTGAATTGAAGCACACTTGTCCTTGCAAAATAAAACACTAAAACAAATAAAAAGTAAACAAAACAAAACTAAAGATAAACATAAAGATTAATTGAAAGACAAATAGAAAAATAACAGAATAAACTATAGGCTGCCTCCCATGAGTGCTAAGTTTAACGTCTTCAACCAGACTGTTGTTCCCCTCTCATTGCTGTCCCGAAGAAGATGCTCCTAATGGTTGTGGCAATCAGTTTAGAATGGACCACATCAGTTCTTCTAAGTTAGTTAATCTTTGGTCTATCGAGACTTTTTCCTCCCAAGCCTCCCGTCTTTGATTTGCTAGCTCTTGCTGGAGTGCTACCACTTCTTCACTGATAGAACAATATTGTGCTATGCGCAGAGTGATAGTCCCCTCCTCTTCTGCTGCTTCCTGCTTAGCTGCAGGTTCATCTTCTGCCATAGGCTCTGCCTTAAACTCCTCCGCCTCAGCTGCTAGTGCTTGAGGTATCCTAGGCATGTGTGAATAGCTTTGATTCCATTGTCGAATGCCAAACCGCGGGGTCTTGGTGACTAGTTCATCTGCTGAGGTGCCCTTTATGCCCTTTTTTCGAAGTATGTAAGTAAGTAAATATGGAAAGGGCAGCCCCCATGAGTTGGTGTTCTTAGCTCCTCCTAAATGCACCCCATTCCAGAATTTGTAAATTTGGCTCCAAATAATCGTAGGAATGGAACACCAAGCACTTGTATCAAAGGCGTAAAGTGTTTGTAAGGATAGATCTCGCCTTTGAGTTTTGTCCCAGGGGAAAGGCATTGCGATGCAGAATAGAGTCCACAAGCCAGAGTTGTGGAGGTAGCTTGGCCCTGCTACTGGCATTATTATATGTGTCTGTAAACTGCCAGTGACACATGTCCGCAATTATTTCCGCAACATAGAATCTGGGAGGTTGTGCTGCAAGCTGTGCTTCCTCTGGAGGATGCTCATCATTGCACTTTAGAGTAGTAGGAATGTCGGCTGAAGTCACCTCAATATCTTGGACGTGAACTGTTGAGGACAGGATACCCGGCCTGGTGCAGTTGAAAGACAGATGCTCATAGAACTCTGCTATCAATTTCTTGTATGTAGTGGAGGTGATGGGCTTGAACATTTTCTTTAGCCTTCGACGTTTGAATTCTACAACCGCCCAGTGAGTAGCTTCAAGGTTTTGGAAGTCTTCTCGAATTGTAAATGTTGTCTCAAACAGAAGCTCCTGCTCCTCAAAAGTGGGTGGGGAGGAAGTGGCTTGGGTTTCAGAGACCCGAGAGGATGAAGCTCGAGCTTTAGGCATTGGGCAGCTTGGTTCAGGAATTTTGTCGAACACTTGGTGTGCGGTATCACGAGCTAGATTGCAAAGCCACAACAAAAATGGCCAAATCCCCTGCAAAATAGAGAAAACCAACCACAAAAGCAATATGTGCGGAGAAACACCCACAAATTGCTTTTACCAAAAAAAAAAGGGGAAAAATGGGAGTGGGTAAGAATGGGGGTTGGGGTGGAGATGGGTGATGGGGGAATGGGTTGTGAGTGCTGTGTGGCAGTGAGTGGTGGCCGGAGGGAGAACGGCGACGTAGAGGTGCAGTGGTGGTGAGAGAATGCTGGTGGAGGTGAGTTGGTAGTGTGCAGTGTCGGCTGAATGAGGGGAGGGTACTAGTGGTTCACGGCGCAGGAGGAAAGAGTGATAGAGGAAAAAGGAAAAAAAAAAAACCTAAAAGAGGTCACGTGACCCTTTGCCCGAGTGCGCTCGATCGAGCGCAATGTGTGCTCGATCACACTCGCGCAAAGGTGTGCGTGTGTGGTGGTGATGTGCTCGAGCGCATGCAAGGTGCGCTCGGTCGCACAAACAGAATGTCAAATTTTTTTTTTTTTTTTTGAAGAAATGCAAAATGAACAACATCATACCAAAGTAAAGAAAAAAGACATCAAATATAAATAAGAACACTAAAATTACTACAAAAAATAACGAAAAGATAAACATTGACATAATGTAAAGGAAACCAAAGGATAGAGATTTGTACCGCACTCAGTGGACTCAGTACCACTGATCTGAACAGATGTGTTTGAGCTCCTAGACTACTCAAATGCTTTCAACAGTAGCGTCAGTGCCACTGTATTGGGGAGATGCACTTGAATTCCACCGATTGTGGCTCAAGTGCTCTTGATGGTGCTACATATTGGACAGACTAGAGTGCCAGATCTTCATCTCTTGGTACCAATTTCACTTCAAGATATGGATTTACTCTATGTCCATTTACCTTGAATGTCTAATTACTTTCTGGACTGTGAACCTCCAAAGCTCCATGAGGGAACACTTGGGTAACAATACAAGGTCTAGACCATCTTGACTTAAGCTTACCAGGGAAAAGTTTTAATCTTGAATTATAGATCAACTCCTTTTTGGTCAGTTGCTTGTCATGGTATGCTTTGGTTCTTTCCTTGTAGAGCTTGGCGTTCTCATATGCATCACGCCTCAATTCCTCCAGTTCATTTAGTTGTAGCTTCCTCTTGTCACCAGCTTGTTTCATATCAAAGTTAAACTTCTTGATGGCCCAATATGCTCTGTGCTCCAACTCCACTGGTAGATGACATGCTTTCCCAAAGACCAACCAATATGGAGACATACCGATAGGCGTCTTGTATGCAATCCTATAAGCCCATAGTGCATCATTCAAGCGCAGAGACCAATCCTTCCTACTAGGATTCACTGTCCGTTCTAGGATGCTTTTGATCTCTCTGTTGCTAATCTCCACTTGACCACTGGCTTGGGGATGGTATGGAGTGCCAACCTTATGTGTGATGTCATACTTCTTTATCAAAGAAGCAAAGGCATAATTGTTGAAATGGCTGCCTCCATCGCTGATTATTGCTCTTGGCATTCCAAATCTAGCAAAGATGTTATCCTGCAAAAACGTCACAACCACTTTGTGATCATTAGTCTTTGAGGGGACAGCCTCGACCCATTTAGACACATAATCCACACCCATAAGAATATATAAATAACCATATGAGTTAGGGAATGGACCCATGAAGTTAATACCCCATACATCGAAGAGCTCTACTACTTGAATATTTTGTAATGGCATTTTGATTTCTGGATGAAATGTTACCTGTCCTCTGGCATCTATCACAAGAGCTGCAAAACAAAAAGGCATCCTTAAACACATTAGGCCAATAGAAACCATATTGTAATACCTTAAGAGCTGTTCTCTTGGCTCCAAAGTGTCCTCCACAAGCAAACTGATGGCAATGCTGCAATATGCTCAAGTGCTCTTCCTCTGAGACACACCTTCTAATGATTTGATCAGGGCAGAATTTAAACAGATACGGTCATCCCAATGGTATTGTCCAGATATAGACATCAACCTCTTTCTTTCTTGACTAGATATACCTGGAGGAAAAACCTTGGCAGTTATATAATTGACAATATCTGCATACCATGGAAGTTGGACCTCAACTGCAAACAACTGCTCATTTGGGAAATTTTCGTTCAATGGAAGTTCCTCTCCTTCTTCTTTCATGAAGTAGCCAAGATAGGTGATCTGCCACCACATTCTCACTGCCTTTCTTGTCTCTAATCTCAAGGTCAAATTCTTGCAGTAATAGTACCCATCTGATTAATCTAGGCTTTGCATCTTTCTTAGCAAACAAATATCTCAAAGCAGCGTGGTTAGTGAATACTATAACCTTAGAACCAATCAGGTATGATCTAAACTTCTCCAAGGCAAGTATGATAGCTAATAATTCTTTCTCAGTAGTAGAATAATTTAGCTAACCATCATTCAATGTTCTAGAAGCATAATAAATAGCATGAGGTACCTTATTGATTCTTTGACCTAGAACAGCTCCTAAGGCAAAGTCGCTGGCATCACACATGAGCTCAAATGGAAGGCTCCAATTAGGTGCCATCATTATTGGTGCAGATGTGAGCAGCTGTTTCAGTGTGTTAAAAGCAGTCATGCATTCTTTAGTCCATTCAAACTTGGTATCCTTGGCTAGCAATGCATAGAGGGGTCTAGAGATCTTGGAGAAATCTTTGATGAATCTTCTATAAAACCCGGCATGTCCAAGAAAACTTCTTACTCCCTTTGCCAAGATAGAAGATCAAGTCGAAAAAATGGTTGCTCAACTTGAACAAATTGCCAATACCCTCAACACGAGGGAAGAAGGAAAGTGCCCAAATCAGCCAGTGGCCAATCCTAAAGGACACTACATGGTGATTGGGAGTACTTCTCATCTTAAACAAGTTCAAGCTATCATGATACTAAGGAGTGGGAAAGTGGTCGACAATCATATGGAAGAGAGGAAGGATGAGCAAAATGAGGCTTCACAGAATCTGCATCAGGAAAAGGGTAAGGAAGTAAGAACTGAAGCTTCATCGTCATCCACTCCCATTCCTGAGATACCACATGAGCCCCAGGCCCCATTCCCAGAATGTCTCAAGACACCCTCTGATGTGACCTTTTTGTGCACAAAAATATCAATAATAAAATTACCACTTGCAATAGGACAAATCTTTGTAGGATAAGGCTATATAGAGGGTGTCGAACTTCAAGGACTGCGTGGGTGTTGTTATCAAACTTTTCAAGATTAAATATAACCCAATTCAAAAGATGATTGTCTTGTTTTTGTTTTTAAACTAAATGCATAAAATAGAGCAAAAGTAGATTGTGATGAGAGAAAGAGAATAGGGGTTTGATTTTACCACTAACCGCATAACAATGGTCAATCAAAAATTAACAAGGAAAATACATACTATGCATGATATAGGACTCGTCTCACTCGAGTAGTCAAGAAAACACCATAATTAAGAAGTAAGTATAATTCATCGTCGGTTGGCACGGACCGTCTACCTAACCTCTAGATGCGGTACGGTCTGTCTTCCTTAGATATGGACTATGAAATATCTTAATCAGTTACACACAATCAATGCGTAAGCATAACTCATCTTCGGTTAGTACGAATAGTCTACCTAAATTACACTAAACTAGGGTGTAGACAAATCCGTCTTCCCTAGGCATGGCCTATCAAATCCTATTGATCATGTGTCAATTAAAACTGTTGTATAACAATCATTCATATAATCACAAAAAATATGAATGACAGTGGTTGTGAATGACCTATTTTTCTCAATCTTTTCGACCTTGGTTCCATAGGAGCAAGTCAGAAAGTTGAGTTCAATCAATAAAAAGTGCTTTCTAAGACAAGAGAAAAATTTCATAATAATTGAATATAAGCATTAAGATCAATTCTCACGGTTATACAACCATCATGCATATAGAAAATCTCAAATTAACATACAATTAAACCATTGTTACTTGGAAAGGGCTACATCAACACCCTATTACGAATTTAGCCGCTCATGGTGGTGCTAAAATGGCCTTCTTCTATGTTCATCTTCTCTTCAACATTTCAAGCCTCCAAGAAGATATTTTCTATCTAAAACTAAATACACCTCTCTTTAAAGCTTAGAGGCATATTTATAGGGTGTTAAACAAACCCTAAAAGCCCTAGGTATCCCAGAAAAATCGTACTTCAATCTCCTAGTCAAGTTAGGAAGCAATCCTATTATAAATTGGAATAAGATTCATCCAGATTTACATTCTTTTATTGCGGGATGTGTTTGCATAGCAAACGTCCGAATTAGGAAATTCTTCTATCACAATGATTTATTGTATTTTGAGTAAGCTTTCTAACGCCGCTGGTTTTACTTCAATCCAATACTTGAGCTAAAAGTTATGGTTACAATACTGAGATGTGTGCAGAATCTGAAATTTAAGCCAATCCGATTTTAACTCCAATTTGAGAAATTTTGATTTAATTATTTTCTTGATTTGATTAAACTTAACCGCATCATATAGGTCTTCTATTATGATTGGTTAAGCTTAACCACATCTTCTAGGCCTTCTCAAAGTGTGCTTTAAGCCAAAAATCAATGGTATTTCTTGTATCTTTATTAAAAACCATAGAACACTAAAACAACACAAAATCAAACAGATAACAATGCTAAAGAATTAATATATGCGAGTTAAGGGGGTTGAATGTGCAACATTCAGTGCTTATCACCCTCCCACCTTGAAAAACAAGGAGAGAAAATACAAGACATGATGGAGGTCTTCAAACAAGTAAAAATCAACCTCCCACTCCTTGATGTCATCAAGCAGTTTCGGCCTATGCAAAATTTCTCAAGAACTTGTGCACTCTGAAAAGGAAAAATCGGAATCACATTCCTGAGAAAGCCCTTCTCACCGAGCATGTGAGGTTACTGATTCAGTACAGCACTCCTCCAAAGTTCAGGGACCCTTGAGCTCCTACAATTTCATGCATCATTGGAAATAATGAGATTGAGAAAGCTCTCCTCGACAGTATTCCCAGCAGACTCCCTATAAGGGAGTCTGTTCCTTAAGTTTAGGGAATATGTCCAAAAAAACGCAAAAAACGTCTAACAACAACTCTCTAAATGAGCCCTAAACATTATGGGTTCCACTATTGCAATCCTTATGATTATTAAAATAAAATAAAAAATGATTCACTCTTTTCTCTCCTCTCATATCTCGCAATTCTCTCTCATCTCTCTTCTCATATATATAATATAATTAAAAAAAAAACAAATATTTTAATGATATAGGGAATGATTAAGGGAAGCTATTGGGGTGTATTTTGGCATAGGGAAGAAAAAAGTAGTTTTGATTCTTAAATGTAGAGAAAATGACGAGGAAACTGCTGTGAATGCTCTTTGGAGCCGGGATGAATTTGCTTCCTTACTCAGTGTATCAGCAACTTGGCTTAGGGGAACTAAAACCCACAACTATTGTCTTGCAATTGGCTGACTCATCTATCAAGAAACCCCAAGGGATTGTAGAGGATGTCATCGTCAAGGTAGACAAGTTCTACTTCCCGGTTGACTTCGTAATTCTGGACACAAAACCTGTCCCAAATCCAGAGAAGCAAATTCCTATCATTCTCGGGAGACCTTTCCTAGCCACAGCCAATACACTCATCAACTGTTGGACTGGAGTCATGGAGATCTCCTTTGGGAATATGAAGGTCAGACTGAATATCTTCACTGCCTTTCAGCATGCACCTAACCAAAATGAGTGTTTCTTCTTGGACGACATTCTAGAAATTGTTGAAGACCCACCTCCTGATCCTCTAACTGAAGCCCCATCTTGGAGAAACCCCTCGGAGCCTCTGCCTCTCATTTCAAGTACTCCACCGCTGGATGAGAGCCCCACAAGATAAATATTTAATTTGAAGGTTACAGAAGTCGACTTCATTGGGGTGGACAATCTTTGTCAACTTCCCTGGCTGCCCCATTTTTTTAGGACCCCATAGAGATAAAAGGTTGACCACTGAACCCATTCGGGTAAAACATATTGAGTATCGCCATAGGAAGTGTCGAGGTCTCCTAGTTGCGAGAAGCTACTTCGAGGTATTAAGAGGAATCTTGTTGCTTATGGAGTGTAGCATGCTTATAAAGAAGAAGGGTTGGAAGAGCCTGAATGGACTTCTGAAGGATGGAGGTAAGATCCTTTGAAACTCGGATTTCAATTGAGCCATACTTTCTTTTTCCGTTGTTGTGTAATTGACTTGAGCATCCATCAAACTCTTGCTAGCATAGTAGACGGCGTAAGGAAGCTTGCCTTCACACTGCCCCAAGACCGCACCCACAGCATAATTAGATGCATCACACATGATTTCAAATGGCAAAGACCAGTCGGGAGGATTCATAGTGGGGGCAGAAGATAGCATAGACCAAAGCTTATGGAACGCCGCTAGACATGCATCATCGAAGCTTGGCAAGTAAATTACACAAGGGTCTTGAAATCTTATTGAAATCCTTGATAAAGCGGCGATAGAAGCCGGCGTGCCTAAGGAAGGAACGAATTTGCTTCATTGAAGTAGGCGGTGGTAGATTTTCAATTAGCTTAACTTTTGCATGATTCACCTCAATTCCTCTTTTGGACACTATGTGGCCTAGAACTATTCATTTTTGGCACCATGAAGTGGCTCTTCTCCCAACTTAAGATTAGATTGGTTTCTTTGCAACATTAAAGCACAGGTAAAAGATTGTGGAGACATGTATCAAAGGAGGAACCAAAAATAGAGAATTAGGTTAGAATTAATCCTTATAAGCTGAATAATAACGTCAACGCAGTCTTTGAGGTTCGATACCTTAAATATAGTCATATCCTATAATGATTTGTTCTATTGCAAGTTGTAATTTTATTATTAATAATTTTTGCATAAAGAAAAAACCACATGTTGTCTTTGGTCTTCTATATAAAATTATTATCTGACAATTCGGGGTGGATTTTTATTACCCTTATGGGTGGGTGCGTGGCTAGTTCAAGCGGTCGTCTAGCGGTGCAAGCCAAGCTCAACTTTATCGAGACACGTGTTGGAGTTGAGTTTGAGCCTAATATATGGACATTATAAGCATACGTGTGTGAATAGTTTTGTTAAGAAAAAAGTACACAGGCATGTGCGGTGAAGGGATCAAAGTTGGGAATCAAATATTGTATAGTGGACAAACACTTCATATACAAATTTGTACAAAATGGGCTTTCATTCACTTCTCTGGCAAGTAATACAAAACTTTGAATCGAAGGTACAAGCTAATTAAGATGAGTGGACGGTGTTGCAGGCTGCAGCCCAGATTTTTGGCGCTTGCTAAGACATATGAGTTGGCTGAGACGAGCACAAAATTAGGTTCAAAGCTTTTCAAATACTGCTGCAGTATGCCACACCACCACGTGGTCTATATTCTGCCTTTACAGAGAGACCAAGACTTTCATCATCACTGCATGCTCTAAACGCCACGTGGTTTCCCATACTAGTGTCCAATATTGTACAAAAATATAGGCCTTCTAGCTTGTTTGTTAGAGATTTTTTTTTTTTCCTTTTTTTAAAAAAACAAATAAATATGGTGTTAAGAATGAGAAAACAATATTTTTATTTTGTTTTTTATTGGATAGCAAAATATATTTGAAATTCAAAAAACTAAAATGTTGAAAATTTTATTTGGACCATAACAATTAATATAGTAATTTACTTTGATAAAAGAAAACTAAGAAATTGTTAAGTGTTTTTGTGCTTAATTTTTCTGAATTTAGTGTCTTTATCTTTCAATTATTTGTAATCTCACTTTTTCGTTAACTTTTTCTAAAATGCCCCCATTTGTTTTAGGAAAAAAAAAATTGCAAAAATGAAAGCATTGGTTTGAATTTAACGGCATTTGCAAAATATCCATGCCTCGATCATTGCAAACAAATTTAAATATTTTTTCTAAGAAAAACAAATGAAGTATTTTGAAAATTTTGTTGGGATTTAACGAAAAATCCTAAGAGAGAGAGACATTGAATAAATTAAGAAGTTTTAAACTTTAAGAAGAACATTGCAATAGAGGTGACAATTCGGTGGATAAGTGCAGTTTCCTTTTCTCTTTTGATTTCAAGGTACATCTCTATATGAGAAACTGGTCACCTCTATGTGCTCCACGTTCATCTCCATTCTCTCAATTTCCATCGTCATCCTTTCCATAGCCATTTCAATTTCAATTTCCATTTTCATTTACATTTCCATCTCCATCTTTAATTAGAAGTTATTAGTGTATTTCACTTTATTTTGCCATTTCAATTTCTATTTTCATTTACATTTCCATCTCCCATCTTAAATTAGAAGTTCTAAGTGTATTTCATTTAATTTTGTTTTAAATATGAGTTGAGCTTGAATTCATCATCAAGTTAAATAATGTGTTTAAACTTGGTTTTATTTAGGTTCTGAATGAATTTGAATTTGCTTATTAACAGTTTAATGAGTTTATTCATCCCTATTATCACTGTTTATAAAGCTAAATTATTCCTATTTTCGTAAATTCATACCAATTATTAGCTAAATTATTATGAAGAATATATGGTTGAAGATAATTAGAAAGAGTATATATATATATATATATATATATATATATATTATTTAAAACCCGGAGGCACCAACCCTCATATACAACTTTAATTTGAACATAAAATAAATACTATCTATGTAAAACTCAATTGCTCAAATAAAATTGGAGTAAAACTAAACCGTCAAATAATAAAATAACTATTATACACCTCTAAACTTTATGAAATTATCAAATTACCTTAAATTACAATTATTATTATTATTTTTTTAAATGCAAGGGTATTTTAAGAACTTCTCACCCTTCCACTAGAATTTAACAAAAACATCTTGTAAGAAGGATGAGATTATATATATATATATTTTTTAATTTAATACATTAAATTAAGAGCTTTTAAATTTTAAAAAATATTACAAACTCAATGAAAATTGAACCGAATTCTCTAATAAGTTTTGAGTTGTTCGACCATGTATTGTTCGCGGCTCCGACCTTTCACACTCAAAACTTTAAATTATAACCACAATATGAATTATATTTATATAAAATTCAAAGTGCTCAAATAATATAAGAGTAGTTCGAACATTTATTCGTCTCTCATAAAAACTGATGGTAACTCAAAACTAGAAAGTCTCCCCGTATTACAACCTTTAATGCATTCGGTTATTGTCGGTTGCGGAGTTTTCGTAAACAAGTTGAAAAAGAGTGTATGGGAACTCTGCGCCGATGGACAAAGGCCCCCCCGGACAGACATGGATGTAATGAAACCAACGCACTTAAATGCGTGACTCCTAGGGTAGACCACTTCTACACCCACCACGCCCACCTAATATGGGGCCCCCCCTCCAATTACACACCCCCCCAGGCTCCAGGTCACCATCAACCCTGCCATATATCTACCCTGTTCAGCACTCAATTGTCAGCAATTTGTGGGGATCAGACCAGTGCCAGGACAAACCGACCTCTCCCAGTAGCCGCCCTATAGCGTAACCCCACGTGGAGTCATGATCGCGCATGGGACTCGTCACTACCGCTGTGGCCCCCCCCCCGGGGGCTACCCGACGGACTTGGTGTCCGTACACTTTACTGCATCAATGTTAGCACCTCCTCCATGGGATTGAGGCGGGTGTTTGACTCGTGTTTTAAGCCACTAATTGAAGAGATTAGTAGATAAGATGAGATTTTAGGAAGCACAAACAAAAACACTCTCTATATCTTCTCTATATTTTTGATTAATTCAGTTCAGATACATTAGAACACATAAATCCCCTCCCCCTCCAAAATTAAGAAAAAAAAATACAAATTAAAATAAGAAAACCTAACATAAAAGTTAGTTCAACATCACACCCAGACACCTTCCAAAATCATCCAAGAAAAAAAAGCCCAAAAAGCAATTAAAAGAAAAAAAAAAAAGATATAAACAATTTGCGTAGAAAAACAGTCATATGCATAATTTCACATAACTCTCTCGAATTCTTGTTCTTCTTTTTTTTCGTTTTTTTCTCTTCGAATTTTTTTGAGAGTTCTGCCCTTTTTTTTTTTTTTTTTTTTTAATAGTAAAAGGGAGTGAGAGAGATTTACGGGAGATAGAGACTTTGGTGGTCTTGGTCAGTCCATTGACTGTGACTCCAGTATGTTTGATCCACGGTGTTAGGAAGATCAAACAAGCTTTGATCCCCATTGACTTGCCAATCAAACGATCCGAATCCCCCACCGCTCGATCTATTCTGCAACGCTGATAAATCGACCGGGACCGTCTGATCCAGCAGCCCGCCAGTGATCTCCTGCATCTTCAATTCCTCTGGAACCATACCGCCCATCACTTTCTGCTCCTGTTGCTGCCACTGATTCTGCTGATCATGACCTTGTTGATTCAACCTAAACGGCGTGATCTCCGAAATATTGTTAAACCCAAACGGCAATGCCTCGCTCGACGCCGTTATGAGGCTCGTGAAGCTCCCAATCTCGGAGAATATCCCGCAGTCGGAGCTTTGTTGTTCCAGCAACCCGGGCGGGTCGAAACCAGGGTTAGGAGGGAAGAGCTTCGAGTCTTGGACGTTCAACAAATTGGAGGCTGAGCTTAAAGAAGGCGCCTCCGTGACCGCCGAGACCGCCTCGGTGGCAGCGTTGTTCGTGGCGGTGAGACTCGAGCTCTCGCTGCTAGAATGAGAGTTGGACTTGCGCTCTCGCTGCTGCTGCGGCTGCTGGGGCGCTGATGCGTCGGAGGGCTTAGTCTTGGAGCGCTTCGCCTTCCGGCAACCGCCGCCGACTGGGACGTTGCGGAGGACGCCACCTTTGGTCCAGTAGCGGCGGCAGCTTTTACAGAAGTGTCGGGGCTGGGAGAGGTTGTAATTGTTGTAGTAGCAGAACTTGGTGTTGAGCGAGTCGCAGCGCGGGCACTTGAGCGCCTGTTGCTGGTGCTGGTTGTGCTGGTTGTGATGCGGTCGAAGCCTCCGGTCCCCTCCTCCGCCTCCACCTCCGCCTGCGCCGCCTCCGAATAACCGCCCGCCCCCTCCGATCGAATGGATGTCTTGCATTTCGCTAACTCTCCCAGACACGAAAGAATACTCAGAGTAGTATCTTTTCGGTGTTCGAATCACATGCTAGCTCGGAAGTTTCATATTAAATTTTCTGGGATATTTTCAGGGAAAATGCTGACTATGACTGAGAAAGTTCTCTTCTCAGGACTCGCTGTTTTATGTGAGAGAGAGAGAGAGAGAGAGCGAGAGCAGAGAAAGAGCTTCCAAACTCTCTGACAAATATCCCTGCAGATCTTCCAATTCTATTTTCGTTTTTTTTTTTTTCTTCCAAATTACGGAAAGAGCCCTGTACATTAACCAAAATGACAACGGTCCACAATAGTGATGTGAAATTACCTACTTAGGCCTATTGATAATTTGGAGTGTTACTGAAACTATAGGTGTTATTTGGGAAGTTTGAGGATTTGTAGAGATGTTGACTAGACATGGTTGGACAGGGGAAGATTGTACGGCCCTGGATGGGGATCGAGCCGTCCACGTGGACGGATGAAGACCATGGAGAGTTGCTGTCCACAAAATCAGGTTGTCGCGTTGTCGGCCACACTAATTTTATCAGCTGTGCTATCCTGGTGTCAGTCACCACTGGTCCACTGGGCGCCACGTCGCCTGCTGTCATTCTTGAGCAGTACACAGTACATGATTTTGTTAACAGTGGAGGTTTAGGTTTCCGTACCTTCTCCGAACTGGTAGTGCCAGGTTCTTTAGTTGGTATTAAACTATTTTAAGGTAATTCATTAAATGTTTTTTTTTTTTTTAGAACTATTTTTTTTTTTTTTGGTAAGATTTTTTTAGAACTATTGAGCATAAGCTCGTTAGCACTTAATATCACATACCTACTACTTTATTTAAATAGGAAAATTTTCTAAAAATTCACATGCAACTATGCAAGGTATATATAAGTTTTTTAAAGTATTAGGTAGCAACAGTGTACTAAATTTAGTAACACTGTAGTTACCCAATATTTTATTATATTCATAAAAAATCATAGGGGTAAATACTCTAAACCTTCTTGGGGTTTTCCAACTTTATTTTTTTTTCACTGGGGTTTCATTTTTATCACAGGAGATTCCTGTAGTTTTGATAATAGACCAAGTTAATCCTTCGTCAGTTAACCGTTAGTTGACTTAACGAAATTTCACGTGGACCAATCACATGTTGACACGTGGCACCTACTTAAAACTTTTTTTTTTTTTTTAAATTTTTTTAAAAAAAAAAAAAAAAAGAAAAGTGTTGCACGGAAACACCCCTCGCCATTTGGTATGTCACCACCCCCCTTGGCCACGGGTTCCCACACCCTCAAAAGGTCCCGGCAGTGGTTTGGCCAAATTCCCACCGCAGGAAACAAAACCACCTCGCAAGCACTCCAACGGGGTGGCCAATGGTGGTTGGTGGGAGTTTCGGGCCACCTCAAGGTTCAATGGGGTGGTTTCTCGGTGGGATGGTTTCTCGGCCATCTCCCCTCGCAGCCCCTCCCCGAGGTGGCTCCTGGCCACCCCCCTGAGGTACCCGCTGTGGGGTGGCTCGCCATCCCGGCCAGATGGGGGTGGCCAGGCCACCCCCATGGCCAAAGGGGGTGGCTCCCAAATGGCCAAGGGGGTGGCTCGGCCACCTCCAATCTTTTTTCTTTTTTCTTTTTTTTTTTTATTTTTAGAAAATACATTTTTTTTTTAATTTTTTTTTTTAAAAATTAAGTAAGTGCCACGTGTCAACATGTGATTGGTTTACGTGAAATTCCGTTAAGTCAACTAACGGAGGACTAACTTAGTCTATTATCAAAACCACAGGGACCTCCTATGATAAAAATAAAACCCCAGAGAGAAAAAAATAAAGTTGAAAAACCCAAGGGGGGTTTAGAGTATTTAACCCAAAATCATATTCTCTCTCCTATCACTAGTCATGCCTCTTAATTATTGGCCTTCTTCACCTTCACTTTCTTAAATTAGAGATTTGACCCAAACCCCTCGAATCTCTCACACGGCCTTCATCATATTGTAGTGGGAAATAAAAAATCAACAATGCAAACACTACAAAAAACACAAGTGTTAGGGACGCACAAAAATTTGGTTGTTTTAACCAAAAGACCTAACTAGGGTCATTTTAATAGTAAAACGACTACTCTAAGAAGAGAGGAGTCTCGAAACCCTCTCCCTCAATCAGCTCACTCTCCCTCACCCTAAGCTCATCTCTCACCCTCACCCTCAGCGCACGTACTCTCTCTTTATCTCTCTCTCTCTCTCTCTTTCATATCTCCAGTAGATAGCCCTTGTGGCCTCCCACATCACCTGGGTATAGAGATAGAAATGTGTTTATATGTATACTCGCACCCTTAATGATAACAACGCATTTTTAAAGCTAATTTGGTGATGAACCCATTAGAACTCCGCAGTTAAGCATGCTTATGCAAGAGTAGTACCAAGATTGGTGATTTCATGGAAGTCTGATTCGAGGGAGTCAAAAGCGGACAATATTGTGTGTGATTGGGTGGGGTGTTACAAATGGTATCAAAATCATTACCCAGGCTGAGATGGGAGGAGCGTGCACAAAGCCTAAGAGGGTCGATAGCGGGCACTCACTGGGACGCCAAGATTGTGCTAATCTCATGAGGGTTGCTAGCAGGGATACTAGGTCATAAAATGGGGTGATTGTAGCGTCCCACATCGCCTGGGTATGAACATAGAGATGTGCTTATATGTATACTCACACCCTTAATGACAACAACACATTTTTAAAGTTGTAATGGTCATGAACCCATCAGAACTTTGCAGTTAAGCGTTGATGAGTGCCTAATATTACATATTTGAGTCTCTTAATTTGCATTTGTTAATCCTTTATCTTTACTATGATCTGATGTTTTTTGTTAGTTTTGTTATTTTAGGGTTTTGCAGGTTGCTAAGGGAAAATTGTGGATTTGATATAAAAAATGCAAAGTTTGGAAGAAAGCCACCAAGGAGAAGCATCGAGCGCACCAAACTGGCGCTCAATCGCATATGCCCACGAGCCCAAAAATGCACTTGAGCGTAGGCACAGTAGCGCACGAGCGCAACTGCGCCTCTTATGAAGAACTCATGCACAAGTGCACTCGTGTGCACCCGTCATGAGATCGAGTGCAATTGCACTGAAGTACAAGCCATCAGAGTGCGCACACCTGGCTAAAAGAGGAAAGTGCTCGAGTGCACTCGAACGCACCTAGTGTGCAATCGAGTGCAGGGACCTGGCAGAAATTCACTTAAGCGTCGTTTTGGAAGAAGAACCCTACAAATAGGGTTATAAAAATAATACGATTTTTGGGAGAAAAGGGAGGCTCCTGTTGGATGACTTTTGAGAGAATAGGAGCAAAAAGGCTAGGGTTTCTAGTTCTTTGGTGGCTTTCAATTTGAATTTTCTCTTTGTAAGCTTCTAAACTTCTATGGATCCCCATTTATTGTATTTTCTTCCAATTTCATGAGAGGCTAAACCCTCAACTAAGGTTGAGGATGAAGCCTCACAAATGATTAGCAACAGATAATTTTCATGTAAATTGATATTTTTTCCAATGATATGAATTGTAGTTCTCATTGTTCCTTTTATATTCAATTAATTGTTGATCACTTTTAATTGATTCCTTGATTTATTTGTTTAAATATTAGATATTCATTGTCATTTGTTCAACAGATACATTGGATTATTCGGTTGAAGTTGGATATCCCTTATGATTTGTGCAAAGCACAGATACATTGGATGATTTAATTTAAATCGGGTATCGTTTGTGATTTGTACAAAAAATGGATACTTTGGATGATTTAATTCATCTTTTAAGCAAAAATAGAACATACATAAAATGTGTCGTTGAAAACTTTGGATAATATTGATGAACATGGAATTTGTTGCTATGATTTTGTGAGTGCTAATTCCAAAACCTTAGTGCTCGTCCATTGATTAATTTCATTTTGTTTAAGTTTATGTTTGTTTATTGTTAATTCATAAAACACTCAATTTTTGTGACTAGGTTAAGATTTTAATTAGTTTAGATAAAAATTGTTTCGAAAAACACAATTCCCTGTGGGATCGACCTCGCACTTACAATCCTTTTACTACAAAAGATTTGTACACTTGCGAGTTTTAAAATTTTACATAACAAGTTTTTGGCGCCGTTGCCGGGGAATTGATTTGATTTTTTAAAATAATTTCTGTTTAGATTAATTTTATCTTTGTACTAGTTTTAGCTAGGATTTTTTTGTTACTTTTGCAATTTAATTTGATTTGATTTGTTTTTGTACATTTATTGATAAAAAAAAAAAATTTTAAAAAAAAAAAAAAAAAAAAGAAGAAGAAGAAAATTTTGGGTTGTTTGTGTTGTTTTAAGACGCTCGAGTGCACTCAAGCACAAGGCAGCAAGAAGAATCCGCCCCTACGCTAGATCCCTTCCAATTTGCGCTCAAGCGCATAACAGACTTACGCTCGAGCGCAAGTTATTTCGCTTAAGTGCACCAACGCCGTAACAGCACCATTGACTGATCAGCGCGCTTGCGCTCGATCCCTCCTCACCTGCGCTTGAGTGCATCTCCGTAGATAGCATCAATAGCTCGTAGTAGCTGAAAAACTTTGCCAAATTTTTTTTTTTGGTCCTTTTTGTGAGTTTTTAGTTTTCTGGTTTGCATTTATTTTATGTGTTTTCTCTCTTATCTTTGTGATTATTTGGTGTTTGGTAGTTTAGTTCAATTTCATAATTTATGTTAGTGCATGCTTGGTTGTAGATCCTTGAACCTAGAGCTAATACCCTTAGATCTCGAGATAGAAAGAACTTCTAGAAGGAATTTGAGAACACCGGCTCAGTTAGAAATTGTAGAGATGGGAGATCGATGTGAGACGGTACCCGAGAATGCGGAAGAAGCTAGAACTCTTAGGGAGTTCTTCCCATCCATCACGAAAAACCCTCCTTCGTGCATAGTGTTGCCTGCAACCAATGCTACGCACTTTGATCTGAAACTTCATGTCATCCAACTCCTACCTTCATTCCATGGTCTAGAGAATGAGAATCCTTACAGTCTTGTAAAGACATTCCTAGACATTTGTTCGACCTTTCGGCTTCAAATTTTTTTCTGAAGAATCGGTGTGTCTTCGGCTGTTTCCTTTCTCCCTATACAATAGGGCGAAAGCTTGGTTAAATTCCAACATGCCCGGATCCATCACTTCATGGGAAACCCTGGTGAGCAAATTTTTGAATAAGTTTTTCCCGATGTCTAAAGTCAATTAATACCGTCGGAAGATTAGCAGTTTCATTCAAGAAGAGGAGGAGAAATTTTATGAGAGCTAGGAGAGGATTAAAGAATTGGTTTTGAAATGTCCACCCCACGGATTTGAGACTTGGCGGCTCATTCAATTTTTCTACAACAGTTTGACTTTACCGAACTGTAACATGTTTGAGTCAATGAACAGTGGAAGTTTCTTAAGTCTCATAGGCGATGCAGCCTATGCATCTTTGGACAAACTGTCTGACAGTTCATAGTAGTGGGATTTTTCAAGTCGCCGAGATACTCCTCGTGCTCCCAAGAATGGAGGCATCTATGAGGTGAAAGATGAGGCTGATTTAAGGTGGAAACTCGAGGTCCTCACACGTAAGGTTGAAGCTCTCTTTATGAGCCAAACTGTTAACTTGGCGAATGCCCACCCAATTGAAGGATGCGCCCTTTGTGCTAGCCCTATGCACTTGTGATGTAGATTGGAATGCCTCGTCTGCAATCCCGTCTACAGCCCATCCAAACGAAGCCCAACTTGAGAGTCCTCATCTGAAGTCATGTCTACCGCAAGTCTGGACGCCTAAGTTATTTTGCTGTTTTTAGAGTTTATGTTGGTGGCCATCCGGACGGCTCTAAGTCCCGTCCGAACGAGCGCCGTAGCTTCGTCATATTTTAGGTTTGAAGTTTATTTCGTGTTTTATTAGGTTTAGGGTTTTTAGGGTCTATAAATACTTGCTTATAGCCTCCAGAAACGCAGTTGTTGTTTATGAATCAGTTTTGATGAATGAGAATACTCAGAATTGAGTTTCTTTTGTGTTTTTCCTTAAACCTTAGATAGCATCTATTGTTTTAAGAAGATTTCTTAGATCTTAGATAGTCTCAAGGTCTAGAAGTATTTATCATGTTCCTTGTTGTTGTTATTCATGGCAGCCCACTAAGTCACGTTGCATCAACTTGGCACAAAACTGCCCATCTCTGCCAACCTTTGCTGAGTGTCCGATGGAGCAAGTCAATGCTTTCAATGACTATAGGAAAGTATCAAGTGGACCTTTTGCCGAGACATACAATCCTGGGTGGCGGAATCACCCCAACTTCTCTTTGAGGCAAAACCAACCGCTGAATCAAGGGGGAGCTTCCATTCATGCTCAGAATCAATACCCTCTTAGATTCATGCCATAGGCCTATAATCAATTCCGCACATCTCATCAAGCCTAGCCTCCTCCATTCCAATCTACCAATTAAGTGCCAACTTCTTCATTAAAGTCTTCTTTGGAAGACACACATAAGGCATTCATGCAGCTCACTCGCCAATCTATACATGAGGTTAAGAATGCCACCATGGTTAACACTCAAGCAATTGCTAACCTGAAAAGTCAAATTGGTAAGATAGCAAATCATTTGGGTGAGAGAGAAAAAGAAAAGTTCCCAATTCAACCTATGACTAACCCAAAAGGCCAGCTTGTTATTTGATGAGTGCCAAATATTGCATATTTGGGCCCCTTAATTTACATTTGTTAAGCCTTTAGTTTTGCTGTTTTCTGATGTTTCTGTTAGTTTGGGTGTTTTAGCGTTTTGTACATTATTAAGAGAAAATTGCGGCTTTAAGGTGAAAATTGTAAGGAAGTACGAAAAAAGTGAAATTCTAGAAGTGGGATCGAGCACACAGTACCACGCTCGAGCGCACTCCTGCATTTACCCATGCAAGCAGCGCCCATGCGCTGCGCCATAGAAGCCTTGAAAAATTCCCGAGTACGCTCGAGCGCACTCAGGCTGACCTGGTAGCATCGAAGCACTTGGATTTTAGTATTTATAGCATTCTTTTCTTTTGTTAAAAAAAAAAAAAAAAACATACGTTGGAGGCGTCGTTTAGACAATATTTTCGACTTTTTGTCATTCTTGAGCTCTAAGTACGTTTCTTTTTGTACGTTTATTCAATTTTATTTTTTCAATTGAATTTATCATGTTGTTTTAAGTCATGAGAGGCTAGAACCTTTAACTAAGGTTGAAGATGAAGCCTCATTATTGAGTGGCAATTTCATTCTCGTTGTTTTATTCATACAATTCCGATTTTTAATAAAGTGTTGTTTCATTCCAATTCAATGAGTTGATTAATTTCTTTTAATTGAATGTTTGATTATTATTTGTAAAAATATTGGATATTCGATGTATTTCATCCGATAGATACATCGAATCATTCGATTGAAATCAGATATCCGTTGTGATTCGTTTATCAAACGGATACATTGGATGATTTGATTTCAATTGGGTACTCTTTTTGATTTGTTAAATGTTTGGATTCATCAAATGTTTTAATATGCGTTTTTATAGAACATAGAACAATGCATAGGGCTTATGTGTTTGTCGGTACTATGAGTAAAACACGAGAATGGATTGCTGTGATTTGGTTAGGTGAATTACGAAAACCTTAGTGATTTCATTCATTTGATTTACAATCATTTTTAATTTAGTTTACCTTTTTACAAAATCACACAAAAATTTGGAACTAGGTTAAGATATTATTGATTTAGATAGAAATTGACTTTCATGACGCAATTCCCTGCGGATTTGACATTGCACTTGCATAAACTATATTGCAAACGACTCGTGCACTTGCGAGTACTTTTAAAACTCACAACAAGTTTTTGGCGCCGTTGCTAGGGAATTGTTTTTGTTTGTGAAAATTGATTTTTGTCTTAATTGATTTTATTTTTCTACTAGTTTAGTTAGATTTGTGTTTTATTTTCTTTGTTGCAATTTTATTTTTATTTGTTTCTGCTTTATTATCTAACAATAAAAAAAAAGGAAAGTGTTTTTTTTTGGGTGTTTCTCATTTCTGTTGCAGTCTTTGTCGAAGGAACCAGACGAAGTACGCTCGAGCGCACCTCAGCACGCTCGAGTGCACTCGAACACAAGGCAGCAAGGAGAGCCGCACCTTCCCTCGCCCATTCTTCGCCTGTGCTTTAGTGCACTGCACACGCACGCTCGAGCGAACACCATTGCTGCTTGAAAGCACCAAAACAGTAGCACACCTGACGGACCAGCGCGCGCCTGTGACGTCCCACATCGCTTGGGTATGGAGATGAGGATGTGCTTAAATGTATATTACACCCTTAATGACAACAACGCGTTTTAAAGCCGTGATGGTCATAATCCTATCAGAACTTCACAGTTAAGTGTGCTTCTGCTGGAGTAGTACCAAGATGGGTGACCCCTTGAGAAGTCTGGTTTGGGGGAACCAAAAGCGGACAATATTGGGTGTCATTGAGGTGGGGTGTTACAGCGCCTATGCTCGATCGCTCCTCACTTATGCTCGAGCGCATCTCCACAGACAGCATCAGCAGATCGGCAGCAGCTAAGTAAAATTTTTGCAAATTCTTTTTGGTCCATTTTGTGAGTATTTTGTTTTCTGTTTTTTACATTTGGTTTCTGTTTTGTTTCTTTTATTTTTGTGAATATTTTGTTTTTGTTAGTTAGTTTATTTTGGGTGTTTCTTGTGTGGTGTATGCTTGGTCGGAGATCGTTGAACTTAGAGTTGACACTTTTAGATCCCGAATTAGAAAGAACTCTTAGGAGAAGTCGTAGAACACCTGCTGAGTTAGAGACTAGTGTTGAAATGGGAGACCAACCTGATAACACACCTGAGAATGTGGACCTCACTAGATCTTTGAGGGAATTGTTTGCAACCCGTTGTGAGAAACTCTCCCTCGTGCATAGTATTGCCTCCAACCAATGCTATGCACTTTGATCTTGAACCTCATGTCATCCAACTCTTACCTTCATTCCATGGTTTAGAGTTGGAAAACCCTTACAGTCATGTGAAGAAATTCAAAGACAAGTGCGCCACGTTTAAATTTTAGAATTTTTTTGAGGAGTCTGTTCATTTGAGACTGTTTTCTTTTTTTCTTCACAATAGAGCCAAGGCATGGTTGGATTCTAACATGCCCGGATCCATCACATCGTGGGAAATATTGTTGGGCAAGTTCTACAATAAGTTTTTCCTGATGTCTAGAGTCAACGAGTGTTGAAAGGAAATTAGTTTTTTTCACTCAGGAGGAGGATGAGAAGTTTTTTGAGAGTTGGGAGCGGTTCAAAGAGTTACAGATAAAATGCCCTTGTTGTTCACAATTATCTACCTAAATTAATAGGCAAATAATTAGATGTTGTACCCGTAAATGCACGAGGTCAACACAGTAGTATAGTGTGCAAATACGGGGTCATTCCCACGAGGATTGCTGAATCTTGTCTAAAATAAATTCCCATAGTAAAATAAAACAAGAGATTGGATTTAAATTGATAATAAGAAAGGGGTAGAGCTTTGATATCCACCACTAATTATATTTAGCTAATATATCAATATGCCAATGTTTTGATCATGTTATGTATATCTAATGTTTGTCAACCTAAGGGCATGGGTGTATACTCCTTAAGCTATAGATTTTCCTAAGCAACGAGTTCGGCATGGCTGTATACTCTAACTATTTTCTTTCCTAAAGGATTTAGTATCGTGTATACTAAGTTGTTCTTTAGGAATGCATATATTTTGTGGAAATCAACAAACACATGAGGCCTAGGGCATGCAAGTATACTCCCGGTTCCCCATGTTGATTAACCCAAGAACCCGGTGTGGATTACTTTTGTTACTTATGTTAAACCCAGGACTCGGTCATCCAAATTGATTTAGCTAACTAGTTCATACCACATGCACATGTTGATCAGGCACACACATATGAGGAATTCATGAAAACAGGCATTAATCAATTTAGATATCACAACAAGATCATCATAAAGGCACCAATATTGAATATTAACTAAACATAACTAGGGCTTCAATCGAGCCCTACTAAATAAATTAGTTACACATGAAGTTGATGTTAAACATCTTCATAAAATAAAATAAAATAAAGGAAAAGAATAAACCCGGAACTTGAACTTGAAAAGCTCCAATTCTTCTCCTTACAAAGTATCTCTATTCTAGAGGCTTAAGGGTCTATTTATAGGCCTAGGAATACTCTAGAACTCCTAAAAATTGTAGGGTTTGAGCCCTAGTTCACACTAAGCTACAAAACCCTAAAAGTGCTCTTTCCATAACAGGGCAGGCGGCTGTCTCGGCCATCACTCACGGGTGCGCTCGATCTCAGCCCGTGTGCGATCGATCGCAGGTCTGCGATCGATCCTCCTGATGCTTGCGCTCAATCGTGGTTGCCTTGTAATGTCCCATCCTCGCCTGAAGTACGCTAGATGGTAGCTCCCCTGCGGTCGATCGCTCTACCAGAGCCTTCCAAAATCCAAAATAGCTCATTTTCGGTCCAAAATTTATGAGTTTGCTTTTCTTCCAATGACCTACAAAATCAAAGAAAATTTATAAAAGAGCTAAAATGACCTAATTAACTAAAACTAAAAGATTAAAACATGTAAGTTAAGGGCTAAAAATATGAATATTTTAGCACTTAACACACCTCCAAACTTACATATTGTTGGTCCCTTAGCAATACAAAACTAAAAACAAAAATGAAAAACAGAGAACAAAACAAAAGAAAAAAAAAATCCATCTTTCGGGGGATGTACGATTGCATTTAGTATATGCAACAAGCCTTTTAAATCTCTAGGAATTCCCTAGAGGACAAGTGAAGTCTCGTGAGGGTTTTCCAGAAATGTCACCCACAAACATCATGCACAGTTCATGTTATTCAAAAATTAAAGTATCACTTTAAGATCATGATTTTCATTCATTAGCAAGCTTAAAAAGATGAACTCCATCTTCACAATGAACTGGAATCTCAAAGTTCAATTATTTACAAAAGACATGCTAAAACATCACAAGTTTGAAAACAGTGTAAAGTGAACTTAGCACAAAATTATGAGGCTTCCAAATCTTTCCAATGTGTAATGTCTCCATGTCTTAAAACTCATTGAAATTCTAATTAGAATGAACAACAATGGCATATTTCTTTTTCTTCTTCTCTCTTTTCTCTTTTTTTATTTATTTTTATTTTTTTGGTCAGGTAGTGCAATGTTTGGCTCCCTTAAGCTTTCTAATTGACCCAAGTAGCGAGTGTTAAATCAATGACTCCCAAACCAAATGGTTTTAGGGCATTAGGTGTAGAGACACTCCTAATGACCTACTAACTCGAGTAAAAAAGGCTATAAAACCAAACTAACCATGACATTAATCAAATCAAAATTTTTCACCTTTTGACGTGAACGCTCAACGCTTTGAGGCAAGAGGTACAATTACTCAGTGAAAAGCTTATCAATGAAATTATATATATATATATATATATATGCCAAAGTGTCCATCTAATAAGTCATCCAATTTCATTCAAGATACAGAAAACACACATATCAGACCTCATGTCATACCTCACAAATTATGTACCAATGTGCTTGTATGATCAAATCAAACATTTGATTTTTCAACTGTCCTAAAGAAGCAATCAAACTTAACAAATTCTCTCATCAGATCATGTGTTCAAAATTTTAAGCTCACTGATGAATTCAAGCCACAATTCTTTTAGATTAACATACAATTTTTGAGGATAAACATGAATATGCATAATTTTTTTTTTTTTTTTTTTTCAATTAAACAAACAAACACACAAAACAAATAACATGAAATTGGGACAAAGTGTGTGTGAATAACATGTGTGCCCATACCCCCAAACTTAAATGACACATTGTCCCCAATGTGTCTAAATTAAGGAAAATGTTGATGTACAAATTTAATTGTACTCGCAAGCGCACGAGTCGTGTGCAGTAAAGTGTGTCTGCAAGTGCGAGATCGAATCCACAGGGAGTCGTGTTTGCAAAAATAAATTTTCTAGTTTAAACCAATTTTATCTTAACCTAGTTCCAAGTTGCGTATTTTTGTCGTGCAAAAAGCATAAACTAAACTAAACAATTTGAAAACAAGTAATGGCAAATTACTAAGGTTTCCGAATCCCCCTCGCCAAATCAAACAACATGTCTTGCATTTTATGCATACAATAGTCTATCCAAATACACTGTTCAAAAGTTGTAAACATGCAAATTAAATCATTCGATGAATCCATCCGTTAAAAGAATCACAACGAATATTTAACTGAGATTAAATCATCCATTGTATCTGTAGATCACAATGGATATTAGTCTCAATCCAATCATTCAATGTACCCCCAGACGAAACACGACGAATATTAAATTAAACATGAGTATAATTCCAACATCTAATCAATTAAACTTAATCAAACTGTTGGATTGGCTTTTGAACAACACTTTCATAAAATAGTCCCATTGTATATATAAAACGACAAGAACATGTATGTTTATCAATGACAAGGCTTCATCTTCAACCTTAGTTGAAGGTTTTAGCCTCTCATGATAACAAAAACAATAAACAATTGATCTGACATCATGAGAAAAATAAAACTTACAATGGAAGTAGAGTTCAAAGCTCCAAAAACCCAGAAAACACGAATTTTGTCAAAGTACGGCGCCCCCGGCACGTCTCCGTCCATTTACAAAGGAAAAGAATGATATTTATAAGCTAATTTTAGGGTTTTAACGCTGCCAGGTCGGCCGAGTGCGCTCGATCGCACTTGTGCAACATGTCTTTTGCTGCACAGGGCGCGAGTACTCTCGATCGCACTAAACATGCGCTCGAGTGCACTTCCAGTCGGAATTAGCCTACTCTTGTGATATATGAATTTGTAGATCTTTAAGTTAGCTTTCCAATGACACCAAGATCACCTCAATCCGAGCTATACAACTCTAGATATGGCCTTTTTAGTGAGACTCGTCGGGAGCGAATTATCGCTCGATCCCAATTTACTGTCAATGCTCCATGAAGTGTCTTAAGCCCCAGAATTAATGGAATGAGTTGCAAATATCACCTTAAAGCCGCATTTCTCTCTTAACAACCTGCAAATCACTAAAACACCAAAACTAACCAAAAACATCATAAATTAACACAGCTAAGAGCTTAACAAACATAAGTTAAGGGGCCCAAATATACAATATTTGGCACTCATCAAATACCCCCAAACTTACATTTTGCTAGTCCCTTAACAAAACAAAATGAAAACAAGCAACATAAGTCCACTGTCGTGGGAGAGACGATTGCATTTAGTATATGCAACAAGCCTTTTAAATCCCTAGGCATCCCTAGTGGATGAGTGAAGTCTCGTGAGGGTTTAACAGGAATGATACCCACAAACATTGTCAGTGTTGTGTCATTGACAAACACAATTTCTACACAAACACATGATTCTCACTTCATGAGCAGGTTTAACAAAGTAAACACCACAATCAAATCGTCAAGCCAACCACAAATCATTCAACTCAAAGGTGGAAATTTGAGACAACACAAGCTCCAATAGATGCAAAGTGAGAACACAAAGTTAAGAGGCTTCAATTTTTCTCAAAGTTTGGTGTACCTCAAAATTCATAGGAATTCACACAGATGAAAACACGGAAGGCTTAGATCAAGACATGCATTTATATATATATATATATTATTTTATTATTATTATTATTATTATTATTATTATTATTTGTAGGCTGTGCAATGTTCAGTTCCCTTAAGCTTTCTAATTGACCTATATAACGAGTGTTAGGCCAGTGACTCCCAAACCAGATGGTTTTAGGGCACTCGATGTAAAACATCCCTAAGGCTTAATTACTCAAGTCAAAAAGGCTACGAAGCCAAACTAGCCATACAATCATCCAAATTGAATTTCTCATCTTTTTACGCGAACACTCAATGCTTAGTGAGGCATGAGGTCTGGTTACTCAATGAAAAGCTCAAACTAATGATGACATTTTTTTTTAAAAATTTTTTTATTTATTTATCTATCCTCAAGCCAAGTTTTCATCAACACTTCATCCTACAAATCGCAAGGCACACCCTAATCAATCCAAATCTGATACCTCACAGACTTTATGCTAGTGTGCTTGTGATTCAACTCAGACATGTAAAGTCTCTCTAATCCACCAAATGAGTCAAAGGACTCAGATTTCTAATGACATGTAGTGTTCAAAAAGTTAAACACACTAATGACATGCAAACCACAGTTATGATGTAACTCATGCACAATCAACAACATAGCACAATTTTTTTTTTTTTTTTTAACAAAAAAAATTGATAAAAACAAACAAAAAGTCACAAACAAACAAAAAGACAATGTGTTTTTCCACACCCCCAAACTTAAATGACATATTGTCCCCAATGTAGCAAGAGATACAATATCGTGGGATGAGGAAACTTGAGTGTGCAAAGGTCAGGGCGTCCCCCAAACTTGAACACCAAAACACCTGTCAAAATCTAAAAGCAATATTTCCTCATAGAAACAAATATCAAAAGATTAATTGCTGATAGAAACAAAAAGAAAATGACACAAAATAAAATAAAAAATAAGAAAGAAAGAAAATGTGCATAAATTAAAATGGGGAAGAAATTTTACAGTGCTTTCCTTGATCATTTGGATGTCCAACCAATCCCTTTCACCCTTTCTTCTTAAGAATTTGATATCCCTCTGGAAGGATGTTTCGCCATCTCAGGTAGCCTAGTTGCTTGCGTCGAAGGATCTTCTTAGGAACATGGTTCCTTGATTTGTGACCTTGTGTGCATAGATCCTTGAGACGTTCAGAATGAGACGACTTTTTGAGACATTGATAAGATGAAGCTTAGGGTCCATGAAGTGTCTCAAGAGGGATTGTGACAAAGGAGTGAGCTTCAGTACTCACTTCCTTGTCATTGGACAGATTTGGGGGCTTAATTTGCTCCCAGCGCTCAACTTGCTCCAAGTGCTCCTCTTTCTCTTCCTCTTCACTGTTATCCGTAATGAAAGGCTTAGCTGTTGATGAAGATGATTTAGATGATGATATCTCAGTGGTTTCCCCCATTTTCAGTTCGCATCTTAGGAGTGGAGTCCAATAAGGCATCAGCTTGCTCAAGTAACTTGTCAAGGTCTAGGTCACATCCAAATTGAGCAAAGCACTTTCCCAATGGGTCCTCCAGACTTGGCTCATCAACAGTCTCCTCATCTTTTTCCTCACTACCAAGTATGGTGGTGGTTTGAACACGCTCCTGTGCAGACTTACTAGCATCTTCCTCATCAATCATGTAACGGTTAATGAATGGACAATCATCTATCCGATGAGAAGGATGATAACAGTATGAGCAGGACTTATGAGGAGCGTGAGTGTGAGGAGGTTGGGTATGGGCATGCCTAGCTGCCATGAGTTGGTTTACTCTCTCCTCTAAGTCATCGACATGAGCAGTTGGAAAATATTGCACTAATGACTATTGAAGAGGGTAATTGCAAGGTGAAGGCATGGAAGAATGGTTATTGAACTGCGGATATTCAGGATGGTGCAGTTCATGAGATTTGAGAGCATAATTACCCGTGGCATGAGCTCGCCAGGAGAAATCAGAATGGTTGCTCCAGCCTAGGGTGTAGAAATTGGAAGTTAATTCAGACGCTGGACTGGAGAAATTGGTGTCCATCTGCTCATATGAAAAATTGGAAAATTGGCCCCAAGATGGACAATTACCTGAACTATGATAAGGGTTGGAGCAGTATGAACATGGTCCATGTGGGTAGAAATAGTGATGGAAGTTGGTAGGAGCGGGTGTCCTACAACTAGGAGTAGCATTAAAATTACTAAACGGAAAATTCATGCTTACCCTCACTCTTTAAAACAAAACACACCTCCACATGAAACAGTAACCAAAAATAATTTTTTTTAAAAATAAAAATAAACAAAATAAAAAAAAAACAAAAATGAAAAATAACACAAACACAAAAATAAATAGAACTACTAAAAAAACAAAAGACTCAAAAAATCACAAAACAGACCAAACATAAGTTTGGCAAAATTTTAAGTGCTGGCTCGTTTTAATGCAGTCTGCGGAGGTGCGCTCGAGCGCAGGTGATGTGCGATCGAGCGTAGATGGGTGCGGGGTGTGCGCTCACTGTGCAATCGTGCGCACCTGCGGAAGCGTCAAGCGCAGGCACGCGGGATGCTTACTACATTAGGATCGAATGCGCTCAAGCACAGGTGATGTGCGATCGAGTGCTTTGGCAGGGACTAGTTCCTTCAGCTGTACTGCAACAGAAACAACAAGAACAAAAAAAAACTTTTTCTCTTCTTTTTTTATTTTATTTTTTAATTTTTTATTGGTAACTGTAAACAGAAGCAAATAAAAAAAAAAAGAAACAAATTGTAAAAAGAAAATAACTAGTAGAAAAATAAAATCAATTTAAACAAAAATCAATTTTCACAAACAAGGAACTCCCCGGCAACGACGCCAAAATTTGATGTACAAATTTAATTGTACTCGCAAGCGCACGAGTTGTGTGCAGTAAAGTGTGTGTGCAAGTCCGAGGTTGAATCCACAGGAAGTCGTGTTTGCAAAAATAAATTTTCTAGTTTAAACCAATTTTATCTTAACCTAGTTCCAAGTTGCGTATTTTTGTCGTGCAAAAAGCATAAACTAAACTAAACAATTTGAAAACAAGTAATGGCAAATTACTAAGGTTTTCGAATCCCCCTCGCCAAATCAAACAACATGTCTTGCATTTTGATAAGTGCCAAATATTGCATATTTAGACCCCTTTATTTACATTAGTTAATCCTTTAGCTGTGTCGTTATTTAATATTTTGTGTTAGTTTTGTGTTTTTAGTATTTTGTAGGTCGTTGAAGAAAAACTACAGCTTTAAAGGGAAAAATGCGAAGTTTGAAAGAAAGCATACTTTGAGAAGACCTAGATGATGTGGTTAAGTCTAACCAAATCCAAGAAAAGGTTAAATCAGATTAAAGTTCAGATTGGATAAGATTTCGGATCGGATTCAAATTCAGATTCTGCACATGTCTTAGTATTTTGACCATAACTCTCCGATCAAATATCGGATTGAAGTGATTCAAACGGCATTAGAAAGCTAGCTCAAATACTACAATTTGTTGTGAAATAGAATTTTCGTAATTCGGACGGTTTCTATGTCAAAATCGCCCCGCAATTAAGAGACACAAATTTGGACGAATCCTAGTCCGATTTCAGACTTCTATTTTGACTGGGAGACAGACTTCCGAATTATCTAGGTTTACTTGGGCTTCTAGGACTTCCCTAAGCTTATAAATAGACTTCTTTGCATTCAAGAAAATATACACAATCCCAGAGAGCAAAATTCTTTTGTTTAGTTTTTCTTTAGGTTTAGGTTTAGGTTTAGATTTTATTTTTTATGTGGAGCTAAATTCCCAACTAAGGTTGGGGATGAAGCCTCACCGATGAAGAACAACATCACTTTTATGTAAGTTTTTATTATTCTGATTTTATTGGGTTTTATATTTCAATTGTTTTACTTCTAATCAATTGTGTGGAGTAATTCTTGGATATCTCTTGTGATTCAAGGATACATGTGATGATTTGAGATAATTTCATATGATTGATTGCTTGGCTTTTAACTCATAAAAATTGGATATCCCTTGTGATTTGTTCTACGGATACATCTGGTGTTTCAATTGAATTTGGATTCCTTTTGTGATTTGGTCAATGAATGGATACATGGGATGGTTTTGATTAATTCTTTGAAGCATAGTAAAACATATATATGATTTAATTTGTGAGAACTTCAGATTAATATTGATGAATATAATGTATGTTGTTATGATTTGGTGAGTGTAAATTCCCAAACCTTAGTACCTTTATTCTTAGATTTACTTATTTTATTTAGTTTATGTTTATCCTTTAATTTTCAAAACTCAAAAATCAAAACCCTTTTGGAACTAGATTAGGATTTAATTAGTTTAGATATAAATTGCTCTTTCAAAAATACAATTCTCTGTGGGATCGACCTCGCACTTGCAATCCATTAAACTACAATTGATTCGTGCACTTGCGAGTTAAATAAATTTGCACAACAAGTTTTTGGCGCCGTTGCCGGGGAATTGTTCAATTTTTTAAACCAATTTATTTCTAAATTAGTTTTATTCTTCTACTAGTTATAATTAGGATTTTATTTTTCTGCAATTTGTTTTGTTTTATTCGTGTTACTAATAAAAAAAAAAAAAAAGATTTTTCTTGTTGTTTTTTTTTGTTTTGTTTTGGCTTGTTTTACAGTTTTGCCGCAGCACCTTCCGCGCAGCCCTACAGCACAGGCAGCAACTGCAGCAGTTCTGTAGATTTTTGCCAAAAATTTATTTTTGGTCATTTTTGTGAGTTTTTAAATTTTAGTTTTATTTTTTTAGTTAGTTAGTTGTTTTTTATTATTATTTAAAAATAAAAAAATAAAAATGGTTAATGTTTTATGTGAGATATTTGCATGTTAAAAAGTGAGGGGGAAGTATGAATTTTCATTTTAATGATTTTAATGCCTCTCCTAGTTATAGGACACCAGCTCCTACCAACTACCCTCAAAATTTTTACCCACATAAACCATGTTCATATTGTTTCAATCCTTATCATGAGGAAAACAATTGTCCAGATCTGCGAGCTGAGCTCGATGACTTATGGGACAAATTAGACCAAATCAGAGCAGCTAGATCTAACTTTTCATATGAACAAATGAACACCCGTTTCTCTAGCCCGGGGTTTGATTCAAATTTTAATTGTTATAACTCGGACTGGAGCAACCAATCTAATTTCTCATGGTCAGCTCAAGCTACAGGAAATTATGCTCACCAATTTGATGAATTGCACCATTTAGAATATTCGCAGTTCGATCATCAAGCTCAACCTCCTATTTATCAGTCTACCACTCAAGAGCCACAACCTGCACCACAGTCATCACTGGAAGATATGATGAAAACATTAATAGAAAAAGTCGACCAGTCCAACTCCCAAGCTATACAAGAGCTCAAGAATTCCAACTCCCAAACTATACAAGAGCTAAAAGGTTTTACCAATCAAGCTGTACAGGAGCTGAAGAATTCCAACATGGCTAATGGTAGAGACATACAAGAACTTAAGCAGGCCATGACCAAGATAGAAGGACAGATCAGTCATCTAGTTGCTGACTTCAACAGAATAGAGGAAGAAGAGCTTCAAAGTCAGCTGATGGCTGAAAGGCACTACATGATGGATGAGGATGATTCCGAAAATTCTTATCATGAGCATGCTCAAGTCACCATCACACTTGAGAGTGAGGAAATTGTGGATAACAAAGAGGAGGAAGAGAAAGATGAGCAAGTTGAGCATCTTGAGCAAGTTGAGCACCATGAGAATAGTGAGCCCCCAATGGATCCTAATCTGCCCAGTGACATGGAAGTGAGTACTGAAGCTCCTGCCTGCATCATTGTACCTCTTGAGACATATCAAGAGCCCAAAGCTTCATTGCCTAAATGTCTCAAAGAGCCATCTTATATCAAGATACTCAAGGACTTGTGCACACAAGCACACAAATCTAGGAACCACTTTCCTAAAAAGATCCTCCGAAGCAAGAAATTCTACATAAGATGGCAAAATATCCTTCCAGAGGGGTATGAAGTTTTGAAGAAGGGGTGGAAGGGATTGGTTGGACATCCGCATGATCGGGGAAAGCGCTGTAAAGTTTTCTCTTCCAGTTTATTTTCTGCACTTCACTCCACAAATTTTTTCTTTCCTTTTTCGTTATATTGCATTTCTATTTATTTGTTTTGTTTCTAACAGCAATTGATCTTTTGATGTTTTGTTTCTGTGAAAAAAATATTGTTGTTAGTTTTTGTTGACAGGTGTCTTGGTGTTTAAGTTTGGGGGACGCCCTAGCCTTTTTCATACCTTGAGATTTCTTTACTTCCGGTAATGTATTTCTATACTACACATTGAGGGCAATGTGTAATTCAAGTTTGGGGGTATGGAAAAACACTTTGTCTATTTATTTTTGTTCTTATTTGTTTATTTTTATTTGTCATTTTGTGTGAAAAAAAAAAAAAAAAAAAATTATGCTATGTTGTTGTCAAGTTTGAGTTAAACTATAACTGTGATTTGCATTTCATTAGCTTGCTTAAAGGGTTGAACATCATCATTATGTCATTAGAAGTCTGAGTCCTTTGACTTATTTTTGGGTAAAAGAGATTTCACTTATTTTGAAATAAATTTTTATGAGCACATTAGCATGTTTTCTGTGAGGTATGATGTTTGAGCTTAAGCTTGTTCTCTTTGAGATTTGTTGGATGACCTATTGATGAATAACCATTGGCTTGCAAGATATAAAAAAATAAATAAATAAATAAGAGAAGGAAACAGAAAAGAAAGAACATGTTGAGTTTTTCACTGAGTAACCGGACCTCTTGTCTCATTAAGCATTGAGTGTTCGCGTCAAAAGGTGTGAAGTTCAGTGTTGATTTATGATATGGCTAATCTGACTTCGTAGCCTTTTTGACTTAAGTTAATAAGCCCTTAGGGATGTTCTACATCTAGTGCCCTAAAGCTACCTGGCTTGGGAGTCATTGGCCTAACACTTGTTACATGAGTCAATTAGAAAGCTTAAGGGAGTTAGACATTGCAGAGTCTGTTTAAAAAAAAAAAAAAGAAGGAAAAAATGCATATTTTGCCTTGGTTGTTTCATTTGTTAGGGATTCTTTCAAATTTTATGGAACTTATCTTGAGTTTAAACTGAAAGCTTCATGATTATATGCTAATTACACTTTACACATTTCAGAACATATGAGGTCTCAATTGTCCATTTATGAGTAATTTGATTTTGGATTTCCTTTTGACTATTATGATGGTGTTTGTCTTTTTAAGTTTGCTCATGAATAAGAACCAGGGTTTATGTGAAACTTCTTTCTTGTTAACAACATAGTGCACAATGTTTGTGGGTATCATTCCTGTTAAGCCCTCACGAGACTTCACTCGTCCACTAGGGATGCCTAGGGGTTTAAAAGGCTTGTTGCATATGCTAAATGCAATCGTCTCTCCCACGAAAGAGGATTTATGTTTCTTGCTTTCATTTTATTTTTTGTTTTGTTTTGCTAAGGGACTAGCAAAATGTAAGTTTGGGGGTGTTTGATAAGTGCCAAATATTGCATATTTAGACCCCTTTATTTACATTAGTTAATCCTTTAGCTGTGTCGTTATTTAATATTTTGTGTTAGTTTTGTGTTTTTAGTATTTTGTAGGTCGTTGAAGAAAAACTACAGCTTTAAAGGGAAAAATGCGAAGTTTGGAAGAAAGCATACTTTGAGAAGACCTAGATGATGTGGTTAAGTCTAACCAAATCCAAGAAAAGGTTAAATCAGATTAAAGTTCAGATTGGATAAGATTTCGGATCGGATTCAAATTCAGATTCTGCACATGTCTTAGTATTTTGACCATAACTCTCCGGTCAAATATCGGATTGAAGTGATTCAAACGGCATTAGAAAGCTAGCTCAAAATAATACAATTTGTTGTGAAATAGAATTTTCGTAATTCGGACGGTTTCTATGTCAAAATCGCCCCGCAATTAAGAGACACAAATTTGGACGAATCCTAGTCCGATTTCAGACTTCTATTTTGACTGGGAGACAGACTTCCGAATTATCTAGGTTTACTTGGGCTTCTAGGACTTCCCTAAGCTTATAAATAGACTTCTTTGCATTCAAGAAAATATACACAATCCCAGAGAGCAAAATTCTTTTGTTTAGTTTTTCTTTAGGTTTAGGTTTAGGTTTAGATTTTATTTTTATGTGGAGCTAAATTCCCAACTAAGGTTGGGGATGAAGCCTCACCGATGAAGAACAACATCACTTTTATGTAAGTTTTTATTATTCTGATTTTATTGGGTTTTATATTTCAATTGTTTTACTTCTAATCAATTGTGTGGAGTAATTCTTGGATATCTCTTGTGATTCAAGGATACATGTGATGATTTGAGATAATTTCATATGATTGATTGCTTGGCTTTTAACTCATAAAAATTGGATATCCCTTGTGATTTGTTCTACGGATACATCTGGTGTTTCAATTGAATTTGGATTCCTTTTGTGATTTGGTCAATGAATGGATACATGGGATGGTTTTGATTAATTCTTTGAAGCATAGTAAAACATATATATGATTTAATTTGTGAGAACTTCAGATTAATATTGATGAATATAATGTATGTTGTTATGATTTGGTGAGTGTAAATTCCCAAACCTTAGTACCTTTATTCTTAGATTTACTTATTTTATTTAGTTTATGTTTATCCTTTAATTTTCAAAACTCAAAAATCAAAACCCTTTTGGAACTAGATTATGATTTAATTAGTTTAGATATAAATTGCTCTTTCAAAAATACAATTCTCTGTGGGATCGACCTCGCACTTGCAATCCATTAAACTACAATCGATTCGTGCACTTACGAGTTAAATAAATTTGCACAACACATTTTATGCATACAATAGTCAATCCAAATACATTTTTCAAAAGTTGTAAACATGCAAATTAAATCATTCGATGAATCCATCCGTTAAAAGAATCACAACAAATGTTTAATTGAGATCAAATCATCCACTGTATCCATAGATCACAATGGATATTAGTTTCAATCCAATCATTCGATGTACCCCCAGACGAAACACAATGAATATTAAATTAAACATGAGTATAATTCCAACATCTCTAATATATTAAACTTAATCAAACTGTTGGATTGGCTTTTGAACAACACTTTCATAAAATAGTATCATTGTATATGTAAAACGATAAGAACATGTATGTTTATCAATGACGAGGCTTCATCTTCAACCTTAGTTGAAGGTTTTAGCCTCTCATGATAACAAAAACAATAAACAATTGAATTGACATCATGAGAAAAATAAAATTTACAATGGAACTGGAGTTCAAAGCTCCAAAAACCTAGAAAACACGAATTTCGACAAAGTACGGCTCCCCCGGCGCATCTCCGTCCGTTTACAAAGGAAAAAAAATGATATTTATAAGCTAATTTTAGGGTTTTAGCTCTGCCAGGTCGGCCGAGTGTGCTCGATCGCACTCTAGGTGCGCTCAATCACACTCGTGCAACATGTCTTCTGCTGCGCAGGGCGCGAGTGCCATCGATCGCACTAAACATGCTCTCGAGCGCACTTTCAGTTGGAATTAGCCTACTCTTGGGAAACATGACTTTGTAGATCTTTGAGTAAGCTTTCCAATGACTCCAAGATAACCTCAATCTGAGCTATACAACTCTAGATATGGCTTTTTTAGTAAGACTCATCGGGAGCGAATTATCGCTCGATCCCAATTTGCTGTCAATGCTCCATGAAGTGTCTTAGGCCCCAGAATTAATGGAATGAGTTGCAAATATCACCTTAAAGCCCCATTTCTCTCTTAACAACCTGCAAGTCACTGAAACACCAAAACTAACCAAAAGCATCATAAATTAACACAGCTAAGAGCTTAACAAACATAAGTTAAGGGGCCCAAATATACAATATTTGGCACTCATCAAGTGTACTTGGGAGATGGACGACATAGTCTTGGGAAGTATGGCTCATAGCACACCCCCAAACTTGAATCGAAGCATACTTGTCCCTGCAAAATAAGAAAACACAAAAACAAGTAAAAAGGAACAAAACTAAAGATAAAAAGATTAACTTAAAACACACTAAACAAAACAAAATAAAAGGATAAACTATGGGGTGCCTCCCATGAGTGCTAAGTTTAACGTCTTCAGCTAGACGGTGGTTCCTGCTCAATGCTGCCCTGAAGAAGATGCTCCTACTGATGGTGATGGCAACCGGCTGAGAATGGACTGCATCAATTCTTCTAAGCTGCTGAGGCGTTTGTCGATCAATTCTTTATTTTCCTGAGCCTCCTTTCTTTGGTCATGCAACTCTCTCCGAAGGCCCACTATTTCTTCACTAAGTGAGCAGTTTTGTGCTTCATGAAAAATGGTTGGGGCCTCCTCCTCAGCTTCCTCTAGCGTAGCTGCAGGTTCATCTTCGGCCATCGGCTCAGCCTCACTCGCTTCACCACTAGATGTTGGTGCTGGTGCTGGAGGTACCTAGGCCATATGGGAGAGTTGCTCTTGTTCCATTGGCGAATGCCAAATATGGGAGTAGTAGTGACTAGCTTATCAGCTGCGGTGCCCTTGATGCCTTTCTTCTGTAGGATGTATGTGATTAAGTATGGGAAAGGCAACCCCCATGAGTGTGTGGACTCCACTTCTCCAATGTACACTTCATTCCAAAATTTGTGAATTTGGTTCTAAATGATGTCGGGATTGGAGTACCAGGCATCTTTGTGGAAGGCGTAGAGGGTTTGGAGAAATTGATCACGCCTCTGTGTCTTGTGTCCCAAGGGGAAGGCATTGTGGTGCAATATTGAGTCCACAAACCAAAGCCGTTGAGGTAGCTTGGATCGGCTGCCGGCATTATGATGGGCATCGGCATATTGCCCTTGGCACATGTCCTCAATGATTTCCACCACATAGAATCGGGGCCGTTGATCGGCAAGTTGTGCGGCTTTCTAGAGGGTGATCATCATTGCATTAAAGAGCAGCGACAATGTCATCTCGTGTCACATCAACAGCTTGGCCTTGCACCTTGGAAGTGAGGACAGTCGGCCTGTCGCAATCATGGGACAGGCGGGCATAGAACTCGATCACCAGCTTTCGGTAGGCAGTGGAGGTGACTGGCTTGAAAAGCTTCTTGAGCCCCCGTCGCTTGAACTCGGCGACCGCCCATTGAGTAGCCTCAAGATTTTGGAAGTCTTTGCGAATGGCGAAGGTGGTCTCAAATAGTAGCTCCCGCTCTTCAAAATTGGGTGGGGGAGAAATAGCTTGGGCCTTGGACCCATGGGAGGATGAAGCGCGAGTTCTTGGCATTATGAGCTTGCGTGGGGACTTTTGTCGAACATAAATCCCCCTGCAAAAACAAAAATCCAACCATAGAAGGGCAATGTGGGTGGATGAACACCCACAATTGCAAAAAGAATGAGAAAAAAAGAAAAAAAAATGGAGGTTGGGTAAGTGATCGGAGTTGGGGTGTTGATGGGAATGGAGAATGGGTTGTGTGGTTATGTGGTGGAAAAGTGGTGGTACGGTGGCCAGAGAGGAGAACCGTGTGGTGGCGGTGTGGTGAAGGTGGTGAAAAAACGGTGGAGTGGTGGTAGTGGAGATGTGCCGGAGTTGGGTGCTTGGAGAACTTGTACGGCACAGTGAGAATGTGAGAGGGAGTGTGTTGTTCACAATTACCTACCTAAATTAATATGCAAATAACTGGATGTTTTACCCGCAAGTGAACGGGGTCAACATAGTAGTATAGTGTGTAAATACGGGGTCATTGCCACGAGGACTGCTGAATCTTATCTTAAAATCAATTCCCAAAGTAAAATAAAACAAAAGATTGGATTTAAATTGAGAATGATAAAAAGGTAGGGCTTTGATATCCACCACTAATTATATTAAGCTAATAAATCAATATGCCAATGTTTTGGTCAAGTTATGTCTATCTAATGTTTGTCAACCTAAGGGCATGGGTGTATACTCCTTAAGCTATAGATTTCCCTAAACAACGAGTTAGGCATGAGTGTATACTCTAACTCTTTTCTTACCTAAAGGATTTAGCATGGTGTATACTAAGTTGTTCTTTAGAAAAGCATATGTTCTATGAAAATTGACAAACACACGAGGCCTAGGGCATGGGTGTATACTCCCGGTTCCCCATGTGGATTAACCCAAGAACCCGGTGTGGATTACTTTTGTTACTTATGTTAAACACAGGACTCGGTCATCCAAATTGAGTTAACTAACTAGATCATATCATATGCACATGTTGATCAGGCACACACATATGAGGAATTCATGAAACTAGGTATTAATCAAGTTAGATATCATAACGAGATCATCACAAAGGCGCCGATATTGAATATTAACAAAACATAACTAGGGCTTCAATTTAGCCCTACTAATTAAATTAGTTACACATGAAGTTAATATTAAACATCTTCATAAAATAAAAGAAAAGAAAGGAAAAGAATAAACTCGAAACTTGAACTTGAAGAGCTCCTATTGTTCTCCTTACAAAGCATACATACTTTAGAGGCTTAAGGGTCTATTTATAGGATTTAGAAGTCCTTGACAAACTAGTAAACCTAGGAATTTCGTAGGGTTTCAAAACATATTACAATTGGGAGTTGGAAAACCCTAATATGGGAATATTAGCAATCTGGCCGTAGCTTTGATGTGTCTCCTGCACACAGGTGCGATTGATCGTAACCTGTGTGCGCTCGATCGCAAGTCTGCGATCGAGCTTCTTTTGTTGTGCGCTCGAGCGCTCGTGGCCTGCTTCATGTTGTGTCTTCTCTGGTACTGCGCTCGATCGCAGGGAACCTGTGATCGATCGTAGTATTAGGGACTTGTTACCATCTTCTCTCTTTGAGCCCAAATCTTCCAGATTTACTTTATTTTCTTCCAAAAGCCTATAAAAGTATGGAAAACACAAAAAGGAATTAAAATGACCTAATTAACTAAAACCAATGAATTAAGACATGTAAGTTAAGGGCTGAAAATATGAATATTTTAGCACTTAACAGAGTGGGAAAAAGTGACCTAAAATAGGTCACGTGCTGCCTGAGTGCACTCGATCACACACATGGTGCGCTCGGTCGCATTCGTGCAAGAATGTGCATGAGTGGGTGAGGTGCACTCGAACGTATACATGGTGCGCTCGATCGCACTAACAGAATGGTCAAGGCCAAAAATTGATTACTGCGCTCGATCGCATACTTGGTGTGATCGATCATAGTAACAAAATGTAATTTTTTTTTTTTAAATGCATAATGTACAACAATGTTTTGAAATAAAAAGGAGATACAAAGGATAAGTGAGAACACATGTAAAGTAAAGAAATTGATATGATGGGAGACAAATATGGAAAAGTGTACCGCCTTCAGAGGACTCAGTACCACTGTTTTGAGTAGATGTGCTTGAGCTCCTGGGCTGCTCAAATGCTTCTACTAGGGGCTTCAGTGTGACTAGTGTGGAGCGCTGCACTTGAGTTCCACATAATGTGGTTCAAGTGCCCTTGGTGGTGGAGGGACAGGACTTCCTTCACAAGTCAACACTATTGGTCCCACATAGAACTCCTTCTTGATATATGTTCTGTGATGATGGTCCTTGGTCTTTTCTTGTGGAGCTTGTTGTCCTCATTTGCTTCATATTTCAAATCGTCCCATTCATCCAGCTACAGCTTTCTTTTGGTACTTGGATATCTTGGACTGGCTCGAAGAGGTTGCTTTGCTCCATTGATGTCCTCAGTAACATCTGCATAGACTGGCCCAGTGTCTTGACTTGTGAACTTTTGAGTGAGGGGGGTCTTTACTAGATTTTTCTGTGGGTCCTGCAAATCTGGCTCACTAACACCTTGGATCATACAAGCATCAAAACACTCTAAATCATCATGAGGTAGCTTCATTGCATCAAATATTTTGAATTCTATTATCTCACCATTGACCTTCATACTTACCGTACCCTTTTTCATACCTATTGTAGTATCAATAGTTCTCATAAAGGGTCTTCCTAAGATGATAGGCAAGGGTGATGGCATAGGAGATTCTTCCACATCTAACACAATGAAGTTTGTAGGTAAAATAAATGTACCTACCTTTACTAGCACATCCTCAAGTATACCTCTTGGTCTTTTGATGCTTCTGTCTGCAAATTGCAAGGTAACAGAGGTTGGTTGAAGCTCCCTCAAACTCAGCTTTTCATATACCATGTAAGGTAGCAAATTGACCCCTGCTCCCAGATCCAGCAATGCATGCTCGAAAAGGTGGTCTCCTATCCTGCAAGGAATGGTAAAACTACCTGGATCTGTTAGCTTGAGTGGTAATTTTCTCAACAAAATTGCACTTACCTCTTCTGTTAGGGCCACTGTCTCATGCTCCTGAAACCTCCTTTTGTTAGTGCAACAATCCTTTAAAAACTTAGCATAAGAAGGAATCTGTTTAATTGCATCTAACAGATGAATATTGATTTCTACTTTCCTCAAGGTCTCAAAGATATCCATAAGTTGCTTTTCTTTCTTTGGTTTAACTAACCTTTGAGGGAAGGGTGGTGCATTCACCTTCTCCATTTTGTTTACCTTAGAAGTTGATGCTTCATCTGGAGATGCTTGAGGTGGCACTTCAGTTCCAATGACTTTGTCATTCTTAAAAACTGTGACTGATTTCAGCTGCTGGTGACTCCCTGGATTAGGTATTAGTTGGGCTAGAAATTCTCCCTGCTTCCTTTCACTCAGCTCCTTTGCCATCTGCCCCATTTGCACTTCTAGTATTTGGATGGCTTGATCAGTCTTTGTATTGAATTGTTTTTGATCAGCCATAAATTGCTGTTGCGAAATCACCAGGTTGTGTATCATATTCTCTAGTTGATTCAACTTTGACTCTTGAGTTGGTTGGCTTACTTGTTGGGGCCCCTTCTGCTGTCCTTGATTGTTACTCCAAGAGAAATTAGGATGGTTGCGCCATCCTGGATTGTAAGTGTTGGAGTACGGATTGTTCTTGTGGAGGTAATTGTTTTGTCCCACATAGTTCACCTCTTCTTGCTCTGCAAATGGAGATAAAGGACACGTCTCAGTTGTGTGATCTAAATGGGAACAAATAGCACATACTTGGATTGGTGTGTCCTATTGCAGAGGTGAGATTTTCTGAGCGGTCATGGCCTTAACAATCATGTCTAACTTCTTTTCCACAGCAGCCATCTGATTTGGAGATCCCCCATTGAAGTTCACTTCATACATGCCCTTGCTCCTGACTCCTCACCTTCCTCTAGAGCAAGATTGTTGGGAATGCTCGCTCAATATTTCAAAAGGCTCCATTGCTTCCTCACTACTCTTCTCCATAAGTGCTCCTCCACAAGCTAAGTCAACCATCCCTTTGTTAGTATCATCTAAACCTTCATAGAAAATTTGTACCTGATTATCTTGAGGGATGTTGTGATGCAGGCACTTTAGAAGCAATGAATTGAAGTGATCCCATGCCTCAAAGAACAGATCTCCATCTCATTGTTGGAACATTTGAAGTTCTCTTCTAAGTGGTCTTGTCTTTTGGGCTGGGAAAAACTTCTTCAGAAACTTGGTGGCTAATTCTTCCCAAGTATAGATAGAATCTGTAGGCAAGGAATTATACCACAGTTTAGCATTGTCTTTCAAATAGAAAGGAAAGAGAACTAACCTGAGTCTCTCTGGAGTTAGGCCTTCGACATGTTGCAACTTGCATAAATCAAAGAATTCTTTAAGATGCAAGTTGGGATCTTTAGTAGCTGTGCCCCTGAAGTGAGTCAATGCATTGAGGATTTGAGGAGAAATATAATAATTGTCTTCCACCTCTGGTTGATATGCTATGCATAAGGGTTGATGGAGGTTTACTGGAATGAATGCCTGCTTCATCAGTCTCCGCACCGGTGGTGGATATGCCTCTAGTGGTCTTGGCCCTATTGGATTCTCTTGCAAATCTTCCATCTCAATTTCTTTCTCTTCTTTTTTATCTCTAGGTCTTTGTTGAATTGTCCGCTCAATTTCAGGAATGAGTGGAATGATGGTTGAATCTTGAGATCAACGACCTTGCATCAATTGTGTTGCTTCTTCAGTCAAAGCAGCTTCAGTGCTGCTGGTCCGGATGCTCCTGGGACTACACTCGATCGCAGGTTGGTGCGCTCGATCACACATGGCTGACGTTCGATCGCAGTAACAGAATCACAAGTCTGCAACCTGAAACAGAAAATAGAAAAGTTAGGAAAAACGGAAAAATCTTTTTGATTTTTGACAACAACAAAATTGAAAATTGAAAATTAAAACAACACAACTTAAGGAAATAAATTCTAAATAAAATTTGCCGCAATCCCTGGCAATGGCACCAAAAACTTCTTGTTCACAATTATCTACCTAAATTAATAGGCAAATAATTGGATGTTTTATCCGCAAGTACACGAGGTCAACACAGTAGTTTAGTCTGCAAATACGGAGTCATTCCCACGAGGATTCCTGAATCTTGTCTAAAATAAATTTCCAAAGTAAAATAAAACAAGAGATTGGATTTAAATTGATAATGATAAAAAGGTAGGGCTTTGATTTTCACCACTAATTATATTTAGCAAATATATCAATATGTCAATGTCTTGATCATGTTATGTATATCTAATGTTTGTCAGCCTAAGGGCATGGGTGCATACTCCTTAAGCTATATATTTTCCTAAGCAATGAGTTAGGCATGGGTGTATACTCCAACTCTTTTCTTTCCTAAAGGATTTAGCATGGTGTATACTAAGTTGTTCTTTAGGAAAGCATATATTCTGTGGAAATCGACAAACATATGAGGCATAGGGCATAGGTGTATACTCCCGGTTCCCCATGTTGATTAACCCAAGAACCCGGTGTGGATTACTTTTGTTACTTATGTTAAACCCAGGACTCGGTCATCCGAATTGATTTAACTAACTAGTCCATACCACATGCACATGTTGATCAGGCACACACATATGTGGAATTCATGAAAACAGACATTAATCAATTTAGATATCACAACAAGATCATCACAAAGGCGCCAATTTTGAATATTAACTAAACAAAACTAGGGCTTCAATCTAGCCCTAGTAAATAAATTAGTTACACATGCAGTTGATGTTAAACATCTTCATAAAATAAAATAAAAGAAAGGAAAATAATAAACCCCAAACTTGAACTTGAAGAGCTCCAATTCTTCTCCTTATAAGGTATTTCTATTCTAGAGGCTTAAGGGTTTATTTATAGGCCTTTAGGAATACTCTAGAACTCTTAAAAATTGTAGGGTTTGAGCCCTAGTTCGCACTAAGCTACAAAACCCTAAAAGTGCTCTTTCCATAACAAGGCTGGCGGCTGTCTTGGCCATCACGCACAGGTGCGCTCGATCGCAGCCCGTGTGCGATCGATCGCAGGTCTGCGATCGATCCTCCCGAGGCTTGCGCTTGATCTTGGTTGCCTTGTAATGTGCTATCCTCGCCTGTAGTGCACTCGATCGTAGCTCCCCTGCAATCGATTGCTCTACTAGAGCCTTCCAAAATCCAAAATAGCTCCTTTTCGGTCCAAAACTTTTGAGTTTGCTTATTTTCTCCCAATGACATACAAAATCAAAGAAAACACATAAAAGAACAAAAATGGCCTAATTATCTAAAACTAAAGCATTAAAACATGTAAGTTAAGGGCTGAAAATATGAATATTTTAGTTCTTAACAGCCCCGCACATGGATTTGAGAAATGGAGACTCATTGAGTTCTTCTACCAAGGATTGACTCAATCCAACCGTAGTATGATCGAGTCTATTAATTGGGGGGGGGGGGGCATTTTTAAGCTTAACGGGGGGATGAAGCATACAAAGCATTGGATAAGTTGTCCGACAACTCGCAGCAGTGGGATTTTTCAAGTTTTTGGGACAAATCTGCCTGTATCCCAAAGAAAGGAGGCATCTATGAATTGAAGGAAGACACAAATTTAAGGATAAAGATAGATGCTCTCACCAAGAAGGTTGACGCTCTCACTGTTAGCCAGTCCATCAATGCAGCTAGTGCATTCAATGTTGATAGCTGTTCCATCTGTGCTAGTCCTATGCACCTAGCACATAATTGTCCATCTCTACTGGCTTTTTTCAAGTGCCCAATGGAACAAGTGAACGTTTTCAATGATTACCGGAAGCAAGCTAGTGGACCATACTCAGGGAGACCTACATTCCAGGGTGGCGGAACCACCCTAACTTTTCATGGAAGCCGAACCAACCGATGAATCAGGGAGGAGCCCCTCATGCATAAAACCAATACCCTTCTAGATTTTATCCACCGGTTCAAAATCATGGTCCTCGGCTCATCCAGCGCCACCCCTGTATACCAAGCACCCAGTTAAGTGCCAGCATCTTCTTCACAGTCAACCTTAGAAGACACTCTCAAGGCCTTTACGCAGCTCATAGATCAATCTATAAGTGAAGTGAAGAATGCTACTATGGTGAATACCCAAGCGATTGCCAGGATGGAAAGTTAGATTGGACAAATAGCCAATCACTTGGGTGGAAGAGAGAAGGGAAAGTTCCCTAGTCAACCTGTGCCCAATCCTAAGGGACAATTTGCGGTTGGAAGTTCTTCAAATCCTGCACACGGGTAGGAACATGTGCAGGCAATTGTCACACTAAGGTCAGGGAGGCAAGTGGACAATCAAGTGGTTCTGCCTGAAGAGAACCCTGTTGTACCTCAAGGGCAAGAGAGTGGCAACAATGAGAAAAGAGATGCTGAGCCATCTAGAGCCACACTCACTGTTGAGGATCCTCCAAGATCATTTGTGCCTAAAGCGCCATACCCAGAAAGATTGCAAGCGCCTAAGAAAGGAGGGAAGTTTGAGGACATTTTGGAGGTGTTCAAACAAGTCCGAATTAACATTCCATTTTTGGATGCCATTGATGTACAAATTTAATTGTACTCGCAAGTGCACGAGTCGTGTGCAATATAGCGTGTGTGCAAGTGCGAGGTCGATCCACAGGGATTTGTGTTGTGTAAACCAATTTCTATTTAAACCAACTCTATTTTAACCTAGTTCCGAATTTTGTGATTTTTGTAGTGCAAAATAAAACATAAACTAAAGAAAATAATGAAATAAAATGGTAAAGAACACTAAGGTTTTAGAATTCACTTCGCCAAATCTTAACTCTATATTCTCGTATTTGTTCCTACAATCGAAAAAACTATATTCGATGTTTTACAAATATCAAGTTTAAATCATTCAATGAATCCACCCATTTTTACAAATCACAACAAATATCCGATTCGAAATTAAATCATCCTATGTATCCGTTTGGTTAACGAATCACAACGGATATCCGATTTCAATCGAATGATTTGATGTATCCGAAGGATGAAACACATCAAATATCCAACTCCAACACATAATAGTTCATCACATTCAATTAAAAGATATAAATCAAGCAATTGAATGAAAATCTACAACATCCTTATTCGAAGTCAAAATTGTATAAACAAAATACGAGAATACATGAGTTTGTCAATGACTAAGCTTCATCTTCAACCTTAGTTGAAAGATTTAGCCTCTCATGATAACAAAAATAATCACCAATTGAATTGTCATCATCGAAAGAATAAAACTTACAATGGAAAACAAAGCAAAAGCTTCCCCACGGCAATACGTCGTAATTCAGCTTAAAACGGCCTCCTCCAATTGTGAGGCTTAGAGGTCTATTTATATGGCTTAGGAGAGCCCTAGAAGCCCTAGTAATCCTAGGAATTTCGGAGATTTAAGTCCAAGCCCAATTAGGATAAAGAAAACCTAAGCCCAAATCGGAATAGGATTCGCCCAGAATTGCGGTCCTATCTTGCGGCGTGATTTTGGCCTTGCGGCGCTCCGAATTGGGAAAATACTATTTCACAATGAATTGTAGTAGTTTGAGTTAGCTTTCCAATGCCGCTTGAATCACCTCAATCAGATATCTGAGATGAAAGTTATGGTCAAAATACCGAGACGTATTCAGAATCCAATTTTGCATCCAATCCGATTTGACTTCAAATTGAGAAATTCCGAATTAATCCTTTCCTTTATTTGATTAAACTTTAACCATGATTGGTTAAGCTTAACCATATCCTCTAGGTCTTCCCAATTTGCCCCTTTAAGCTTGGATTTTTTCCAGAAATGCTTTCTTTTCTTCCAAAAGCCTATAAAACAAAGAAAATACAAAAAGGCAGTAAAATGTCCTAATTAACCAAAACCAAAGGATTAAAACATGCAAGTTAAGGGCTGAAAATATAAATATTTTAGCACTTATCAGGCATCCAACAAGTGCCGTCATATGCCAAGTTCTTAAAGGACTTGATTACTGTTAAGAGGATGACAAATGTCCCAAAGAAAGTGTGTCTGACCGAGCAGGTCAGTTCAATCCTTCAATGCAAGTTTCCCATCAAATACAAGGATCCTAGGTGTCCTACCGTTTTTTGCATGTTAGGAGTCAGTCGGACTAAGAAGGCTTTATTGGATCTTGGAGCAAGTGTAAATCTCCTTCCCGATTCAGTCTACCTGCAATTGGGATTAGAAGAATTGAAGCCCACATCCATGACGCTACAAATGGCTGACAGGTCAGTTAAGATCCCAAGAGGAATCATAGAGGATGTATTGATCAAGGTGGATAAGTTCTATTTTCCTATGGATTTTATTGTGCTGGATACACAGCCGGTTTAGAATGTTGGGATTCAAATACCGGTGATTCTAGGGCAACCATTCTTAGCTACGACTAATGCCCTAATCAATTGCAGGAAGGGGGTGATAAAGATCTCATTTAGAAACATGACAGTGGAGCTGAATATCTTTGACATTAGCAACCAACTACTGGAATATGATGAGGTCAGAAGTGTATGCTCGATTGAGGAGATTATTGAGGAGACTGTGGATGAATCAAGCATAGAGAACCCCTTAGAAGTCTGCCTTACTCAATTTGGAGATGATTTGGATCTAGACAAGTTACTTGAGCAGGCAGATGCAATATTGGAGATGCTCCAGTAATGAGCAGTGAGAATGGGGAGACAGTAGTGCCAAAGTCCCCTAATTTGGAACATAAGCCTTTACCTGACACTCTTAAGCTTAAGTTCCTCGGTCAAACTGAATCTTTGCCCGTAATCATAGCTTCATATTTGGTAAGTGCTTAAGAAGAAAAGTTGTTGGATGTTTTGAGAGAGCACAAGGATGCTATCGGCTGGACCATAGACAACTTCAAAGGAATCAGCCCCTCGGTGGTAATGCACAAGATACATTTGGAGGAGAATGCCAACCCATTGAGGGAGCCACAAAGGAGGCTAAAGCCAGCTATGTAAGAAGTTGTGAGAGCAAAAGTGATTAAGTTATTAGATGCAGGTATCATCTATCCAATTTCTGACAGCAAGTGGGTGAGCTCGATACATGTAGTGCCTAAGCAGGCTAGATTGACGATAGTGAAGAACGAGGATAACGAGTTGGTCCCAACTCGTATTCAATCAAGATGGACAGTTTGTATCGACTACTACAAGCTGAATGCCACCACAAGGATGGACCATTTCCCACTCCCATTCATTGATCAAATGGTGGAGCGCTTGGCTGGGCACGAGTATTATTGCTTCTTGGATGGTTATTCTGGATATAACCAGGTCCCTTTGGACCCCAAAGATTAGGAGAAAATGACATTCACCTATTCTTTTGGGACGTTCACCTACTGTCGCATACCCTTTGGGTTATGCAATGCACCTGCCACTTTTCAGCAGTCCATGATCAGCATATTCTCTGATATGGTAGAACATTTCTTGGAGATATTCATGGACGACTTCTTCGTCTTCGGTTCATCTTTTGAGGATTGTTTGCACCGCCTCACTCTAGCCTTAGTGAGGTGTAAAGAAAAGAACCTGGTGCTCAACTGGGAGAAATGCCATTTTATGGTAAAGCAAGGCATTGTACTGGGGCATGCCATCTCTCACCATGGGATTGAGGTTGACAAAGCGTAGGTGGACCTAATTTCCAACCTTCCACCCCCACATACAGTGAAGGAGGTATGTTCTTTACTGGGCCATGCAAGATTCTACAGGGGATTCATCTAGGGTTTTAGCAAGATCACGAGACCCTTGTGCAAATTGTTGATAAAGGAAACCCATTTGTATTTGATGATGACTGCAAGAAAGCATTTGGGGATTTAAAGAAAATTTTGACGTCCATGTCCATTATTCAGCCACCCAACTGCGGTGTACCTTTTGAGATCATGTGTGACGCTTCTGATTATGCAATCGGAGCTGTTTCGTGGCAGCGTGTTGATAAACTCCCCCATGTCATCTACTATGCGAGCAAGACCTTAAACGATGCACAACTCAACTGATCCACAACTGAAAGGGAGTTGCTTCCAGTCGTTTTTGCTCTGGACAAGTTCAGATCCTACTTGTTAGGTTCTAAAGTCATTATCTACTCAGATCATGAAGCATTGAAGTATCTTTTCTCAAAAAAAGATGCTAAATCTCATCTTATCGGGTGGATCTTGTTACTTCAAGAGTTCGACATAGAGATTCAGGAATAAAAAGGTTCCAAAAATGTGGTGGCAGATCATTTATCTAGGTTGATAGTGGATTTCACCGAAGGCACCATTCCCATTTCTGAGACCTTTTCTGATGAGCAATTTGATAAGTGCTAAAATATTGATATTTTTAGCCCTTAACTTGCATGTTTTAATCCTTTGGTTTTAGTTAATTAGGCCATTTTAATTCCTTTTTGTGTTTTTCATACTTTTACAGGCTTTTGGAAGAAAATGAAGTAAAACTAGGTGATTTTGGCTCAAAGAGAGAAGATGGAGAAAATTGGAGCTCCCTAACACTGCGATTAATCGCAAGGTACCTGCGATCGACCATAGTACCCGAGAGGATACAGCACAAAGCAGGCCAGGAGCGATCGAGTGCATGCCAGAAGAAGGATCGATTGCAGACCTGCGATCGAGCTGACACGGGCTGCGATTGATTGCACCCGTGCGCATGAGACACATCAAGTGGCGGCTAAAGTCTCACTCTTTCCATATTAGGGTTTTCCAACTCCCAATTGTAATAGGTCTTAAAACCCTACGAAATCTCTAGGTTTACTAGTTTGTCTAGGACTTCTAAAACCTATAAATAGACCCTTAAGCCACTAGAACTAGGGGGCTTGTAAGGAGAAGAAGAAAAGCTCTTGAAGTTCAAGTCTCAGGTTTATTCATTTATTTTCTTTTCTTTTATTCAATGAAGATGTTTAACATTAATTTTATGTGTAGCTAATTTATTAGTAGGGCTAGATTGAAGCCCTAGTTATGTTTATTTAATATTTCAATATTGGCACCTTTGTGATGATGATCTTGTTATGATATCTAACTTGATTAATACCTAGTTTCATGAATTCCTAATATGTGTGTGCCTGATCAACATGTGCATGTGGTATGGACTAGTTAGTTAAATCAATTTGGATGACCGAGTCTTGGGTTTAACATAAGTAACAAAAGTAATCCACATCGGGTTCTTGGGTTAATCAACATGGGGAACCGGGAGTAGACACCCATGCCTTAGGCCTCATGTGTTTGTCGATTTCCACAGTTTTTATGCTTTCTTAAAGAACAACTTAGTAGACACCCATGCTAAATCCTTTAGGAAAGAAAAGAATTAGAGTAGACGCCCATGCCTAATTCGTTACTTAGGAAAATCAATAGCTTAAGGAGTAGACACCAATGCCCTTAGGTTGACAAACATTAGATATTCATAACATGATCAAAACATTGGTATATTGATATATTAACTAAATATAATTAGCGGTGGATATCAAAGCCCTACCTTGTTATCATTATCAACTTAACCCAATCTTTGTTTTAGTTTACTTTTGGAATTGATTTTAAGCAAGATTCAGCAATCCTCGTGGGAATGATTCTGTATTTGCACACTATACTACTGTGTTGACCTCGTGTACTTGCGGGTACAACACATAATTATTTGCCTATTAATTTAGGTAGGTAATTGTGAACAACACAATTGATGCACATTGCTCACAATCCTGCACCATGGTTTGCTGATATAGTGAACTATGTCGTCACCGGCCAAATGCCTTTGCATTGGGGGCAACATGGTAAGTCTAAATTTATGGCCATGTTGAAGTAATTTTTCTCAGACGATCCTTATCTGTTCAAGTATTGTCCCGATCAGATCATTAGGAGGTGTATACCTAAGCATGATCAATCCAATGTTATCTCCTTTTATCATTATCATGCCTGTGGAGGCCACTTCAGTGCTTAGAAGATCGCTGCAAAGATTTTGTGGTGTGGATTTTATTGGCCTACCCTATTCTGAGACTCTCACACTTACTATACCTCCTGTGAGCATTGCCAGAAGCTAGGGAGAATTTCAAGATGAAATACGATGCCCCTCAACCCCATTTTGGTTGTTGAGATTTTTGATGTGTGGGGCATTGACTTCATGGGACCTTTCCCAAACTCTTTTTGCTACCTTTATATCCTCGTTGCTGTGGACTACCTGTCCAAATGTGTGAAGGCTGTTGCGTGCAAGATAAATGACCACAAATTCGTGGTCCTGTTTTTGAAGGACAATATCTTTGTTCGTTTTGGTACTCCTCAAGGTATCATTAGTGATGGAGGAAAGCATTTTTGCAATAGAATCTTTGAGCAGTTGTTGAAGAGGTATTTCATCACTCACAAGGTTGCCACTCTATATCACCCACAGACGAGTGGACAAGTGGAGATTTCAAATCAAGAGATCAAACGTATTATGGAAAAGATTGTGAATCCTACAAGAAAAGATTGGTCTCTACGACTGAATGATGCACTCTAGGCTTACTGTATTGCATTCAAGACCTCGATTGGCATGTCTCCATATAGTGGAGTTGGAGCATAGAGCATATTGGGCCATCAAGTAGCTGAATTTCAATTTTACCAAAGCTGGCTCATTAAGGAAGCTCAAACTCAATGAATTAGAGGAGCTAGGAAATGATGCATATTATTGAGCAAGGTTGTACATGGCAAAAATGAAGAAGGCTCACGACTACAGCATTTTGAGACTATCTTTTAAACCTGGTCAAAAAGTCCTTCTTTACAATTCATGTTTCCATCTCTTCCCAGGCAAGCTCAAATCTCGATGGACAGGTCCATTTATTATTCAGTTAGTTTTTCCTCATAGGGCCATTGAGATTGAGGATCCAAAGAATGGCAATACTTTCAAGGTAAATGGACAAAGGCTGAAACTATTCTTGGAATTGAAGAGTCTAGAAATTGAGACGACATTATTAGAGAATCCCAGTTATCTGGAGTGATTGTCGTCTATTGTGGAGAGTCTGGCTGAAGACTGTAAACTTAGCGCTTATGGGAGGCAACCCTCATTTTTATTTTTTTCCTTGTCATTTGATTTTGTTTGCTTGTTTTTTTTTTTTTTTTTTTTTTTTGTGTTTTGTTAGGACAAGTGTCTTACATTCAAGTTTGGGGGGAAATTCTCTTACGTGACGCCTGACATGTGCCACCCATTCGGTATTATATTTCTGGCCACATTGGGGATAATGTGTCATTTTAGTTTGGGGGTGAGAAAGACATTTCTGTGTTATTTTTGTGTTGTTTTTTGTGTGTTAAGAAAACAAACAAAAAAAAAAAAATTGTGTTATGTTGTCGATTGAGCATGAGTTGCACTGTCACTATGGCTTGCATATCATTGGTTTGTTTAACATCTTGAACATAGCATGTCATTAGAAATCTAAGTCTTTTGACTCGTTTGTTGGATTAGAGGGACTTCACATGTCTAAGTTGATCATCACAAGCACATTAGTATAGAGTCTATGAGGTATGAGATTTGAATTGAGTAGGGTGTATCTTGAGATTTGTAGGATGAATTTTTTATGAAACCTTGGCTTGAAAATAGATAAAAAAAAAAAACATTTTGAGTTTCTCATTGAGTAACCGGACCTCATCCCTCACTAAGCAGTGAGTATTCGTGTAAAAAGATGTGAAATTCAATTTGTTTGATTTTATGGCTAGTTTGGCTTCGTAGCCTTTTGACTTGAGTAATAAAGCCCTTAGGGATGTTTCTATATCTAAAACCATCTAGTTTGGGAGTCACTGGCCCAACACTCGTTACATAGGCCGATTAGAAAGTTGAAGGGAGCCGAGCATTACACAGCCTACAAAAAAAAAAAAAAATGCGTATCTCGATTTAAGCCTTGGTTGTTTTCATCTGAAAGAATTCCTATGAATTTTGAGGAACACAAAACTTTGAGGAAAATTGAAGGCTCATGATTGTATGTTTGTCTCTCTTTGCACTTATTGAAGCATGTGTTGTCTCAAATTTCTATATATGAGTGAAGTGATTTTGGATGTCCCGATGATATGATTGTGGTGTTCAGTTTGTTAAATTTGCTTGTGATGTAAAAACCATGTGTTTGTGTCGAAGTTCATATTTGTCAATGACATAGTGCTAAAAATGTTTGTGGGTATCATTGATGTTAAACTTTCACTAGACTTCACTCATCCTCTAGGGATGCCTAGGGCTTTAAAAGGCTTGTTGCATATGCTAAATGCAATCGCCTCTCCCATGATAGCGGATTTATGTTTCATGCTTTTATTTTGTTTTGCTATGGGACTAGCAAAATGTAAGTTTGGGTGTATTTGATGAGTGCCAAATATTTCATATTTGGGCCCCTTAATTTACATTTGTTAAGCCTTTAGTTTTGTTATTTTCTGATGTTTCTCTTAGTTTTGGTGTTTTAGCTTTTTGCAGGTTATTAAGAGAAAACTGCGACTTTAAGGTGAAAATTGCAAGGCAGTAGGAAAAAGGTGAAATTCTAGAAGTGGGATTGAGCGCACAGTACCACGCTCGAGTGCATCTACACTCGAGCCCAGGAAGGCCCACTTGAGCGCACTCCTGCATTTACCCAAGCAAGCAGCGCCCTGAAAAATTCCCGAGTACACTCGAGCGCACCTAGTGTGCAATCGAATGCACTCAGGCTGACCTGGCAGCGCCGAAGCCCTAGGTTTTTAGTATTTATAGCATTCTTTTCTTTTGTAAAAAAAAAAAAAAAAATACATTGGAGGCACCGTTCAAAGAATATTTTTGACTTTTAGTCGTTCTTGACCTTTGAGTACACTTATTTTTGTAAGTTTATTCAATTTTATCTTTACAAATGAATTTATCATGTTGTTTTTAGTTATAAGAGGCTAGAACCTTTAACTAAGGTTGAAAATGAAGCCTTGCCATTGAGTGGCAATTTCATTCTCATTGTTTTATTCATACAATTCCGATTTTTAATAAAGTGCTGTTTCATTCCAATTCAATTAGTTGATTAATTTCTTTTAATTGAATGTTTGATTATTATTGGTAAAAATATTGGATATTCAATGTGTTTCATCCAACGGATACATCAAATCATTCGATTGAAATCGAATATCGATTGTGATTCGTTTATCAAATGGATATATTGGATGATTTGATTTCAATTGGGTATTCTTTGTAATTTGTTAAATGTTTGGATTCTTCAGATGTTTTAATATGCATTTTTATGGAACATAAAACAATGCATAGGGCTTATGTGTTTGTTGGTAGTATGAGTAAAACAAGAGAATGGATTGTTGTGATTTGGTTAGGTGAATTATGAAAATCTTAGTGATTTCATTCATTTGATTTACAATCACTTTTCATTTAGTTTATTGTTGTGCAAATTTATTTCACTCGCAAGTGCACGTATCGATTGTAGTTTAATGGATTGCAAGTCTGATGTCGATCCCACAGATAATTGTATTTTTGAATGAGCAATTTATATCTAAACTAATTAAATTCTAATCTAGTTCTAAAAGGGTTTTAATTTTGGTTTTAAAAATTAAAAGACAAACATAAACTAATTAAAATAAACTAAGAGATAAAATACTAAGGTTTGAGAATTCACACTCACTGAATCATAACAACATACTTCCATGTTTATCAATATTAATCTGAAGTTCTCACAATTAAAATCTTAGATATGTTTTACTATTCTTCAAACAATTAATCAAAATCATCCCATGTATCCATTCATTGTGTTGTTCCACAATTACCACCTAAATTAATAGGCAAATAACTGGATGTTTTACCCGCAAGTGCACAAGGTCAACATAGTAGTATAGTGTGCAAATACGGGGTCATTCCCACAAGGACTGCTGAATCTTGTCTAAATTAAATTCCCAAAGTAAAATAAAACAAAGATTAGATTTGAATTGATAATGATAAAAAGGTAGGGCTTTGATATCTACCACTAATTATATTAAGTTAATATATCAATATGACAATGTTTTGATCAAGTTATGTCTATCTAATGTTTGTCAACTTAAGGGCATGTGTGTATACTCCTTAAGCTATAGATTTCCCTAAGCAACGAGTTAGGCATGGGTGTATACTCTAACTTTTTTATTTCCTAAAGGATTTAGCATGGTATATACTAAGTTGTTCTTCAGAAAAGCATATGTTCTATGGAAATCGACAAACACATGAGGCCTAGGGCATGGGTGTATACTCCCGGTTCCCCATGTTGATAAACCCAAGAATCATGATGTGGATTCTTTTGTTACTTATGTTAAACCCAGGACTTGGTCATCTAAATTGATTTAACTAGCTAGTCCATACCACATGCACATGTTGATCAGGCACACATATGAGGAATTCATGAAACTAGGTATTAACCAAGTTAGATATCATAACAAGATCATCACAAAGGCGCCAATATTGAATATTAACAAAACATAACTAGGGCTTCAATCTAGCCCTACTAAATAATTTAGCTACACATAAAATTGATGTTAAACATCTTCATAAAAGAAAAGAAAAGAAAAGAAAAGAATAAACCTGAGACTTGAACTTGAAGAGCTCCTATTCTTCTCCTTACAAAACCTCCTTATTCTAGAGGCTTAAGGGTCTATTTATAGGCTTTAGAAGTCCTTGACAAACTAGTAAACCTAGGAATTTCGTAGGGTTTCAAAACCTATTACAATTGGGAGTTGGAAAACCCTAATATGGAAAGAAAAACACTCTGGCCGCCACTTAATATGTCTCCTGCGCACAAGTGCGATTGATCGCAACCCATGTGCGCTCGATCCCAGGTTTGCGATCGATCCTCTTTTGTTATGCGCTCGATCGCTCATGGCCTGCTTCGTGTTGTGTCTTCTCTAGTACTGCGCTCGATCACAGGTATTCTGTGATCGATTGAAGGGCTCCCATTTTTCCCAGCTTCTCTCTTTTAGCCTAAATCTTCTAGATTTACTTTATTTTCTTCCAAAAGCCTACAATAGTATGGAAAACACAAAAAGGAATTAAAATGACCTAATTAACTAAAACCAAGAGATTAAAGCATGCAAGTTAAGGGCTGAAAATATGAATATTTTAGCACTTAACACAACCCCAAACTTACATATTGCTAGTCCCTTAGCAATACAAAACTAAAAACAAAATGGAAAAACAGAAAACAAAAAAGATAAATCCATCTTTCGTGGCTTATACGATTGCATTTAGCATATGCAATAAGTCTTTTAAACCTCTAGGAGTTCCCTAGAGGACGAGTGAAGTCTCGTGAGGGTTTTCTAGAGTTGTTACCCACAAACATCATGCACAGTTCATGTTATTTCAAAAAAGCAAAGCATCACTTCAAGATCATAATTTTCATTCATTAGCAAACCTAAAAAGATGAACTCCATCTTCACAATGAATTGGAATCTCAAAGTGCAATTACTTACAAAGGACATGCTAAATCATCACAAGTTTGAAATTTGTGTACAGTGAATTAGTACAAAATTATGCGGCTTCCAAATCTTTCCAATATGGAATATCTCCATATCTCAAAATTCACTAGAATCCCTATTAGAATGAACAACCATGGCATATATATTATTTTTCTCTCTTTTTTTTTTTGGTTAGGTTGTGCAATGTTTGGCTCCCTTAAGCTTTCTAATTGACCCATGTAGCAAGTGTTAAGTCAATGACTCCCAAACCAGATGGTTTTAGGGTAGTAGGTGTAGAGACACCCCTAAGGACCTACTAACTCAAGTCATAGAGGCTACAAAACCAAACTAACCATGACATTGATCAAATCAAAATTTTCACATTTTGACGTGAACACTCAATGCTTTGAGGCAAGAGGTCCAGTTATTCAGTGAAAAGCCATCAATGATCATTTATTTCATTCTTTCTTTTCTTTCTTTTTTTCTCTCTTTTTTTTTTTTTTTTTTTTTTCCAAATAAGCCAAAGTGTCCATTTACTAAATCATCTAGTTTCATTCAAAATGCAGAAACACACATATCAAACCTCATGTCATACCTCATAGATTATGTGCTAATGTGCTTTGTGTGATCAGATCAAACATGTGATTTTTCAACTATCCTCAACAAGTAACCAAACTAACAGATTCAATCATCAGATCATGTGTTCAAAATTTCAAGCTCACTGATGAAGTCAAGCCACAATTCTTTCTAGATTAACTTAAAATTTTAGAGCAAACATGAACATGCATAAACTCTTTTTTTTTTTTTTTTTTCAAATAAACAAATAAACACACAAACAAATAACTTGAAATTGGGACAAAGTGTGAGAACAATCATGTGTGCCCATACCCCCAAACTTAAATGACACATTGTCCCCAATGTGTCTAAGTAAAGGAAAGAATGTACCTAGGAGATGGTCGATATGATCATGGAAAGCATGGCTCATAGCACGCCCCCAAAGTTGAAGTGAAGCACACTTGTCCCTGAAAAATAAGAAGACACACAATCAAGTAAAAAGGAACAAAACTAAGGATAAATAAAAAGATTAACTGAAAACAAAACAAAATAAAAGGATAAACTATGGGGTGCCTCTCATGAGCGCTAAGTTTAACGTCTTCAGCCAGATTGTACTCCCTGCTTAGTGCTATCCAGAAGTAGATGCTCCAGAAGGTGGTGGTAAACGGTTAAGTATGGTCTGCATCAATTCTTCCAAGGCAGCTATTCGTTGATCCATTAATGCTTTGTCTTCCCAAGCTTCCCTTCTTTGATCAGCCAATTCTCTTCGAAGGCCTACCATCTCTTCACTAAGGGAGCGGTACTGTGCAGCTTAAAAAATGATTGGGGCGTCGTCCTCTTTTGCTGCTACTGGCTCAGCTGCCGGTTCATCTTCGGCCATTGGCTCGGCCTCACTCTCTCTTTCACCAGCTGCTGGTGCTGGGAGTATCCGAGGCATATGAGAGCAGCTCTTATTCCATTGGCTAATGCCACATATAGGAGTAGTAGTTACTTGCTTGTCTGCTGCGGTGCCCTTGATGCCCTTTTTCTAAAGAATATACGTGATGAGGTATGGGAAAGGCAACCCCCATGAGTGAGTGGACTCTGCTCCTCCAATATGCACTCCATTCCAAAATTTGTGTATTTGGTTTCAAATGATGTCGGGAATGGAGTACCAAGCATCCTTGTGGAAGGCGTAGAGGGTTTGGAGAAATTGATCACGCCTTTGAGTTTTGTGTCCCAAGGGGAAGGCATTGCGGTGTAGTATTGAGTCCACAAACCAAAGCCTTTGAGGTAGCTTGGATCGGCTGCGGGCATTATGGTGGGCATCGGCATAGTGCCCTTGGCACATATCCTCAATAATTTCCACCACATAATATCGGGGCGGTTGCTCGGCAAGATGTGTGGCTTCTGGAGGGTGTTCATCATTGCATTGAAGGGCTGTGGCAATGTCGGCCCTGGTCACATCAATAGTGATGAGTGCCAAATATTGCATATTTGGACCCCTTAATTTGCATTTGCTAAGCCTTTAGCTTTAGCATTGTCTGATGTTTTGGTTAGTTTTGGTGTTTTAGTGATTTGCAAGTCGTTAAGAGGAAAATGCGGCTTTAAGGTGATATTTGCAACTCATTATGGGGCTTAAGACACTTCATGGAGCATTGGTAGCAAATTGGGATCAAGCGATGATTTGCACTCAACGAGTCCCACTAAAAAGGCCATATCTTGAGTTGTATAGCTCGGATTGAGGTGATCTTCGTGTCATTGGAAAGCCAACTCAAAGATCTACAAATTCATATTTCACAAGAGTAGGCAAATTCTGACTGGAAGTGCACTCGAGCGCACATTTAGTGCGATCGAGCGCACTCGCGCCCGCCCAGCAAAACACATGTTGCACGAGTGCAATCGAGCACACCTAGAGTGCGATCGAGCGCACTCGGCCGACCTGGCAGTGCTAAAACCCTAAAATTAGCTTATAAATATCATTCTTTTTCATTGTAAAGGGGAAAAGACGAGCCGGGGGCACCGTACGTTGTCAAAATTCATGTTTTCTAGGTTTTTGGGGCGTTTGTTTCGTTTTCCATTATAAGTTTTATCTTTCTCATGATGTCAATTGAATTGGTGATTATTTTTGTTATCATGAGAGGCTAAATATTTCAACTAAGGTTGAAGATGAAGCTTCGTCATTGACAAACTCATGTATTCTCGTATTTTGTTTATACAATTTTGACTTCGAATAAGGATGTTGTAGATTTTCATTCAATTGCTTGATTTATATCTTTTAATTGAATGTGATGAACTGTTATGTGTTGGAGTTGGATATTTGATGTGTTTCATCCTTCGGATACATCAAATCATTCGATTGAAATCGGATATCCGTTGTGATTCGTTAACCAAACGGATACATAGGATGATTTAATTTCGAATCGGATATTTGTTGTGATTTGTAAAAATGGGTGGATTCATTGAATGATTTAAACTTGATATTTGTAAAACATCGAATATAGTTTTTCGATTGTAGGAACAAATACGAGAATATAGAGTTAAGATTTGGCGAAGTGAATTCTAAAACCTTAGTGTTCTTTACCATTTTATTTCATCATTTTCTTTAGTTTATGTTTTATTTTGCACGACAAAAATCACGAAATTCGGAACTAGGTTAAAATAGAGTTGGTTTAAATAGAAATTGGTTTACACAACACAAATCCTTGTGGATCGACCTCGCACTTGCACACATGATATATTGCACACGACTCGTGCGCCTGCGAGTATAATTAAATTTGTACATCAAATAGCTTGGCCTTTGTTGTGCCAAATATTACCTAAATTAATAGATAATATTTAGTACGTTTTAACTCGCAAGTGCACAAGATCAAAACAATAGTATAGTGCCGTATGTACGAGGTCGAACCCACGGAGATTGTGATTTTGTTTACAATTAATTAAAGATATCAACTTGTCACTGAATTGATATTGTGAAAAAAAAAAAAAAAAAGATAATAAAGATAAATCAAAAGGTAAAGGTAGGGCTTTGATATCCACCACTAATCATACTTAGATAATATAACAATATAACAATATGCCAATGATCCAATCATATTGTGAATACTTAATGTTTGTCAACCTAAGGGTATGGGTGTCTACTCCTTAAGCTATTGATTTTCCTAAGCAACGAATTAGGCATGGGTGTCTACTCTAATTCTTTTCTTTCTTAAAGGATTTAGCATGGATGTCTACTAAGTTGTTTTTTAAGAAAGCATAAATCTATGGAAATCGACAAACACATGAGGCCTAGGGCATGGGTGTCTACTCCCGGTTCCCCATGTTGATTAACCCAAGAATCCGGTGTGGATATCTTTTGTTACTTATGTTAAACCCAGGACTCGGTCATCCAAATTGATTTAACTAACTAGTCCATACCACATGCTTATAATGGCCAGTCACATACATATGAGGAATTTAAGAAAATAGGAATGAATCAAATTAAGCAACACAATATGATTATCAGAAAGGCGCCAATATTGAAATATTAAATAAACATAATTAGGACTTCAATCTAGCCCTCCTTAAGAGTTAGTTACACATAATTAAAATAAAAGAAAAGGAAAAGGTAAAGAATGAACCGAAACCGCTCCTAGAAGTAGCCTCCAATTCCTCTCCCCAAAGTTATCTCCTTCCAATTCTCCTCTAAATTGTCTATTGAATTGTGATAGAAAAAACCCAAGTCCAAATCGGAATAGGATTCGCCCAAAATTGTGGTCCAATGCCGCTTGAATCACCTCAATCGGATATCTGAGCTGAAAGTTAAGGTCAAAATACCAAGAGGTATGCAAAATCCAATTTTGCCTCCAATTTGATTTTGACACCAATTTGATAAATTCCAATTTAATCCTTTCCTTTATTTGATTAAACTTAACCATGATTGGCTAAGCTTAACCATATCCTCTAGGTCTTCCCAATTTGCCCTTTAAGCTTGGAACTTTTTCGGAAACGCTTTCTTTTCTTCCAAAAAGCTATAAAACAAAGAAAATACAAAAAAGAAGTAAAATAGCATGAATTAACTAAAGCTAAAGGATTAAAACATATAAGTTAAGGGCTAAAAATATGTGATTGCGATTGAACGTCAGCGAAGTGCGATCGAGCGCAGTGCGTTCGAACGCACTAACCTGCGATCGAGTGCAGTTCCAGGGAGCATTCAGACCAGCAGCACTGAAGCAGCAATTCAATTGATGCAAGGTCGTCGATCTCAAGACTCAACCGTCATTCCACTTCATCTTGAAATTGAGCGGACAACTCGACAATGACCTAGAGACAAAGAAAAAGAGGAACAAATTGAGATGGAAGATTTGCAAGAGAATCCAATTGGGCCAAAACCATTAGAGGCAAATCTACCACTAGTGAGGAGGCCGATGAAGCAGGCATTTGTTCCACCAAACCTCCAGCAACCCTCATGCATAGCATTTCAACCGAAGGTGGAAGGCAGCTATTATATTTCTCCTCAAATCCTTAATGCATTGACTCACTTCAGAGGCACAGCTACTGAGAATCCCAACTTGAATCTTAAAGAATTCTTTGATTTATGCAAGTTGCAACATGTCCAATGCCTACCTCTAGAGAGACTCAGGTTAGTACTCTTTCCTTTCACTTCGAAAGATAATGCTAAACTATGGTATAATTCTTTGCCTGTAGATTCTATCCATACTTGGGAAGAATTAGCCACCAAGTTTTTGAAGAAGTTTTTCCCAGCTCAGAAGACAAGATAACTTAAAGGGAACTTCAAATGTTCCAACAACGAGATGGAGATCTATTCTTCGAGGCATGGGATCACTTCAATTCATTGCTTCTTAAGTGCCAACATCACAACATCCCTCAAGATGATCAGGTACAAATTTTCTATGAAGGTTTTGATGATACTAACAAAGGGATGGTTGATTCAACTTGTGGAGGAACACTTATGGAGAAAAGTTGTGAGGAAGCAATGGAGCTGTTTGGAACATTAAGTGAGCATTCCCAGCAATTCTGCTCTAGAGGAAGGAGATGAGTCAGAAGCAAGGGCATGTATGAAGTAAACCTCAATGGGGGATCTCCTAATCATATGGCTACTGTGGAAAAGAAGTTGGACATGATTGTTAAGGCCATGACTGCTCAGAAAATCTCACCTCTGCAACAGGACACACCAATCCAAGTATGTGCTATTTGTTCTCATCTAGATCACACTACTAAGATGTGTCCCTTATCTTCATGTGCAGAGTAAGAAGAGGTGGATTATGTGGGACAAAACAGTTACCCTCACAAGAACAATCCATACTCCAACACTTACAATCCAAGATGGCACAATCATCCAAATTTCTCTTGGAGTAATAATCAAGGACAGCAGAATGGGCCCCAACAAGGAAGCCAACCAACTCAAGAGTCAAAGTTGAACCAATTGGAGAATATGATACACAACCTGGTGACCTCACAACAATAATTCACGGCTGATAAAAAACAATTCAATACAAAGACTGATCATGCCATTTAAAGACTGGAAGTGCAAATGGGTCAGATGGCAAAAGAGCTAAGTGAGAGGAAGCAGGGAGAATTTTCAGCTCAAACAATACCTAACCTAGGGAGTCACCAGCAGTTCAAAGCAGCCACAGTTCTTAGAGGTCCTGTTCTTGCACTTGAGCCACATTTTGTAGAGCTCAAGTGTAGCTCTTCACACTAGAAGAAATTACAATCACAAGTAGAAGTGTTTGAGCAATCCAGGAGCTCAAACGCATCTACTCAAAACAATGGTACTGAGGCCATTGAAGGCGGTACATTTTTTTTTTCTCTTGTTTTTCATCATATCAATTTCTTTATTTTACATGTGTCTTACTTATCCTCTGTGTTTCTTTTTCATTATTGAACATTATGTATTAAAAAAAAGAAGAAAATATATATTTTTTTAACATTCTGTTACTATGATTGATCGCAACAAGTATGCGATCGAGCGCAGTAACTGAATCATGGCCTTAAACATTCTGTGAGTGCGATCGAACGCACCTTGGGTGAGATCGATGATAAGTGCCAAAATATTCATATTTTCAGCCCTTAACTTGCATGTTTTAATCCTTTGGTTTTAGTTAATTAGGCCATTTTAATTCCTTTTTGTGTTTTTCATACTTTTGTAGGCTTTTGGGAGAAAATGAAGTAAATCTAGATGATTTGGGCAAAAAGAGAGAAGATGGAGAAAATTGGAGCTCCCAGACACTACAATCCATCGTAGGATACCTGCGATTGAGCGCAGTACCCGAGAGGATTAAACACAATTAAGGCCAAGAGCGATCAAGCGCATGCCAGGAGAGGATCGATCGCAGACCTACGATCGAGCGCACACAGGCTACGATCTATCGCACCCGTGTGCAGGAGACACATCAAGTGGCGGCCAGAGTGTCCCTCTTTCCATATTAGGGTTTTCCAACTCCAAATTGTAACAGGTCTCAAAACCCTACGAAATCCCTAGGTTTACTACTTTGTCAAGGACTTCTAAAACCTATAAATAGACCCTTAAGCCTCTAGAATAGACACGCTTTGTAAGGAGAAGAAGAGGAACTCTTGAAGTTCAAGTCTCGGGTTTATTCTTTTCTTTTCTTTTCTTTTCTTTTATGAAGATATTTAACATCAACTCTATGTGTAGCTAATTTATTTAGTAGGGCTAGATTGAAGCCCTAGTTATGTTTAATTAATATACAATATTGGCGCCGTTGTGATGATCTTGTTGTGCTATTTAACTTGATTAATACCTGCTTGCATGAATTCCTCATATGTGTGTGCTTGATCAACATACGCATGAGGTATGGAATAGTTAGATAGATCAATTTGGATGACCGAGTCTTGGGTTTAACATAAGTAACAAAATAATCTACACCGCGATTCTTGGGTTAAACAACATGGGGAACCGGGAGGATACACCCATGCCCTAGGCCTCGTGTGTTTGTCAATTTCCATAGAACATATGCTTTTCTAAAGAACAACTTAGTATATACCATGCTAAATCCTTTAGGAAAGAAAAGAGTTAGAGTATACATCCATGACTAACTTGTTGCTTAGGGAAATCTATAGCTTAAGGAGTATACACCCATGCCCTTAGGTCGACAAACATTAAATATGCTTAACATGATCAAAGCATTGGCATATTGTTATATTAGCTGAATATAATTAGTGGTGGATATCAAAGCCCTACCTTTTTATCATTATCAACTCAATCAATCTTTGTTTTACTTGAGGAATTTATTTTTAAATGAAAATTCAGCAATCCTCGTATGAATGATCCTGTACTTGCACCGTATACTACTATGTTGACCTTGTGCACTTGCAGGTAAAACGTACAATTATTTACCTATTAATTTAGGTAGATATTTTGCACAACAAGTTTTTGGCGCCGTTGCCGGGGATTGCGGCGAATTTTGTTTAAAATTATTTTCCTTTAGCTTTGTTATTTTAATTTCCAATTTTCAATTTAGTTGTTAGTAAAAATCAAAAAGAATTTTTTGTTTCCCCTAACTTTTCTGTTTTCTGTTTCAGGTTGCGGATTGGCATTCTGTGATTGTGATCAATCGTCAGCCAAGTGCGATCGAGCGCACTGCGATCAAACGCACCAACCTGCGATCGAGCGCAGTTCCAGGGAGCATCCGGACCGGCAGTACTGAAGCTGCCTAACTGAAGAAGTAATTCAGTTAATGCAAGGTCGTCAATCTCAAGCCTCAACCGTTCTTCCACTCGATCCTGAAATTGAGCGGACAATTTGACAATGACCTAGAGACAAAGAAGAAGTAGAAGAAATTGAGATGGAAGATTTGCAAGAGAATCCAATTGGGCCAAGACCATTAGAGGCAAATCCACCACGGGTGAGGAGACCAATGAAGCAGGCATACGTTCCAGCAAACCTCCATCAAGCCTCATGCATAGCATAACAACTAGAGGTGGATGGCTGCTATTATATCTCTCCGCAAATCCTTAATGCATTGACTCACTTCAGAGGCACAGCTACTGAGGATCCCAACTTGCATCTTAAAGAATTCTTTGATTTATGCAAGTTGCAACATGTCCAAGGCCTAACTCCAAAGAGACTCAGGTTAGTCCCCTTTCCTTTTTCCTTGAAAGATAATGCTAAATTGTGGTACAATTCTTTGCCTGCAGATTCTATCCATACTTGGGAAGAATTAACCACCAAGTTTCTGAAGAGGTTTTTCCAGCCCAGAAGACAAAACAACTTAAAAGGGAACTTCAAATGTTCCAACAACGAGATGGAGATTTGTTCTTTGAGGCCTGGGATCACTTCAATTCCTTGCTTCTAAAGTGCCACATCACAACATCCCTCAAGATGAACAGGTACAAATTTTCTATGAAGGATTAGATGATACTAACAAAGGGATGGTTGATTCAGCTTCTGGAGGAACACTTATGGAGAAGAGTAGTGTGGAAGCTGTGGAACTTTTTGAGACATTAAGTGAGCATTCACAGCAATTCTGTTCAAGGGGAAGAAGAGGAATAAAAAACAAGGGCATGTATGAAGTAAACCTTAGTGGGGGATCAACCAATCAGTTGGCTGCGGTAGAAAAGAAATTGGATATTATTGTCAAGGCCTTGACTGTTCAGAAAATCTCACCTCTGCAACAAGACACACCAATCTAGGTATGTGCTATCTGTTCCCATTTAGGTCACACCACTGAGACGTGTCCTTTTGCAGCACAAGAAGAGGTGAATTTTGTGGGACAAAAGAATTATCCCCACAAGAACAACCCATACTCCAATACTTACAATCCAGGATGTCGCAACCATCCAAATTTTTCTTGGAGCAATAATCAAGGACAGCAGAAAGGGCCCCAACAAGCAAGCCAACCAACTCAAGAGTCAAAGATGAACCAACTGGAGAATATGATACACAACCTGGTGACTTCACAGCAGCAATTCATGGCTGAGCAAAAACAAGTCAATATAAAGACTGATCAAGATATTCAAAAACTGGAAGTGCAAATGGGTCAGATGGCAAAGGAGCTAAGTGAGAGGAAGTAGGGAGAATTTCTAGCTCAAACAATACCTAACCCAAGGAGTCACCAGCAGCTGAAGGCAACCACAATTCTAAGAGGTCCTGCTCCTACAAGGGCACTTGAGCCAAATTCTGAAGAGCTTAAGTGTAGCTCTTCACACTAGGAGCATTACAATCACAAGTAGACGTGTTTGAGCAGTCAAGAACCTCAAGCGCATCTACTCAAAACAGTGGTACTGAAGCCACTAAAGGCAGTAACATTTTCCCTCTTGTTTTCTTCATCTTACTTTCTTTACTTCACATATGTCTCAATTATCCTTTATGTTTCGTTTTCATTATTGACCTTTACTTGACTTTTCTTTTGTTTTGTTTTGAAAATAATAATAATAATAATAATAATAATAATAATAATAATAATTTTTGACATTCTGTTATTACGATCGATCGCAACATGTATGCGATCGAGCGCAGTAACTGAAGGGTGGCTAAGATACTTTCTGTCAGTACGATCGAACGCACCTTAGGTGCGATTGAGCGCACATGACCCACACACGCACACCTCTAGCCGAATGCGATCGAACGCACCAAGTGTGTGATCGAGCGCACTCGGACAGCAAGGCAAGTGACCTATTTTAGGTCACTTTTCCCCTGACCCCACAACTATTCTCCCGACGTCGTACAAGTTCTCCCACACACCCCACCTCCGGCACTCGTCCTCCTCCCATTTTTCTCCTAGTTTTCACCAAATCCATTACACCACCACCACATAAGCCACTTCTCCAGCCACCATACCACCATTTTTCCACCACAACCCCTTCATGCATCCCATTAACACCCCATCTCCGAACACTCACCCAACCTCTGATTTTCTCTACTGTGGGTGTTCATCCACCCACATTGCCTTTGTGTTGGGATTTTCTTGTAATTGCAGGGAGTTTTGGCGATCTTTGGCCATAGTTTGTTTTTGTGGTCATTAGAAGTGCACACCACCTGTTAGACAAAAGTCCCCAATCAAGCACAACATGCCTAGAACCCGTGCTTCTTTCTCCCGGGGGTCCGAGGCCCAAGCCATTTCTCCCCCACCCACTTTTGTGGAGCGGGAGCTACTGTTTGAGACTACCTTCGCCATTCCCAAAGACTTCCAAAACCATGAGGTGACTCAATGGGCGGTCGCCAAGTTTAAGCGAAGGGGACTCAAGAAGCTCTTCAAACCAGTCACCTCCACTGCCTAACCGAAAGTTGGTCATCGAATTTTATGCCAACCTCTCCCATGACTACGAAAATTTGGCTGCTCTCTCTTCAAAGGTGCAAGGCCAAATTATTCATGTGACTAGGGCCGACATAGCCGCAGCCCTGCAGTGCAATGATGAACATCCTCCTGAAACTGCACATCTTGCCGAGGAACCGCCTTGATACTATGTAGCGGAAATCATTGAGGATATGTGCTAAGGGCACTATATGGATGCCCACCATAATGCCGGCAGCCGGTCCAAGCTACCTCAAAGGCTGTGGTTTGTGGACTCGGTTTTGTACCGAAATGCCTTCCCCTTGGGACACAAAACTCAAAGGCATGATCAATTTCTCCAAACTCTTTACACCTTCCATAAGGATGCTTGGTACTCCATTCCCAACATCATTTGGAACCAAATCCATAAATTTTGGAATGGAGTGCACATTGGGGGAGCAAAGTCCACACACTCATGGGGGTTGCCTTTCCCCTACTTGATCACATACATTCTTCGAAAAAAGGGCATTAAGGGCTCCACAGCTGATGAGCTAGTCACCACCACTCCAATATATGCATTCGCCAATGGAATAAGAGCTGCTCCCATATGCCCCAAGCATCTCTAGAAGCTGGGAAAGAGGCGGATGAGGCCAAGCCAATGGCAAAAGATGAACCGGCAGCTGAGCCGGTAGCAGAAGATGAGGAGGAGGACTCGTTTGACTTTTGCGCCACCCAATACCACTCCCTTTGTGAAGAAATGGTGGGCCTTCGGAGAAAGCTGGCTGATCAGAGAAGGGAGGCTCAGGAAGATAAGGCACTAATGGATCAACGCTTAGCTGCCTTGGAAGAATTGATGGAAACCATCCTAAGCTGTTTACCACCACCATCTGGAGCATCTACCTCTGGACAGCATTGAGATGGGAACATTGTCTGGCTGAAGACGTAAAACTTAGCGCTCATGGGAGGCACCCTATAGCATATCCTTTTGTTTTGTTTTGTTTCACTTATGTTTTGTTTTTATTTTATTTTGGTGTTTTTTGTGTTTTTAGTGTTTTGTCTTGTTTTCCATTCTGTTACTGCGATCGATTGTAACCAGCATGTGATCGAGCTCAGGTCTCCACTTGAGGTTTCAACACATTCTGTTAGTGCGATCGAACGCACCATGTGTGCGATCGAGCGCACTTGGGCAGCATTCCATAGCTATCTTTTTATTTTGTTTTGATTAGTGTGCTTTAAGTTCATCTTTTTATTTATCTTTAGTTTGGTTTCTTTTTACTTGTTTGTGTGTTTTCTTATTTTGCAGGGACAAGTGTGCTTCAATTCAAGTTTGGGGGAGTGCTGTGAGCCATGCTTTCCAAAATTATGTCGTCCCTATCCCGGGTACATTCTTTTCTTAATTTAGACACATTGGGGACAATGTGTCATTTAAGTTTGGGGGTATGGGCACACATGTTTACACACACTTTGTCCCAATTTCATGTTATTTGTTTTGTGTTGTTGTTCATTTATTTGAAAAAAAAAAAAAAAATTGTTATGCATGTTCTTGTTTACTCTAAAATTTTATTGTGATTTGAATTCATCAGTGAGCTTAAAATTTTGAACACATGATCTGATGAGTGAATCTATTAGTTGATTACTTGTTTAGGACAGTTGAAAAATCACATGTTTGATATGAGCATTCAAGCACATTAGCACATAATATGTGAGGAATGACATGAGGTCTAATATGTGTGTTTCTGCATCTTGGATGAAATTGAATGACTTATTAGATGACACTATGGCATATATAGCGATGAAAAAAAAAAAAAAAAGAATAAATAAATGATCATTGATGGCTTTTCACTGAGTAACAGGACCTCTTGCCTCAAAGCATTGAGTGCTCACGTCAAAAGATGAAAATTGTTGATTTGATCAATGTCATGGTTAGTTGGTTTTGTAGCCTTTTTTACTCGAGTTAGTAGGTCCTTAGGGGTGTCTCTACACCTAATGCCCTAAAACCATCTGGTTTGGGAGTCATTGACTTAACACTCGCTACATGGGTCAATTAGAAAGCTTAAGGGAACCAACATTGCACAATCTGACCAAAAAAAAAATAAGGAGAGAAAAAGAAATATGCCAGTTGTTCATTCTAATAGGAATTTCAGTGAATTCTGAGATAAGGAGACATTGCATATTGGAAAGATTTGGAAGCCTCATAATTTTGTACTAATTCACTGTACACAAATTTCAAACTTGTGATGATTTAGCATGTCCTTTGTAAGTAATTGCACTTTGAGATTCCAATTCATTGTGAAGATGGAGTTCATCTTTTTAAGTTTGCTTATGAATGAAAACCATAATCTTGAAGTGATGCTTTAATTTTTGGAATAACAACTCTTGCAAGATGTTTGTGGGTAACATTTCTTAAAAACCTTCACGAGACTTCACTCGTTCACTAAGGAATTCCTAGTGGTTTAAAAGGCTTGTTGCATATGCTAAATGTAATCATGCATCCCACGAAAGATGGATTTATCTTTTGTTTTCTGTTTTTCCATTCTTATTTTTAGTTTTATATTGCTAAGGGACTAGCAATATGTAAGTTTGGGGGTGTGATAAGTGCTAAAATATTCATATTTTCAGCCCTTAACTTGCATGTTTTAATCCTTTGGTTTTAGTTAATTAGGCCATTTTAATTCCTTTTTGTGTTTTTCATACTTTTGCAGGCTTTTGGGAGAAAATGAAGTAAATCTAGATGATTTGGGCTCAAAGAGAGAAGATGGAGAAAATTGGAGCTCCCTGACACTACGATCGATTGCAAACCTACGATCGAGCGCACACGGGCTGCGATCGATCGCACCCATGCGCAGGAGACACATCAAGTGGCAGCCAGAGTGTCCTTTCCATATTAGGGTTTTCCAACTCCCAATTATAATAGGTCTCAAAACCCTACGAAATCCCTAGGTTTCCTGCTTTGTCAAGGACTTCTAAAACCGATAAATAGACCCTTAAGCCTCTAGAATAGACATGCTTTGTAAAGAGAAGAAGAGGAACTCTTGAAGCTCAAGTCTCGGGTTTATTCTTTTCTTTTCTTTTCTTTTCTTTTATGAAGATGTTTAACATCAACTCTATGTGTAGCTAATTTATTTAGTAGGGCTAGATTGAAGCCCTAGTTATGTTTAATTAATATTTCAATATTGGTGCCTTTATGATGATCTTGTTGTGCTATTTAACTTGATTAATACCTGCTTCCATGAATTCCTCATATGTGTGTGCCTGATCAACATAGGCATGTGGTACGGAATAGTTAGTTAGATCACTTTGGATGACCGAGTCCTGGGTTTAACATAAGTAACAAAAGAATCCACACCGCGATTCTTGGGTTAATCAACATGGGGAACTGAGAGTATACACCCGCCCTAGGCCTTTTGTGTTTGTCAATTTCCATAGAACATATGCTTTTCTAAAGAACAACTTAGTATATACCATGCTAAATCCTTTAGGAAAGAAAAGAGTTAGAGTATACACCCATGCCTAACTCGTTGCTTAGGGAAATCTATAGCTTAAGGAGTATACACCCATGCCCTTTGGTTGACAAACATTAGATATGTATAACATGATCAAAGCATTGGCATATTGTTAGATTAGCTGAATATAATTAGTGGTGGATATCAAAGCCCTACCTTTTTATCATTATCAACTCAATTAATCTTTGTTTTACTTAAGGAATTTATTTTTAAACGAAAATTCAGTAATCCTCGTGGGAATGATCTTGTACTTGCACCGTATACTGCTATGTTGACGTTGTGCACTTGCAGGTAAAACATACAATTATTTACCTATTAATTTTGGTAGATATTTTGCACAACAATCGAGCGCACATCACCCACACATGCACCCCCTTGCCCGAATGCAATCGAGCGCACTTGGGCAGCACATCACGTGACCTATTTTAGGTCACTTTCCCCTATTCTCCCTCACACTCCCTTACGCCGTACAAGTCCTCATCACCTGCACTCAAACGTCACTGGAGCTTAAGCACTTTCCCTCACCTCCACCAGCCTTGAACCACCACCACCACACCACATCTGCACTTGTACGGCCCCATTCTACCCCAAGGACAACACTTTCATCACATATCACGTACCCATTCTCATCCACTTCCTCAACTCCTACCCCTCCCACCTTCACTTTTCTTTTCAATTTTTAGCATAGTGTGGGTGTTTATCCACCCACATTGTCACTCTGTGTTGTTTTTTTTTTTTTTTGTGTTTTTGCAGGGGGTTTCTAGCGGTGTTGCCTTGTATTGCAAAGTTGACCATCTCCAGTGTACACCAACTGTTTGATAAAAGTCCCCAATCAAGCTCAAAATGCCTAGAACCCGTGCTTCATCCTCCTGGGGGTCTGAGGCCCAAGCTATTTCTCCCCCGCCCACTTTTGAAGAGCGGGAGCTACTATTTAAGACTACCTTCACCATTCACGAAGACTTTCAAAACCATGAGGCGACTCAAAGGGCGGTCGTTGAGTTTAAGCGAAGGGGACTCAAGAAGCTGTTCAAACCAGTCACCTTCACCGCTTACCAGAGGTTGGTAGTTGAATTCTATGCCAACCTTTCCCATGACTGCAACAATTTGGCCGCTCTCTCTTCCGAGGTGCACAGTGAAGCCATTGACGTGACAAGGGCCGACATTGCAGTAGCCCTTCAATGCAATGATGAGCACCCTCCAGAAGCCGCACATCTTACCGAGCAACCACCCCGATTCTATGTGGTGGAAATCATTGAAGATATGTGCCAAGGGCAATATCCAGATGCCCACCATAATGCCGGTAGCCGATTCAAGCTACCCCAATGGCTTTGGTTTGTGGACTCCATCTTGCATCACAATGCCTTCCCCTTGGGAAACAATACTCAGAGGCGTGATCAATTTTTACAAACCCTATACGCCTTCCACAAGGATGCCTGGTACTCCATTCTCGACATTATTTGGAATCAAATACATAAATTTTGGAATGGAGTGCACATTGGGGGAGCAGAGTCCACTCATTCATGGGGGTTGCCTTTCCCATACCTCATCACGTATATTCTTCAGAAAAAGGGCATCAAGGGCACCGCAGCAGACGAGCCAGTTACTACTACTCTTATATTTGGCATTCGCCAATGGAATAAGAGCTGCTCCCATATGCCTTGAGTTCTCCCAGCAACAGTAGCGGGTAAAGAAGAGAGTGAGGTCGAGCCAATGGTCGAAGATGAACCGGCAGCTGAGCCGGCTGCGATAGAGGAGGAGGAGGCCCCAATCATTTTTCAAGCGCACAGCACCACTCTCTTAGTGAAGAGATGGCAGGCCTTCAAAAAGAATTGGTTGATCAAAGAAGAAAAGCTCGGGAAGATAAAGCATTAATGGATCAATGACTAGCTGCCTTGGAAGAATTGATGCGGACCATACTTAGCCGTTTACCACCACTTTCTGGAGCATCTACTTCTAGATAGCACTGAGCAGGGACCACCGTCTGGCTAAAGACGTAAAACTTAGCGCTCATGGGAGGCACCCCATAGTTTATCCTTTTATTTTGTTTAGTGTGTTTTAAGTTCAATTTTTATTTATTTATTTTAGTTTTGTTTCCTTTTACTTGTTTTTGTGTTTTCTTACTTTGCAGGGACAAGTGTGCTTCACTTCAAGTTTGGGGGTGTGCTTTGAGCCATGCTTTCCAAGATCATGTCGACCATCTCCCGGGCACACTCTTTCCTTTACTTAGACACACTGAGGACAATGTGTCATTTAAGTTTGGGGGTATGGGCACACGTGTTGTTTACACACACTTTGTCTCAATTTCATGTTCATGTTTGCCCTAAAATTTTTAAGTTGATTTAAAAGAATTTTGGCTTGAATTCATCAGTGAGCTTAAAATTTTGAACACATGATCTGATGAGTGAATCTGTTAGTTTGATTACTTGTTTAGGACAGTTGAAAAATTACATGTTTTATCTAATCACACTAGCACATTAGCACATAATCTATGAGGTCTGACATGAGGTCTGATATGTGTGTTTCTGCATCTTGGATGAAATTGGATGACTTATTAGATGACACTATGGCATATTAGAAAAAAAAAAATGATATGTGGAATAAATGATCATTGATGGCTTTTCGCTGAGTAATTGGACCTCTTGCCTCAAAGCATTGAGTGTTCACATCAAAAGGTGAAAAATTTGGATTTGATGAATGTCATGGTTAGTTTGGTTTTGTAGCCTTTTTGACTCGAGTTAGTAGGTCCTTAAGGGTGTCACTACACCTAATGCCCTAAAACCATCTGGTTTGGGAGTCATTGACTTAACACTCGCTACATGGGTCAATTAGAAAGCTTAAGGGAACCAAACATTGCACAACCTGACCAAAAAAAAAATGCCATTGTTGTTCATTCTAATAGGGATTTCAATGAATTTTGAGCTATGGAGACATTGCATATTGGAAAGATTTGGAAGCCTCATAATTTAGTGCTAATTCACTTTACATTGTTTTCAAACTTATGATGTTTTAGCATGTCCTTTGTAAGTAATTGCACTTTGAGATTCCAATTCATTGTGAAGATGGAGTTCATCTTTTTAAGCTTGCTAATGAATGAAAATCATGATCTTGAAGTGATGCTTTAATTTTTGAAATAACATGAACTGTGCATGATGTTTGTGGGTAACATTTCTGAAAAACCCTCACGAGACTTCACTCATCCTCTAGGGAATTCCTAATGGTTTAAAAAGCTTGTTGCATATGCTAAATGCAATCGTACATCCCACGAAAGATGGATTTATCTTTTTGTTTTCAGTTTTCCATTTAATTTTTAGCTTTGTATTGCTAAGGAATCATAGGTGAGCTTAATTTTGCCCTAACAAAAATAATTTCGGTGCTCCTGGCTGGCAAATGTAGGCCGAGTGCGAGTGAGCGCACTAACCTGCAATCGAGCGCAATTCCAGGGAGCATCCAAACAGTAGTACTGAAGCTGCTGATTTCAATTGTGCCTTTAATTTTTATTTTTATTTTAATATTTTAATATTTTTTTTGTTTTCTGTTCTGTTATTTTAAATTTTATTTCTGTTTTATCAAAAAGAAAAAAAATATATATATATATATTCTTTTTAGTGTTCCAATTACTTCTATAATTCTGTTCTGTTTCAGCTTGAAGCACTCGACGTTCTGTTACTGCAATAGGGCGCAGTTCCAAAGGACTTCTGTACAGTAGTATTGAAGCTGCTGTGACCACAAGGAGAAATTCTTCTTATGCAAGGTCGTCGATCTCAAGCCTCAATCATCTTTCCACTTGATCCAGAAATTGAGCGAACCATTCGATAATGGCATAGAGACAACTCCGACACAGAAGAAGAAGAGGAAGTTGAGGAAATAATGCAAGAGTTGCTAGAAAATCCGCTGCCAATGTGACGGCCCATGAAGCAGGCTTTCATCCCGAAAAACCTCAACCAGCCGTCATGCATAGCCTACCAACCTGCGGTAGAAGGCAATTACTACATATCCCCACAAATACTGAATTCCTTGACTCACTTCAAAGGCATAGCTATGGAGGATCCAAACTTGCACCTCAGAGAGTTCTTTGATCTCTGCAAACTTCAACATATTCAAGGCCTAAGTTCAGAGAGGCTCAGGTTAGTATTATTCCCTTTTTCTTTAAAAGACAATAAGTTATGGCATAATTCCTTGCCTGCAGAGTCTATTTATACTTGGGAAGAGTTGTCCAGCAAGTTCCTAAAGAAGTTCTTCCCCGCTCAAAAGACAAGGCAGCTTAGAAGGGAGATTCAATCATTCCAACAAAAAGATGGAGACCTGTTCTTTGAAGTGTGGGATCACTTCACTACGCTGCTTCTTAAGTGTCCACATCACAACATGCCTCAAGATGACCAGGTGCAATCTTTTTATGAAGGTTTAAATGATATTAACAAGGGTATTGTTGATTCCGCTTGTGGAGGTGTGCTAATGGAAAAGAGTAGTGAGGAAGCCATAGAGCTCTTTAAGACTTTGAGTGAACACTCCCAACAATTCTCATCCAAACGGAGGCAAGGAGTAAAGAGCAAGGGCATGTATGAAGTGAATCTGAGTGGTGGACCCCCAAATCAGATAGATGGCTGTTGTGGAATGAAAGCTGGATATGATTGTAAAAGCCATGACGACTCAAAATGTCTCACCTAGTCAACAAGCCATGCAACCTCAGGTATGTGCTTTATGTTCTCATTTTGATCACACTACTGAGACTTGCCCCTTGTACTCATCTACAGATCAAGAGCAAGTAAATTATGTGGGACAGAACAATTATCCTCCCAAGAATAATCCTTACTCCAACACCTACAATTCAGCGTGGCAAAACCACCCTAATTTTTCATGGAGTAACAATCAGAATACTCTGAACCATCAAGGGCAACAAAGGAATTACCAACAAGCAAGCCAACCAAGCCAAGAATCAAAGCAAAAAGACTTGGAGAGTATGACACGGGAATTCATGAATGATCAAAGACAAATCAATGCAAAAACCGATCAAGCGATACAAATTACCGAGCAAGCTATGCAAAGATTGGAAGTCCAAATGGGGCAAATGGCTAAGGAACTGAGTGAAAGAAAACAGGGTGGATTCCCATCCCAAACAATACCCAATCCTGGAGCATCTTCTTTAGGACAGAAATAAGAGAATAAGGGGAGAACAAACGTCTGGCTGAAGACATCAAACTTAGCTCTCATGGGAGGCACCCCATAGTTTATCCTATTATTTTTCTATTTGTTTTTCAATTTATCTTTATGTTTGTTTTTAATTTTGTTTTTGTTTCCTTTTTATTTGTTTTAATGTTTATTTTGCAGGGACAAGTGTGCTTCAATTCAAGTTTGGGGGTGTGCTATGAGCCATACTATTCCAAACAGTTCGTCCATCTCCCGGGTAAATTCTTTCCATGTTATAGATACATTGGGGACAATGTGTAATTTATGTTTGGGGGTATAGGAGACACTTTACACACACTTTTTCCCAGTTCTATTTTATTTTTATTGTTTATGAAAAAAAAAAAAAGGAATAAAAAAAAAATTATATGCATGTTCATGTTTGCCTAAAAATTTTGGTTAATCTAAAAGAATTGTGGCTTGAATTCATTAGTGAGCTTAAAATTTTGAACATGTGATCTAATAATTGAGTTTTTCAGTTTGGTTAATTGCTTAGGATAATTGAGAATTTACATGTTTGATCTGATCTTACACAAGCACATTAGCACAAAATTTGTGGGGTATGACATGAAGTCTGATGTGTGTGTTTCTATGTCTGGGGTAAAACTGCATGATATATTAGATGGATACTTTCGCATATATAAACTGGATGATCATTGATAAGCTTTTCACTAAGTAATTGGACCTCTTGCCTCAAAGCATTGAGTGTTCACATCAAAGGGTGAAAAATTTTAATTTGATTGATGTCATGGTTAGTTTGGTTTTGTAGCCTTTTTGACTCATGTTAGTAGGTCCTTAGGGGTGTCTCTACACCTAATGCCCTAAAACCATCTGGTTTGGGAGTCATTGACTTAACACTCGTTATATGGGTCAATTAGAAAGCTTAAAGGAACCAAACAAAAAAAAAAAATGCCATTGTTGTTCATTCTAATAGGGATTTCAGTGAATTTTGAGATATGGAGATATTACACATTGGAAAGATTTGGAAGCCTCATAATTTTGTGCTAGTTCACCTTACACTGTTTCCAAACTTGTAATGTTTTAGCATGTCCTTTGTAAGTAATTGCACTTTGAGATTCCAATTTATTGTGAAGATGGAGTTCATCTTTTTAAGCTTGTTAATGAATGAAAATCATGATCTTGAAGTGATGCTTTAATTTTTGGAATAACATGAACTATGCATGATGTTTGTGGGTAACATTCCTGGAAAACCCTCACGAGACTTCACTCGTCTTCTAGGGAATTCCTAGGGGTTTAAAAGGCTTGTTGCATATGCTAAATGCAATCGTACATCCCACGAAAGATGAATTTATCTTTTTGTTTTTTTTTTTTTTTTGTTCATTTTTGTTTTTAGTTTTGTATTGCTAAGGGACTAGCAATATGTAAGTTTAGGGGTATGTTAAGTGCTAAAATATTCATATTTTTAGCCCTTAATTTACATGTTTTAATCCTTTAGTTTTAGTTAATTCATGCCATTTTAGTTCCTTTTTGTGTTTTCCTTGTTTTTGTAGGCTTTTGGTAGAAAATGAAGTCAATCTTGAAGATTTGGGCTCAAAGAGAGAAAATGGGAAAAGTCTTGTTGTTGTTCTTGTTGCTTCTCTACTGTTATAAGCTTTGAAGGCGTTCTTGTATCCTTGCTTGCAAAATCAAGAAATGTTTCCAAAAGAGTTTTAAAAGTTTCTTTGATCCCTTGTATTGCATGATATTGAGTTTTCTTACGATACATGTGTTTATTTAATAGCCTAGGAGGAGATACGATAGCATATAGGCTTTATAGAAACCATAACACATAGTTTGGAACTTTTTTCTCGGATTGCCTAACTCACTAACTGGACATACGCTCTCGAGCCCGGACGTACGGTCAGGAAGCCAGGCATCTGCCCTTAAGCCTCACTCTCGTGTATTTTCGAGTCTAGCAAACCTTTTGATGGATAAGGCTTAGTATCTTACTCGGAAGGGTCCTCTAGAACTGCGCATAATGACATGTCGTATTTTGTTATAACAAGATTTAGCAATGTCGAAGGATTCAAGCGAGCTTACAAGGTAAGTAAACACTTACGAACTCTTTTCTGAAAAATGTGGGATATGTCAGTTGACTGACCACGAGTATGACATGAGCATGTCTACATTTTGTAACTACTTCTGTTTAATTAAATGGTTGATAAGATGCATTGTACGACATGGTACACCGGTACGTGCAGTATAATGGTCATGGGCTTACTATATAGACTTCATCTTATGGTCAATTACGTGTGTTGTTATATGGGCTTTGTTTCCAATGGTTGTTCCATGACCAGCGTAGCCATTCCCTAATGGTTAGTCACTACAGGATGGACATTATTAGTGGTGTGGGCCACCCGAGGTCGGACTCAGTCGTGCTGCTAATGGGATGTACGGTAGCATACAATAGCTGGGGCACCGGTATTGTATTACTGGTCCCTTAGGACAGCGCCAACCCTACTGAGAAGGGGTAATATCTTGGGTAAACCATACATGAGAGTTATGACCTATAAATCATTAGATTTTCCTGCATTAAAATACTTAGGTGATTGCCGGTGGGAATACACCACTCTTTTATTAATCAAACAATACTTTTATGGTGTATTAACGGAGGCAACACCCCTTTTTAATGTTTACTAAAACCGCATGTTTATTTCTGCATAAATGGGCTCATGTCATACCTAATTGTGAGGTTTACTTACTAAGTCGTTAGACTTATGCTGTTATTACCTTCCTAGGAAATCTGTTGCTAGAACCCAAGGGTGGCACGGCTACCCCTATAGACTTTGCTTTAAAGGTTATCAGGTTTGTTTAGTATCACTGTTAGTTGCTCCATGTCTTAATTTCGAGGAATATACTTGTCCAATTCATGATTTAATAGTTTTCTCAGAATTATATCACCTTCCTATGCATTAACTTTGATAATGCTTAGAAAAGCGATTCCTCATTTAGCCACAAATTGGTTTAACTGGGGCAGTTGCTAATAACCCTGCCAGGTTAGCCAAGGCTAATTTTGGGGGCGTTACAGTACGGATGATATCATTGAAGCCGTGCACTACCTTGAGGCCTCTCCGCCTCATCCAAGTAAGTATGGATCCTCTTTTGAGACTCTGATTCCAAATATAACTACTCTTGTTCCCTCTATTGTCTAGGCACCAATTTTAGAGCTGAAACAACTACCTACACATTTGAAATATGCCTACCTGGGAGATAATCAGACATTACCTGTGATAATTGCTTCAGAATTAAGTATAGGGGAAGAGGAAAAGCTTTTAAAGGTCCTTAGAGAGCATAAAATTGCACTAGGGTGGACTATTGCCGACATCAAAGGAATAAGTCCAGCCAAATGAATGCATCAAATTCTCCTTGTGGATGAAGCAAAGCCAACTAGGGACACACAAAGAAGACTTAACCCACACATGAAGGATGTAGTCAGGGTTGAAGTTCTAAAGTTGCTAGACGTTTGCATTATCTATCCCATCTTAGATAGTAAACGGGTAAGTCCGATTCAAGTAGTGCCGAAAAAGAGGGGGAATTATAGTGGTGAAAAATGAAGAGGATGAGCTGGCACCTACAAGAATGACCACTGGGGTGGAGGGTATGTATTGACTACCAAAGGCTCAACAAGGTGACCCGAAAAGACCATTTTCCTCTCCCTTTTATTGATCAGATGCTAGAAAGTTAGGACGGCCATAAGTATTGCTGCTTCCTGAATGGGTACAATGGCTACAATCAAATTGCAATAGCACCAAGGGATCAAGAAAAGACCACCTTCACGTGTCCTTTCGGCACATTTGCCTACAGAAGGATGCCGTTTGGATTATGCAATGCACCAGCCATGTTTCTAAGATGCATGATGAGCAATTTCTTGCACATGGTGAAAGATTCATCGAGGTATTTATGGATGATTTCAATATTTTTGGTTCTAACTTCGATGAATGTCTCAACCATTTGCAAATTGTCCTCAAGAGGTGTGAGGACTGCAATCTAGTGTTTAATTGGAAAAAAAATGCTATTTTATAGTACAACAAAGCATTGTGCTGGGTCATGTTATTTCTAGCAAGGGTATTGAGGTGGATAAGGCGAAGATTGACATCATTTCCAAACTCCCACCTCCTATGACAGTCAAGGGTGTGAGAAGTTTTTTGGGACATGCCGGATTTTATAGAAGATTCATCGAAGATTTCTCCAAAATCTCTAGACCCCTCTATGTACTATTGGCCAAAGATGTCAAGTTTTTATGGACTTATGAGTGCATGGATGCTCTCAACAGATTAAAAAATTTGGTCACAACTACACCAATAATGATGGCACCAGATTGGAACCTCTCATTCGAACTTATGTGTGATGCCAGCGACTTCACCTTAGGAACTGTTTTGGGTCAGCGAGTTGATAAGGTACCTCATGCCTTTTATTATGCTTCTAGGAGTTTAAATTATTCCACCACCGAAAAAGAACTGTTAGCCGTCATCTTTGCATTGGAAAGGTTTAGGTCATATCTGATTGGATCTAAAGTCATCAGTTCTTCACTGATCATGCTGCTCTAAGGTACCTCTTTGCAAAGGAAGATGCAAAACCTAGGTTGATCAGATGGGTCTTATTGTTGCAAGAATTTGACCTAGAAATCAAGGACAAAAGAGCTAGTGAAAATGTGGTTGCAGATCATTTATCCAGGCTGCTTAATGAAGAAGAAGGAAGTGAGCTTCCCCTAGGTGAACAATTTCTGAACGAGCAGTTATTTGCCATCAATGTCCACCCTCCGTGGTATGCTGATATAGTAAACTACATCACTACAAAGATTTTTCCTCCAGGTATGTCTAGTCAAGAAAGGAAGAGAATAATGTCCATATCTCGACAGTACCATTGGGATGAACTGTATATATTGAAATTCTGCCTTGATCAAATCATTTAGAGATGTGTACCAGAGGAAGAGCATATCAACATCCTACAGCATTGCCATCAGTTTGCATGCAGCGGACATTTTGGAGCCAATGCAAATAGCACTCCAGGTACTACAATCTGGGTTCTTCTGGCCTACTGTATTTAAAGATGCTTTTGGGTTTTGCAGTACCTGTGACAGATGCCAAAAGACCGGGAACATCTCTTCCCGAAATCAAATGCCATTACAAAACATTCAAGAGGTTGAACTCTTCGATGTATGGGGTATTGATTTCATGGGCCCATTTCGTAACTCCTTCGGGTATATATATATTCTTGTGGGTGTAGATTATGTGTCCAAATGGGTCGGGGTTGTCCCCTCAAGGACTAATGATCATCGAGTTGTTGTGAAGTTCTTACAGGAAAATATTTTCACTCGATTTGGGACTCCAAGGGCAATCATCAGTGATGGAGGTAGCCATTTTAGCAATCAACCTTTTGCTTCTTTGATAAAGAAGTATGAGATTACACATAAGGTTGGCACTCCGTATCATCCTCAGACAAGTGGAGATCAGCAATCGAGAAATCAAGAGCATCCTCGAGAAGACTGTGCATACTAACAGAAAGGATTGGTCCTTGCGATTGAATGATGCTCTATAGGCCTATCAAACTGCTTACAAGACCTCCATTGGCATGTCGCCATATCGGTTAGTCTTTGGGAAGGCATGCCACCTACTTCTAGAAACTCAACTTCCATATGAAGCAAGCGGGTGAAAAGTGAAAACTTCAGCTGGTTAAGCTAGAAGAATTGAGGCATGATGCCTATGAAAATGCCAAGTTGTACAAGGAAAGGACAATGGTATATCAAGACAAGCAACTTGTCAGAAAAGAGTTTCATGTAGGACAAAAGGTATTGATATACAATTCAAGATTGAGACTTTTTCCTAGTAAGCTAAAGTCTCGATGGTATGCCCTGTATATTGTCATTAAAGTGTTCCCCCATGGAGCATTGGAGGTTCATAACCCAAAAGAAAATTGAATATTCAAGGTTATCAGACACAGAGCAAAGCCATACATGGATATGAACTTTGAACCAAGAGAGGAAGATCTGGCGCTCCAGTCTGTGCAATATGCAGCATTACTGAGAGCTCTCGAGCCACAGTTAGAGGAGCTTGAGCACATCTCCCCAGAATAGTAGCACTGAAGCTACTACCAAAAGCGCTCGAGCCACAAGGTGAAAGAGCTCAAGCACACATACCCTAATTAGTGGTACTGAAGCCACTTCATGCTCTGAAAAGCCATATCCTTTAAAATTTTCAGTTTTGTTTTATTTTGTTTATGTTGGTTAATTTTAGTTCCTATTTTGTTTTATATTTTTAGTTTTCCTTTGTTTTGTTTTAGTAGTTTGTTTTTCAGGGACAAGTGTTTTTGCATTCAAGTTTGAGGGTAAGCTACTAGCCATACCTATGACAATCAGTTTTCTCATCTCCCGGGTATGATCTTTCCAATTTTTTCTACACATTGAAGAGAATGTGGAATTCAAGTTTGGGAGTATGGGAGACACACACACACTTTCTCCAAAATTTTAAATTTTTTATTTTTGGAAAAATGCATGTTCATGTTATTCTTGAGACTTTGGTTGATCTAAAAACTGTGATTTGAATTTTAATGGTAAGCTTAGAATGTTGAACACATGATCTGATGACCAGAATTCTATGTCTTGTCACTTACTATTGGCATTTGAGAATTCACTTGTTTTGATTTGATATGCTATGAGCACATCAGCACATAGTTTGTGAGCTATGACATGTGAACTTGATTGTGTACGCTTTCAATGTCTTGGGTGAAGCTGGGTGACTTGTGTACTTTGGCATATATATATATATATATCATTTTGAGCTTTTCACTAAGTAACTGGACATTTTGCCTCATTAAGCACTGAGTGTTCACGTAAAAATGTGAGAATTTTAATTTGGTTAAGGTCATAGCTAGTTTGGTTTCATAGCCTTGTTTACTCGAGTTAGTAAGCTCATAGGAGGGTTCTTACACCTAATGCCCTAAAACCATCTGGTTTGGGAAGCTTTGGCCTAACACTCAGTACATGAGTCAATTAAAAAGTTTAAGGGAACCGAGCATTGCACAACCTGACCAAAAAGAAAGAAAGAGAGAATGCTCTTACTATTATGCCATGGTTATTTATTTCGATGGGAATCCCATTTGAGGTATTGAGTCATTGCACATTAGAAATAATTTGAAACTTCATAATTATGTGTTGGTTCACTTTGCACTAAATTGAACTTATGATGTCTCAGCCTGTTATTTGTAAGTGGTTAGATTTTGGAATTTTAATTCATTTTGAAGATAGAGTTGATCCTTTTAAGCTTGCTAATGAATGAAAATTAGTGTTTTAATTGGTACTTCAATCTTATGAATGACATGAACTTTGCATAATGTCTGTGGGTAACATTTCTGTTAAACCCTCATGAGACTTCATTCGTCTTACTAGGGATGCCTAGGAGTTTAAAAGGCTTGTTGCATATGCAAAATGCAATTGTGTTTCCCATGATAGAGGAGGTAGAGTTGTTGTTGTTTTATGTTCTTTTTATTTTTAGTTTCGTATTACTAAGAGACTAGCAATATGTAAGTTTGGGGGTGTGATAAATGTTGAATGTTACACATTCTAGCCCCTTAATTCACATATTTTAATCTCTTAGTTTTGTTATTATTTGATGTTTTATGATGTTTTTGTATTTTCTAGCATTTTTAGGGGTTTTAAGAAAAGCAAGAGTTTTTGGCAAGTAAAAGACAATTTTGGGAAAAGTTGGAAGCTGGGATCGATCGCAAGCAAGACAAAACTTGAGCGCACAAGTAGCCAAGCTCAAGCGCAACCATGCGCACCAGCCAAAGGGATCGATCACAATAATGTGATTGAGCGCACCATCTTGCGATCAAGCGCACTCATGCGCTAGGCAATAGACGACACGGTTTGTCACGGTTTTGCACGGTTTTAAAGTCTAGAATCCAATTCCAACTCGATTTTTGAGTTGTTAGGCTGCACTAGAACATCTAGGGTTATTCCAAACCCTATAAATTGACCCTCAATTCATCCAATTGGGGGAGAGAGAGAGAGAGAGAGAGAGAGAGAGGAGAGAGAAGCAGACTCAAGCTTTGGGTGAAGATTTGGAGGCTAGAAGGGTTTAGCGGTTTTTCTTCTTTTCCTTTTTATTTTCTTTTTATGAGGTTGATTTCCATCCAGATTATGTGTAGCTAATACTTTAGTTAGGGCTCGATTGAAGCCCTAATCATGTCTCTTTAGGATTTCAATATTAGCGCCTTTGCTGCAATTATATTTAAGTACTTAACTTGGTTATTTCCTGTTTAATCGAATTCCTCATATGAATATGCTTGATGAACATATGCATGTGTTTGGATGTGTTTTTAATGTCAATTTGGATGACTGAGTCCTAGGCATAATAGAGTGAGAAAAGAACCTCCTCGTGAGTTCTTACATTAATCAACATGGAGAACCAGGAGTAGATACAATGCCCTAGGCTTCATGTGTTTGTCGATTTTCATAGATTTATGCTTTTTTGAAGAACAACTTAGTGTAATGCTAAATCCTTTGAGAAACAAAAGAATTAGAGTAGATACCATGCCTAATTTGTTTCTTAGGGAGATCAATCACTTAAAGGATTAAATACCATGCCCTTAGGTTAGCAAATATTGGGTATCTTGATATAATTGTAACATTGGCATATTGTTTGTCGTATTTGAGTATGGTTAGTGGTGGATAGCAAAACCCTACTCTTTCATTCTTATTACTTCAAACTCAACTTTTTGTCTTGTTTAAATCAATTAATTAAATTAGGAAGTTACTTTTAAGTAGAATTACACAGTCCTCGTGGGAATGATCTCTATTTGCTTACTATACTATCGTTTTGATCTTGTACACTTACGAGTAAAACGTAGCAATTAGACAAAAATGGAATTGGTGTGTATCTCCTGTCTAATTCCACAATGGAGAGTGGCGCCCCTTGCTTTACAGAGATTGTTTTCGTCTATATCGAATCTTAATATCATAATAGCTTATATAGTCATGATTCAATTCAGGTCCACTGACTTTTGGGTGATGTGGTCTTTTGTTTACCAAAATATATCAATAATAAATTACCACTTGCAATAGGACGAATCCCTGTAGGATGAGGCTATGGAGAGGGTGTCAAACCTCAAGGCTGCAGGGGCGTTGTTATCAAATTTATGAAGATTAAAAGTAACTTAATTTAGGAGATGATTGAGTTGTTTTGTAACTAAAGTGCTTGAAAATAAAAGAGAATTTAAATATAAGAGAGAGTGTAGGGTATTGACTTCACTTCTATCTACACAACAATGGTTAATCATATTTAATCATAGACATTCATTTTATGCATGTTATAAATAAACAAGAAAATACCTTATTAAAGAATAAGTATAATCCGTCTTCGGTTGGCACGGATCGTCCACCTAACCACTAAGATGCGGTATGACCCGTCTTCCCTAGGTATGGATTATCTAATTATTTAACAGGATACATACAATTAAGAGAGTAAGTATAACCCATCTTTGGTTGGCACGGATCGTCCACCTAACCACTAAGATGCAGTATGACCCGTCTTCCCTAGGTATGGTATGGCCTATCTAACCCTTTCGATTGTATGCCAGTTAAAACCATTGTATAATCATCATATCCATAATCACAGAAAATAAGAATGACTTGAGTTCAATAAAAGTAAAAGACTTTTAAGACAAGATAAGAATTTCACAAATATTGATTTTTTAATTTATGAACAATTGCATTTAAACATGAAGAACAATATTAAATTGTAACAATCCTCTAAATTATACAACAATATGCATAAACTGAAAATCTATAAATTAAGATACAATCAAACCATTGTGCTTGGATAGGGTTACATCAATAACCCACTAAGGGGTTTAGCCGCTCATGACTCCACTAAGCCTCCTAGAAGTATTTGTTGAACTTTTGCTCTAGGCAGTGATGTCTTTCTACAATGTTTAAAGGCCTATTTATAGGGATTTGGAAAACCCTAAAAACCTTAGAAACCCTAGGAAAATCGTAGGTCAGTCTCCTAGTCCAAGTATGAGACTAAAAACCTAATCCATGTTGTAAAAGGATTGCTGGCACATTTTAGAAGCCGTGTGTGCTCGAGCGCATGTGAGCTCGAGCCTAGGCTGGTATGCGCTTAAGTGCTGGTGTGCTCGAGCCTAAGTGCTGGGGCGCTTGAGAGCAGGTGCGCTTGAGCCCAAATGATGTGTGCTCGATCCCAAGCCTTCAAGATGCTCCCAAAATGTGCTTTCGTCCCAATTTTCAATGGAATTCTTGCATCTTTCATTTAAAGCCCTGAAATACAAAAACAAAACAAAATCAAACAAATAACAACGCTAAGGAATTAAAATATGCAAGTTAAGGGCCTGAATGTACAACATTCAGTGTTTATCAGTGGGTAATTGTCACAACAAATCACCCAAGTCCGGTCTATAGACATCCTCTTCTATGCTAGCTAAACTGTGCAATTTATACATAATGGAGGGAATAATAAAAGGGAGTAAGTCCAAGGACTTAGTGAGAGATAATGCACATAATACCCTCGTCATTTTAGTAATGAACTCCATTTGCTAAAGAATGCAACATTTTAAGTATGACAGATAATCATGGATGCAATATAGATATAGTACATGCTTATGCTCATGAGTAATAGTGATAGTTCAACAGTATGGTCTACCCAAGATATTATCCATTCTCAGTAGAGTTGACACTATCCTAAGGGACCTGTAATACAATGCCAGTGCCCTGACCATTGTACGCTACCGTCCATAACACTACCAGCCCCACTGAGTCCGACCTCGGGTGGCCCACGCTACTAATGATGTACGTCGTGTAGTGACCCCCCGTTAAGGCTGTACCAATCACAAAATAACCATTAGATCTAAGGCCCATATAACAACACACACATTTTGACCATAAACTAAACATGTATAGTAAGCCCATAGCCGTTATCCCACACATACCAGTGTACCATGTCATAAGATGTAATTAATCTTATCCTATTTTACATGCATGCTTTTACAAGTCTCGATGTCATTATCTTGTTAAGTAGCACATTTTCACAAATGATAGAGTTCATGTGCAGCAAGTGTATATCATGAGAGTTGTAAATATGCATGTTTTGGTACACAAAATAGTCGTGCATTGCGGGAAAATAAATGGCAAGCATTATGCAAGTTAAAACTCACCTGGGTCAAACAAGTTCTCCGAGTACTTCAAGTACTCCTCCAAACGATCCGGGTTCCCCAAATTTGTGGAAGATCTTCTATTAGTCCTAAATCCAACTAGAACGAGCCTAAGACTCGAACATAGGGGTTGTTGGGTCCTCGGCTAGAAAGGCCTTCCCCTGAATGTCTCTAGTCGAGCGCTCGCCCCTAAGGACGAGTGTTCGGTTAGTGAGGTTCAGGTGGAACCTCATTTGGTACAAATGCTTCTCGAGCCCTCCCCGACTAGTCTTGAGGCTAAAAAAGGGTTTCTAACACCTCCTTAATCAGAACAATGTCTCCAAATGACAAGATTAAGTCTAAACAAAAAGAAAACTTAAAGCGAAATTAAAACTTAAAATTCCTAGGCATTAACAACTAAGCTTATCATAACAATCTACAAAACATGAAGGAAAAAAGGGCAGACGTTACCTCACCAAGTAAGTCCACCAAGAACGTCTCCTTCAACTTCGTGAAATCACTCAATCTCACAAACACTCAAAAATCAAACCAACAGAGCTTCCCCAAGGCCTTAGAGACCAAATAACACTCAAATAATTGAAAGGGGGGTGGGGGGGGGGGGGAGGATTTAAATAGAGGGAAAAAAGCTGAGGGCTCTGCAGATGAAGTCGAAAAGGGGCAAGCGCTCGTGTACTATAGGAAGTGTGTTGCGCTAAATACCCACCTAAATTAATAGGCGAATACTCGGTAAGTTTTACTCGTAAGTGCACAAAATCAAACGATAGTATAGCAGGCAAATATGAGATCATTCCCACGAGGATTGGTAAATTATGTTTAGAATTGATTTCCTATTTAATAATAGATTGTCACGAATAGAATTGAAATAAAGGAATAAAATAAAAAATTAACTAAGACTAAAAAGGATTAGGGTTTTGATATCCACCACTAATCAGACTAATTAAGATAACAATACGCCAATATTCCAATCATACGGTATATTTAATGCTTGTCAACCTAAGGGCATGGTATCTACTCTAATTCTTTTCTTCCTAAAAGGATTTAGCATATTATCTACTAAGTTGTTCTTTAGGGAAGCATAAATATACAAAAATCGACAAACACATGAAGCTAGGGCATGGTATCTACTCCTTGTTCCCCATGTTGATTAAGCCAAGAACCCGTAATGAGGTTCTTTTGTTACTTTATTAAGCCCAGGACTTGGTCATCTAAATTGACTTAATTAACAAATCCATATCATATTTATATGAGGAATTCAATAAACCAGAAATTAATCAATTAAAATACCAAAATATGTTTGAGATCCTAAAAATACATGATTAGAACTTCAATCTAGCCCTAATTAAAATATAAACTACATAACAAAATAAAAGGTGGAAGACAAGAAAAATCCAAACTCCTCTTGATCTAGCCTTTAGTTCATTTCCAGAGTTTGTGCCTTTTTCTCCAGCATTTTTCCTAGAGGCTTAGAGGCCTATTTATAAGCTTAGGAAAGCCCTAGATATCCTAATACAATCGTAGGTCAATCTTCTAATCCAACTAGGAGACTGAAAACCTAAACTGAGGTGGAAAAGGACACTTTCCGCATCTGGGCCGCACGAGTGCGCTCGATCGAACGCCTGCGATCAATCCTTGTGTTGGGCGCTCGAACGTATGTTGTGCTTGCACCTGCTTGATTTGAGATCGAGCGCTGGTGAACTCAATCCTGCAGTCTTACGCTCGAGCGCAAGTGCGCTCAAGCCTAGATTGGCTGCGATCGATCCTATGGCTTCCAGCTTTTTCCCAATTGTCTTTTAAGTCTGAAACTTCCTGGAAACACTTACTTTTCTTCAAAAACCCTAAAAACGTAGGAAAGCACAAAAAGGAAGCAAAACATCAAATAATAACAAAACTAAGAGCTTAACATATGTAAATTAAGGGACTGAAATATGTATGTTTTAGCACTTATCCCTTAGTAATACAAAACTGAAAATAAATGAAAAAAAAAAAAAAAAAAAAAAGATAAATCCATCTTTCGTGGGATGTACGATTGCATTTAGCAAATGCATGCCTTTTAAACCCCTAGGCATCCCTAGTCGGATGTTGTGCAAATTTTAATACACTCGCAAGTACACGAATCGTTTGTAGTTTAATGGATTACAAGTGCGAGGTCGAACTCACAGAGAATTGTATTTTTGAAAGAGTAATTTAAATCTAAACTAATTCAATCCTAACCTAGTTCCAAAAAGGTTTGGAATTTTGATTTTTGAAATTAAAAGACAAACACAAACTAATTAAAATAAACTAAGAGATAAAAGACTAAGGTTTGGGAATTCACACTCATCGAATCATAACAACATACTTCCATGTTTATCAATATTAATATGAAGTTCTCACAATTAAAATCTTAGATATGTTTTACTATGCTTCAACAATTAATCAAAATCATCCCATGTATCCATTCATTGCACAAATCACAAAAGGAATCCAATACTAATTAAATCATCAAATGTATCCATAAATCACAAAAGATATTCAATCTTAATTGAAACACCAAATGTATTCGTAGAACAAATCACAAGGGACAACCAATTATTTAGGCAAATAACATCAAGCAATCAATTATGTGAAATTATCTTAAATCATCAAGTGTATCCTTGCATCACAAAAGATATCCAAGACTCACTCCATACATTGAAAAAAAAGTAAAACAATTGAAATATTAAGCCCAATAAAATCAGATAAATAAAGACTTTTTTTTTCTAATAGATAAATAAAGACTTACATGAAAGTATTGATGTTCTTCATCGGTGAGGCTTCATCCCCAACCTTAATTAGGAATTTAGCTCCACATTAAAATAAAACCTAAATTTAAAGAAAACCTAAACTAAAAAGAGAAAAACTGTAGAATTTTGCTCTCTGGAATTCTATCCCTTTCTTAAATGTAAAGAAATCTATTTATAGGCTTAGGGAAGTCCTAGAAGCCCAAGTAAACCTAGATAATTCTGAGGTCTGTCTCCCAGTCAAAATAGAAGACTGAAATCCGAATAGGATTCATCCAAACTTGTGTCCTTTAATTGCGGGGCGATTTTGGAATAGTAACCATCCGAATTAGGAAATTACTCTTTCACAACAAATTGTAGTATTTTGAGTTATCTTTCCAATCCCGCTTGAATCACTTCAATCCAATATTTGAACAGAAAGTTATTGTCAAAATACTGAGATATGTGCAAAATCTAAATTTGAATCCAATCCGAAATGTTGTCCAATCTGAACTTTAATCCAATCTGATCATTAATCCGATTTAACCTTTTCTTGGATTTGGTTAAACTTAACCACCTCATCTTGGTCTTCTCAAAGTATGCTTTCTTTCAAACTTTGCATTTTTTCCTTTAAAGCTGTAGTTTTTCTTCAACGACCTAGAAAATACTAAAAACACAAAACTAGCACAAAACATTAAATAACGACACAACTAAAGGATTAACTAATGTAAATAAAGGGGTCCAAATATGGAATATTTTGCATTTATCAAACACCCACAAACTTACATTTTGCTAGTCCTTTAGCAAACCAAAACAAAAAATAAAATAAAAGCAAGAAACATAAATCCTCTTTTGTGGGAGAGACGATTGCATTTAACATATGCAACAAGCCTTTTAAACCCCTAGGCATCTCTAGTGGACGAGTGAAGTTTCGTGAGGGCTTAACAGGAAGGATACCCACAAACATTGTAGCACTATGTTGTTAACAAGAAAGAAGTTTCACATAAACCATGGTTCTTATTCATGAGCAAGCTTAAAAAGACAAACACCATCATCACAGTCAAAAGAAAATCTAGAATCAAATCACTTATAAATGGACAATTGAGACCTCATATGTTTTGAAAAGTGTAAAGTGTAATTAGCATACAATCATGAAGCTTTCAGATTAAACTCAAGACAAGTTCCATAAAATTTGTAAGAATCCCTAATAAATGAAACAACCAAGGCAAGATATGCATTTATTTTTCATAGGCTCTGCAATGTCTAACTCTATTAAGCTCTCTAATTGACCCATGTAACAAGTGTTAGGCCAATGATTCCTAAGCCAAGTGACTTTAGGGCACTAGATGTAAAACATCCCTAAGGGCTTATTAACTTAAGCCAAAAAGGCTACGAAGCCAGACTAGCCATATCATAGATCAACACTAAACTTCACACCTTTTGACGCGAATACACAATGCTTAATGAGACAAGAGGTCCGGTTACTCAGCGGAAAGCTCAACATGGTCTTTCTTTTCTGTTTCCTTTTATTTTTTTTTTCTTTTTTTCTTTTTTTTATCTTGCAAGCCAATGGTTATTCATCAATAGGTCATCCAATAAATCTCAAAGAGAACAAGCTTAAGCTCAAACATCACACCTCACAAGAAACATGCTAATGTGCTCATAAAAATTTATCTCAAAACAAGTGAAATCACTTTTACCCAAAAATAAGTTAAAGGACTCAGACTACTAATGAAATAATTATGTGTTCAACCCTTTAAGCAAGCTAATGAAATGCAAACAACAGTTACAGTTTAACTCAAACTTGACAAAAACATAGCATAATTTAAAAAAAAAAAAAAAAAAAAAATTAACACAAAATGACAAATAAAAATAAATAAATAAAAACAAAAATAAATAGACAAAGTGTTTTTCCATACTCCCAAACTTGAATTACACATTGACCTCAATGTGTAGTATAGAAATACATTACCGCAAGTAAGGAAATCTGAGTGTGAACAAGGCTAGGACATCCCCCAAACTTAAACACCAAAACACTTGTCAACAAAAACTAACAGCAATATATTTTTTTTCTTCATAGAAACAAACATCAAAAGATTAATTGTTGTTAGAAACAAAAACAAATAAAAATAACATGTAATGAAAAAAGGAAAGAAAGAATTCGTGGAGTGATGTGCAGAAAATAAATGTTGTGCAAATTTATTTAACTCGCAAGTGTACGAATCAATTGTAGTTTAATGGATTGCAAGTGCGAGGTCGATCCCACAGAGAATTGTATTTTTGAAAGAACAATTTATATCTAAACTAATTAAATCCTAATCTAGTTCCAAAAGGGTTTTGACTTTTGAGTTTTGAAAATTAAAGGATAAACATAAACTAAATAAAATAAGTAAATCTAAGAATAAAGGTACTAAGGTTTGAGAATTCACACTCACCAAATCATAACAACATACTTTATGTTCATCAATATGAATCCGAAGTTCTCACAAATTAAATCATAGATATGTTTTACTATGCTTCAAAGAATTAATCAAAACCATCCCATGTATCCATTCATTGACCAAATCACAAAAGGAATCCTAATTCAATTGAAACACCAGATGTATCCGTAGAACAAATCACAAGGGATATCCAATTTTTATGAGTTAATAGCCAAGCAATCAATCATATGAAATTATCTCAAATCATCAAATGTATCCTTGAATCACAAGAGATATCCAAGAATCGCTTCATACAATTGATTAGAAGTAAAACAATTGAAATATAAAACTCAATAAAATCAGAATAATAAAAACTTACATAAAAGTATTGATGTTCTTCATTGGTGAGGCTTTATCCCCAACCTTAGTTGGGAATTTAGCTCCACATAAAAATAAAATCTAAACCTAAATCTAAACCTAAAGAAAAACTAAACAAAAGAATTTTGCTCTCTGGTATTGTGTATATTTTCTTGAATGCAAAGAAGTCTATTTATAAGCTTAGGGAAGTCCTAGAAGCCCAAGTAAACTTAGATAATTCGGAGGTCTGTCTCCCAGTCAAAATAGAAGTCTGAAATCGGAATAGGATTCGTCCAGATTTGTGTCCTTTAATTGCGGGGCGATTTTGACATAGTAACTGTACGAATTACGAAAATCCTATTTCACAACAAATTGTATTATTTTGAGCTAGCTTTCCAATGCCGTTTGAATCACTTCAATCCGATATTTGAACGGAGAGTTATGGTCAAAATACTAAGATATGTGCAGAATCTGAATTTGAATCCGATCCGAAATCTTATTCAATCTGAACTTGAATCTGATTTAACCTTTTCTTGGATTTGGTTAGACTTAACCACACAATCTAGGTCTTCTCAAAGTATGCTTTCTTCCAAACTTCGCATTTTTTCCTTTAAAGCTGCAGTTTTTCTTCAATGACCTACAAAACACTAAAAACACAAAACTAACACAAAATATTAAATAACGACACAGCTAAAGGATTAACTAATGTAAATAAAGGGGTCCAAATATGCAATATTTGGCACTTAGCAAACACCCCCAAACTTACATTTTGCTAGTCCTTTGGCAAAACAAAACAAAAAATAAAATGAAAGCAAGAAACATAAATCCTCTTTCATGGAAGAAACGATTGCATTTCGCATATGCAACAAACCTTTTAAACCCCTAGGCATCCCTAGTGGACGAGTGAAGTCTCGTGAGGGCTTAACAGGAATGATACCCACAAACATTGTGCACTATGTTGTTAACAAGAAAGAAATTTCACATAAACCATGGTTCTTATTCATGAGCAAACTTAAAAAGACAAACACCATCATAATAGTCGAAAGGAAATCCAAAATCAAATTACTCATAAATGGACAATTGAGACCTCATATGTTCTAAAAAGTGTAAAGTGTAATTAGCATACAATCATGAAGCTTTCTGCTTAAACTCAAGACAAGTTCCATAAAATTTGAAAGAATCCCTAACAAATGAAACAACCGAGGCAAGATATGCATTTTTTTTTTTTTAATAGGCCTTGCAATGTCTAACTCCCTTAAGCTTTCTAATTGACTCATGTAACAAGTGTTAGGCCAATGACTCCCAAGCCAGGTGGCTTTAGGGCACTAGATGTAGAACATCTCTAAGGGCTTATTAACTTAAGTCAAAAAGGCTACGAAGTCAGATTAGCCATATCATAAATCAACACTGAACTTCACACCTTTTGACGCGAACACTCAATGCTTAACGAGGCAAGAGGTCCGGTTACTCAGTGAAAAACTCAACATGATCTTTATTTTCTTTTTCCTTCTCTTTTTTTATTTATTTTTCTTCTTCTTTTTTTTTATCTATATATATCTTGCAAGCCAATGGTTATTCATCAATAGGTCATCCAACAAATCTCAAAGAGAACAAGCTTAAGCTCAAACATCATACCTCACAGAAAACATGCTAATGTGCTCATAAAAATTTATTTCAAAACAAGTGAAATCTCTTTTACCCAAAAATAAGTCAAAGGACTCAAACTTCTAATGACATAATGATGATGTTCAACCCTTTAAGCAAGCTAATGAAATGCAAATCATAGTTATAGTTTAACTCAAACTTGACAACAACATAGCACATTTTTTTTTTTTCAAATTTTTTAACACAAAATGACAAATAAAAATAAACAAATAAAAACAAAAATAAATAGACAAAGTGTTTTTCCATACCCCCAAACTTGAATTACACATTGCCCTCAATGTGTAGTATAGAAATACATTACCGGAAATAAAGAAATCTGAGTGTGAACAAGGCTAGGGCGTCCCCCAAACTTAAACACCAAAACACCTGTCAATAAAAACTAACAGCAATATTTTTTTCATAGAAACAATATCAAAAGATTAATTGCTGTTAGAAACAAAAAACAAATAAAATTAACATGTAATGGAAAAGGAAAGAAAGAATTTTTGGAGTGAAGTGCAGAAAATAAACTGGAGGAGAAAACTTTACAGTGCTTCCCCCTATCATGCGGATGTCCAACTAATCCCTTCCACCCCTTCTTCTTCAAAACTTCATACCCCTCTGGAAGGATGTTTCGCCATCTTATGTAGAATTTCTTGCTTCGAAGGATCTTTTTAGGAAAGTGGTTCCTAGATTTGTGTGCTTGTGTGCACAAGTCCTTGAGTATCTTGATATAAGATGGCTCTTTGAGACATTTAGGCAATGAAGCTTTGGGCTCTTGATATGTCTCAAGAGGTACAATGATGCAGGCAGGAGCTTCAGTACTCACTTCCATGTCATTGGGCAGATTAGGATCCATTGGGGGCTCACTATTCTCATGGTGCTCAACTTGCTCAAGATGCTCAACTTGCTCATCTTTCTCTTCCTCCTCTTTGTTATCCACAATTTCCTCACTCTCAAGTGTGATGGTGACTTGGGCATGCTCATGATAAGAATTTTCGGAATCATCCTCATCCATCATGTAGTGCCTTTCAGCCATCAACTGACTTTGAAACTCTTCTTCCTCTATTCTGTTGAAGTCAGCAACTAGATGACCGATCTGTCCTTCTATCTTGGTCATGGCCTGCTTAAGTTCTTGTATGTCTCTACCATTAGCCATGTTGGAATTCTTCATCTCCTGTACGGCTTGATTGGTGAAACCTTTTAGCTCTTGTGTATCTTGGGAATTGCTCAGGGTAGTATTCTTCATATCTTGCTTTATCTCTTGTATGTTCTTATCCATTGATTGCATGAATGCTTTCATCATGTCTTCCAGTGATGATTGTGGTGCAGGCACTTGAGTGGTAGACTGATAAATAAGAGGTTGAGCTTGATGATCGAACTGTGGATATTCTGAATGATGCAATTCATCAAATTGGTGAGCATAATTTCCTGTAGCCTGAGCTGATCCTGAGAAATCATATTGGTTGCTCCAGTCCGGATTATAACAATTGAAATTTGAATCAAACCGGGTTAGAGAAACTGGTGTTCATTTCTTCATATGAAAAGTTAGATCTAGCTGCTCTGATTTGATCTAATTTGTCCCATAAGTCGTTGAGCTCAGTTCGCAGATCTGGACAATTGTTCTCCTCATGATAAGGATTGAAACAAAATGAACATGGTTTATTTGGGTAAAAATTTTGAGGGTAGTTGGTAGGAGCTGGTGTCCTACAACTAGGAGATGCATTAAAATCATTAAAATGAAAATTCATGCTTCCCCTCACTTTTTAGCATGCAGATATCCCACATAAAACATTAACCAATATATATATATATTTTTAATTTTAATTTTTTTTTTAAAATAAAATAAACTAAAATAACAACTAACACAAAAAAAAAAAAATGAAAACTAAAATTTAAAAACTCACAAAAAGGACCAAAAATAAATTTTTGGCAAAGATCTACGGAACTATTGCTTTTGCTATGATTGCGCTTGATCGCGCTGATGTGCGGAAGGTGCTACAGCAGAATTGTAAAACAAGCCAAACAAAACAAAAAACAACAAGAACAATCTTTTTTTTTTTATTAGTAACACGAATAAAACAAAACAAATTGCAGAAAAATAAAATCCTAATTATAACTAGTAGAAGAATAAAACTAATTTAGAAATAAATTGGTTTAAAAAATTGAACAATTCCCCGGCAACGGCGCCAAAAACTTGTTGTGCAAATTTATTTAACTCGCAAGTGCACGAATCAATTGTAGTTTAATGGATTGCAAGTGCGAGGTCGATCCCACAGAAAATTGTATTTTTGAAAGAACAATTTATATCTAAACTAATTAAATCCTAATCTAGTTCCAAAAGGGTTTTGATTTTTGAGTTTTGAAAATTAATGGATAAACATAAACTAAATAAAATAAGTAAATCTAAGAATAAAGGTACTAAGGTTTGGGAATTCACACTCACCAAATCATAACAACATACTTTATGTTCATCAATATTAATCCGAAGTTCTCACAAATTAAATCATAAATATGTTTTACTATGCTTCAAAGAATTAATCAAAACCATCCCATGTATCCATTTATTGACCAAATCACAAAAGGAATCCAAATTCAATTGAAACACCAGATGTATCCGTAGAACAAATCACAAGGGATATCCAATTTTTATGAGTTAAAAGCCAAGCAATCAATCATATGAAATTATCTCAAATCATCAAATGTATCCTTGAATCACAAGAGATATCCAAGAATCACTCCATACAATTGATTAGAAGTAAAACAATTGAAATATAAAATCCCATAAAATCAGAATAATAAAAACTTACATAAAAGTGATGTTGTTCTTCATCGGTGAGGCTTCATCCCCAACCTTAGTTGGGAATTTAGCTCCACATAAAAATAAAATCTAAACCTAAAGAAAAACTAAACAAAAGAATTTTGCTTTTTGGTATTGTGTCTATTTTCTTGAATGCAAAGAAGTCTATTTATAAGCTTAGGGAAGTCCTAGAAGCCCAAGTAAACTTAGATAATTCGGAGGTCTGTCTCCCAGTCAAAATAGAAGTCTGAAATCGGAATAGGATTCGTCCAGATTTGTGTCCTTTAATTGCGGGGCGATTTTGACATAGTAACTGTACGAATTAAGAAAATCCTATTTCACAACAAATTGTACTATTTTGAGCTAGCTTTCCAATGCCGTTTGAATCATTTCAATCCGATATTTGAACGGAGAGTTATGGTGAAAATACTAAGTTATGTGCAGAATCTGAATTTGAATCCGATCCAAAATCTTATTCAATCTGAACTTGAATCTGATTTAACCTTTTCTTGGATTTGGTTAGACTTAACCACACAATCTAGGTCTTCTCAAAGTATGCTTTCTTCCAAACTTCGCATTTTTCCCTTTAAAGTTGCAGTTTTTCTTCAATGACCTACAAAACACTAAAAACACAAAATTAACACAAAATATTAAATAACGACACAGCTAAAGGATTAACTAATGTAAATAAAGGGGTCCAAATATGCAATATTTGGCACTTATCAATAAACTGGAGGAGAAAACTTTACTGCGCTTCCCCCTATCATGCGGATGTCCAACCAATCCCTTCCACCCCTTCTTCTTCAAAACTGCATACCCCTCTGGAAGGATATTTCGCCATCTTATGTAGAATTGCTTGCTTCAAAGGATCTTCTTAGGAAAGTAGTTCCTAAATTTGTGTTCTTGTGTGCGCAAGTCCTTGAGTATCTTGACATAAGATGGCTCTTTGAGACATTCAAGCGATAAAGCTTTGGGTTCTTGATGTGTCTTAAGAGGGACAATGATGTAGGCAGGAGCTTCAGTACTCACTTACATGTCACTGGGCAGATTAGGATCTGTTGGGGCTTACTATTCTCATGGTGCTCAACTTGCTCAGGGTGCTCAACTTACTCCTCTTTCTCTTCCTCCTCTTTCTTATCCACAATTTCCTCACTCTCAAGTGTGATGGTGACTTGAGCATGCTCATGATAAAAATTTTCGGAATCATCCTCGTCAATCATGTAGTGCCTTTCAGCCATCAGCTAACTTTGAAGCTTTTCTTCTATCTTGGTCATGGCCTGCTTAAGTTCTTGTATGTCTCTGTTGTTAGCCATGTTGGAATTCCTCATCTCCTGTATGGCTTGATTGGTGAAACCTTTTAGCTCTTGTATATCTTGGGAATTGCTCATTGTAGTATTCTTCATATCTTGGGAATGGCTCATTGTAGTATTCTTCATATCTTGTATGTTCTTATCCATTGATTGCATGAATGCTTTCGTCATGTCTTCTAGTGATGACTATGGTGCAGGCTGTGGCATTTGAGTGGTAGACTGATAAACAGGAGGTTGAGCATGATGATCGAACTACGGATATTCTAAATGGTGCAATTCATCAAATTGGTGAGCATCATTTCCTGTAGCCTGGGCTAATCCTGAGAAATCAGATTGGTTGCTCCAGTCCGGGTTATAAAAATTGAAATTTGAATCAAACCCTGGGCTGGAGAAATTGGTGTTCATTTGTTCATATGAAAAGTTAGATCTAGCTGCACTGATTTGGTATAATTTGTCCCATAAGTCGTTGAGCTCAGCTCGCAGATCTGGACAATTGTTTTCCTCATGATAAGGATTGAAACAATATGAACATGCTTTATGTGGGTAAAAATTTTTAGGGTAGTTGGTAGGAGCTGGTGTCCTATAGCTAGGAGAGGCATTAAAATCATTAAAATGAAAATCCATGCTTCCCCCTCACTTTTTAGCATGCAAATATCCTACATAAAACATTAACCATTTTTTTTAATTTTTTTAAAATAAACTTAAAAAAAAAAAAAAAAAAAAAAAAGTGAAACTAAGATTTAAAAACTCACAAAAAGGACCAAAAATAAATTTTTGGCAAAGATCTACGGAACTGCTGCAATTGCTGCCTTTGCTGTGAGTGCACTCGATCGCACTTGAGTGAACATGTGGTAGTTAACGAGCACAGGTGAGCTTGAGCTTGATGTCTTGGCCCCTAGTGCACTCAATCGTAACACAAACAAAAAAAACAAAAAAAAAAAATCTTTTTTTTTTATTAGTAATAAGAATAAAACAAAACAAATTGCAGAAAAAATAAAATCCTAATTATAACTAGTAGAAGAATAAAACTAATCTAGAAATAAATTGGTTTCAAAAAAATAAACAATTCCCCGGTAACGGCGCCAAAAACTTGCTGTGTAAATTTTGATATACTCGCAAGTGCATGAATCATTTGTAGTTTAATGGATTGCAAGTGCGAGGTCGAACCCACAGAGAATTGTATTTTTGAAAGAGCAATTTAAATCTAAACTAATTAAATCCTAACCTAGTTCCAAAAAGGTTTTGAATTTTGATTTTTGAAATTAAAAGATAAACACAAACTAATTAAAATAAACTAAGAGATAAAAGACTAAGGTTTGAGAATTCACACTCATCGAATCATAACAACATACTTCCATGTTTATCAATATTAATATGAAATTCTCACAATTAAAATCTTAGATATGTTTTACTATGCTTCAACAGTTAATCAAAACCATCCATGTATCCATTCATTGCACAAATCACCAAAGGAATCCAATATTAATTAAATCATCAGATGTATCCGTAAATTACAAAAGATATTCAATCTTAATTGAAACACAAAATGTATCCATAGAACAAATCACAATGGATATCCAATTATTTAGGCAAATAAAATCAAGCAATCAATTATGTGAAATTATCTTAAATCATCAAGTGTATCCTTGAATCACAAAAGATATCCAAGAATCACTCCACATATTGAAAAGAAGTAAAACAATTGAAATATTAAACCCAACAAAATCAGATAAATAAAGACTTTTTTTTTCTAATAGATAAATAAAGACTTACATGAAAGTATTGATGTTCTTCATCAGTGAGGTTTCATCCCCAACCTTAATTGGGAATTTAAGTCCACGTAAAAATAAAACCTAAATCTAAAGAAAACCTAAACTAAAAAGAGAAAAATTGTAGAATTTTGCTCTCTAGAATTCTATCCCCTTTCTTGAATGCAAAGAAGTCTTTTTATTGGCTTAGGGAAGTCCTAGAAGCCCAAGTAAACCTAGATATTTCAGAAGTCTGTCTCCCAGTCAAAATAGAAGTCTGAAATCAGAATAGGATTCGTCGAGACTTGTGTCCTTTAATTGCGGGGCGATTTTGGCATAGTAACCATCCGAATTAGGAAAAATACTATTGGACAACGAATTATATTATTTTGAGTTATCTTTCCAATGCCGCTTAAATCGCTTCAATCCGATATTTGAGCGGAAGGTTATGGTCAAAATATTAAGATGTGTGTTGAATCTGAATTTAAATCCAATCCGAAATCTTATCCAATCTGAACTTTAATCCAATTTGATCATTAATCCGATTTAACCTTTTCTTGGATTTGGTTAAACTTAACCACATCATCTAGGTCTTCTCAAAGTATTATTTCTTTCAAACTTTGCATTTTTTCCTTTAAAGCTGTAGTTTTTCTTTAATGGCCTACAAAATACTAAAAATACAAAACTAACACAAAACATTAAATAACGACACAACTAAAGGATTAACTAATGTAAATAATGGGGTCCAAATATGGAATATTTGGCACTTATTATCGGACGAGTGAAGTCTCGTGATGGTTTAACAGAAATGTTACCACAAACATTATGCAAAATTTTTGTTATCCTAAAGATTGAAGTATCACTTAAAACACTCTTTCATTCATTGCCAAGCTTAAAAAGATAAACTCCATCTTCACAATGAATTGGGATTCCAAAGTCTAATCACTTACAAAAGATGAGCTAAGGCATCACAAGTTCAATTTAGTGTAAAGTGAACTAACATATAACTATGAGGCTTCCAAATTATTTCCAATGTGTAATGACTCAATACCTCAAAGTTCACTAGGATCCCTATCATAATGAATAACCAAGGCATAACTTTCGTTTCTTTTTTTTTTTTTTTTTTTCAGACTCTACAATGCTTAGTTCCCTTAAGCTTTTTAATTGACCCATGTAGCGAGTGTTAAACCAATGACTCCCAAACCAGATGGCTTTAGGGTATTAGGTGTAAAGGCACAACCCTAAGGACTTACTAACTCGAGTAAAAAGGCTATGAAACCAAACTAGCCATGATATTAACCATATTAAAATTTTCACCTTTTGACGTGAACACTCATTGCTTAATGAGGCAAGAGGTCCAATTACTTAGCAAAAATCTCACAATGATCAATTTTTTTTTTCTTTTTCTTTACTCTTTTTATATATATATTTTATATATATATATATATGTCAAAGTATCCATCCAATAAGTCACCCAGCTTCACCCAAGACATTTAAACATACACAATCAGATTAACATGTCATACCCCACAAATTAAGTGCTAATGTGCTTGTGGCAATTTAAAATCAAAACAAGTGAATTTTCAACTGTCAAAGATAAGTAACCAGACTTAGAAACTCTATCATCAGATCCTGTGTTCAAAATTTTAAGCTCAGCAATGAAATTCAAATCACAGTTTCTAGATCAACCAAAATCTCAGGAATAATATGAACATGCATTTTTTTCAATTTTCTAAAAAAAAAAAATAGAAAAAATTTAGACAAAGTAGAAAAAGTGTGTGTGTGCTCCCCATACGCCATACCCCCAAACTTGAATTACACATTGTCCTCAATGTGTAGAAAAACATGGAAAGATCTTATCCGGGATATGAGAAAATTGGTTGGACAAAGGAATGGCTCGTAGCATACCCCCAAACTTGAATGTAGGAACACTTGTCATGGAATGGTGTGCCTCCCAAGAACGCTAAGTTTACCGTCTTCAGCAAGACTATTGATAGTAGCTTCGGTGCTACTATTCTCTATGAGATTATTAGTTTGAATAGGTATGGCTCATAGCATACCCCCAAACTTGCAATAACACTTGTCCCTAAAACAAATAAATACTCCAACCAAATACCATTCAAGTACAACACATTGTTGTAAAACTATAATCAAAGAATAAAAATTGAACAACAATGGAGATAATAAAACCTGGAAGGAGATCATGTATCCTAGCCTGATGGAGGGCTCAAGTGCATAGGGCCAGTATCGTATGGATAAATTCTGAGATTGACGACCCTGCATGAAAAAGAAACCAATCAGATTTGGAATTTACAGTAGCTTCAACACTGCTGGCTAGAAGTGCGATTGATCGCTGGGGACTTGCGGTCAATCACAGTGGTATGCTCGATTCTTCTCATTGGCTGCTCGGAAGCATTGCCGCAAAACAGAAATACAACAGCTTGGTGCGCTCGATCACAGGGGACATGCACTCAATCACATTGCTTTGGACAGAAATAGAACAGCGGCAATAGCAGCTTCAGTGCTGCTGTCTGGTAGTGGTGCGCTCGCTCATAGAGGACAAGCACTCGATTGCACTACTGCATATCAAAAATAGACTTGCAGCAAATAGAAAAGATTAGAAAAAATTTAAATAAAAAAAATAAAAATAAAAAAGAGAATCAATAAAATTAAATTAAATAAAGAAAATAAAGAACAGGAACAGAAAATAAAATAAAACAGAAAAATAAAAAAAATAAAAATAAAAACAAACTCAACATAACAACAGCTTCAGTACTACTGTCTGGCTGTGCGCTCGATCGTAATGCACTTGCGCTCGGTCGCATAGCTGCGCTCGATCTCCCTAGAATGGGCACTCGAGCGCTCTGTCGTAGTGATAAGTGCTAAAATATATTTTAGCCCATTAATTTACATTTGTTAATTTCTTAGTTTAGTAAGTTTGTGCAATTTTACTTCATTTTTGTGTTTTATATCTTTTATAGGTTTTTGAGGAAAAAGAAGCATTCTGGAAAATTCAAGCTTAAAGGGAAATTTTGGGAAATTCTAAAAGTGAGGAAGTCCAAACTCGAGCTATGCAGCTGGTGCGCTCGAGTGCACATTGCCTAGGCTCGATCGCAGGAGTGTGATCAAGCACACCACCCATGCGATCGAGTGCACTCGGGCGCTGGAGAAATCTCAGACACACGGCAAGACTCCTTTTTCTTCCCAAACTAGGTTTTCCAAGTCCTAGTTGAACTAGAACTTTAAACATACAAGTTTACTATGATTTCTAGGGTTTCTAGGTCTCTCCTAAGCCCTATAAATAGACCTCTAAGCCTCACAACTCAAGACACCATTCAATAGACAAATTTTTATATGCTTGCTTGGACAGGAGAATTTGGAGGCTACTTCTAGAAGTGGTTTACGATTCTTTCTTTTCCCTTTATTTTAATTATGTGTAACTAAATACTTTAGTAGGGCAAGATTGAAGCCCTAATCATGTCTCTTTAATATTTCAATATTGGTGCCTTTGTGATAATCATATTGTGATGCTTAACTAGATTGAATTCCTCATATGAATATGTTTGGCCAACATATGCATGTGGTATGGATTCGTTATTTAAGTCAATTTGGATGACTGAGTCTTGGGCTTAATAGAGTGACAAAAAATATCTTTTCAGATTCTTGGGGCAATCAACATGGGGAATCGGAAGTATACACCCATGCCCTAGGCCTCATGTGTTTGTCGATTGCCATTGAATTATGCTTTCTCAAAGAACAACTTAGTATACACCCATACTAAATCCTTTGAGAAAGAAAAGAATTAGAGTATACACTTATGCTTAATTCGTTGCTTAGGAAAATCAATAGCTTAAGGAGTATATACACATGCCCTTCGGTTGGCAAACATTAAGTAATCTTGATATGATTGGAACATTGACATATTGATATATTATTAAGCATGATTAGTGGTGGATATCAAAGCCCTACGTTTTCATTTATCTTTATTTATTTTCATAATATCAATTTCATGACAAAATTGATATTTAATTTAGAAAATCAATTCTAAACAAAATCAACAATGCTCGTGGAAATGATCTCGTATTTGCCGCATTATACTATCGTTTGATCTTGTGCACTTGTGTGTTAAAACGTACCAAATTAGGTAGTATTTGGCACAACAAGTTTTTGACGCAGTTGCCAGGGATTGTTTTATTTTGTTTAGAATTTTTTTTCCTTAGTTAATTTTATTTTATTTTAATTTCATTGTTACTGTTTCTAGAATTTTAGTTACGTCCTGCAGCGCGATCGAGCGCACTGCTGCAGAGCGATCAAGCGCAAAATCATACTGCCACGCTGAAGAAGCTGTGTTTTCTTTTCTATTTTGCAGTTTTTCCTCGAGTGCGATTGAGCGCACTATCAGACAGGACCTATGTTCCAACACTTCAGGCAGTTTGTGAGTCTTTTTTTTTTTTTTTTGTCTTTATTTTTCTTTTGTTATTTAATTTTCTTTTTGTTGTTTTACTCATGTGGGAAAACATTCCAAAACTCCATGAACCATGTTCATATTGCCATAACCCTTATCACCATGTTAGAGATTGTCCTCCAACAAGACAATTTTCTAACTATTCTTATGGGCATATGAACACATCGTTCTCTAGGCCGGGGGACGACGGTTATTTTGATTCCTTTAACACATAATGGAGCCAACAGTCTAATTTCTCGTGCCAAGCTCAAGCTCCTAAAATCATGCTCCATAATTTCATGAACTGCACCATCTATCAAATCCGCAGTTCTATGATCATTTATATTCCTCTCAATCAGCTCCACAACAGCAATATCAGGCTGAACCACCTCCTCCTGAGGTTTATGAAGAATTGTTAGATAAGATCAGAGAGTTGACCAATAGTACACGGCAAGTAATTGAGATAACGAAGGCCCACCCCAAACAAGAAGCTGATATCCTCAAAGAAGAAGAAGAAGAAGAAGAAGAGTGCCAAAGTCAGTCGGTGACCACTCCTTATGGACATTATATGGAGGAAAAGAGTATTTGCTATCATGAAAATGAGCCATCTCCACAGTTCTATGGTCAATCATACTCATTTCTTAGCCATAGTGAGGCCAATATCCAGCTGCTAGAATACATTGCAAAGTTAGAAGCATACCAAGACGAGCCCTCTCCCATCAATTGGTCTCAACACTATCATGAAGAAGAGTCATCTCCCATTAATTGGCCTCAACAATACCAAGAAGAAGAATGTCAAAGTCAGTTGGTGGCCAATTCTAACAGACACTACATGGAGGATGAGTGCATTTACTATCATGCGCAAGCTATCACTGCATTGAGGAGTGAAGAAATGGTTGAAAATCAAGTGGAAGAAAGGAAGGAGGAGCAAATTGAAGTTCCACAAGAGCCACATTGGGAAGAAGAAGAGAGCACTGAAACTTCTTCAACATTAGCTCTTAAAACACCAAGAAGCTAGGAGAGCAATCTGTTAGAGCTACCAAATGAGCAAACTAAGGACATCAAGATGAAAAAAAACTCCCTGAGAATTATCCTTATATTATTACAGTTCATGATTCCCTTCCAGATGAAGAATTGTTTGAGAAGACTCAGAGTGGTCCACCCCAATTTACAGACATTTGGAATCACCCTGCAATAAGAAAAATTCATTCTCTTTGGTGCAAGAGAAGAAAAGACCGGTGTTTCAAGTTTAAGAGGAGGACAACAGTTTGGCTGAAGACGTTAAACTTAATGCTCATGAGAGGCACCCCACAGCATATCATTTTTCTTTCTTTGTTTTTTTGTTTTTGTTTTTTTTTTCATTTAATTTTTCTTTTGTTTTTGTTTTCATTGTTATTTTAGTGTTTTGTTTTTCAGGAACAAGTGTGCTTGCGTTCAAGTTTCGAGGTGTGCTATGAACCATGCTAGTCCAGACAGTTTTCTCCATCTCCTAGGCGAGATCTTTTCATGCTATACACATATTGGGGACAATGTGTAATTTAAGTTTGGGGGATAGGAGACATTTACACACACTTTGTCTCAGTTTAATATTTCAATTTTTTTTTTAAAAAAAAAAAAATGCATGTTCATGTTTATTTTCAAATTTAGGTTGATCTGAAAGAATTGTGATTTAATTTTCATTGATGAGCTTAAAATTTTGAACAGATGATCTGATGATAGAGTTTTTAAGTTGGTTACTTACTTTAGGCATTTGAGAATTCACATGTTTGATCTGATCTGACATAAGCACATTAGCACGTAATTATGGGGTATGACATGAGAGTCTGTAGTGTATGTTTTAATGTCTTGAGGAAGCTGGGAGACTTGTTAGTTGGATACTTTGGCATAATATTGAAAGAAAAAAATAATAACAATAAGTTGATCATTAATAAGCTTTTCACTAAGTAATTGGACCTCTTGCCTCATTAAGCAATGAGTATTCACGTCAAAAGGTGAAGAACTTTGATTTGGTTAATGTCATGGTTAGTTTGGTTTCGTAGCCTTTTTTATTCGAGTTAGTAAGTCCTTAGGGGTGTCTTTACACCTAATGCCCTAAAACCATCTGGTTTGGGAGTCATTGACTTAACACTCGTTACATGGGTAAATTAGAAAGCTTAAGGGAACCTAACATTACACAGCCTGACCAAAAAGAAAAAAGAAAGAAAAAAAAAAGTTATGTCATAGTTATTCATTCTGATGAGGATTTCAGTGAACTTTGAGATATTGAGACATTGCACATTGGAAATAATTGGAAGCTTCATATTTATGTGCTGGATTACTTTACATTGTTTCAAACTTGTGATGCCTTAGCTTGTCTTTTGTAAGTAATTAGACTTTAAAATTCCAATTCATTTAGAAGATGGAGTTTATCTTTTTAAGCTTGCTAATGAATGAAATCATGGTTTTGAGTGACACTTCAAATTTGGATAACATGAACTTTGCATAATTTTTGTGGGTAACATTCCTGGAAAACCCTCACGAGACTTCATTCGTCCTCTAGGGAATGCCTAGAGGCTTAAAAGGCTTGTTACATACGCTAAATGCAATCCTACATCCCACGAAAGAAGAATTTATCTTTTTTTTTTGTTTTTCATCTTGATTTTTAGTTTTGTATTGCTAAGGAACTAGCAATATGTAAGTTTGGGAGTGCGATAGGTGCTAAAATATTCATATTTTAGCCCCTTAATTTACATTTGTTAATTTCTTAGTTTTGTTAGTTTGTGCAATTTTACTTCATTTTTATGTTTTATGTCTTTTTATAGGTTTTTGAGGAAAAAGAAGCATTCTGGAAAATTAAAGCTTAAAGGGCAATTTTGGGAAATTCTGGAAGTGAGGAACTCTAGGCTCGAGCTATACAGCTGGTGCGCTCGAGCGCACATTGCCTAGGCTCGATCACACTCCTGCGATCGAGCACACCACCCATGCGATCGAGCGCACTCGAGCGCTGGAGAAATTTCAAACACGCAGCAAGACTCCTTTTTCTTCCCAAACTAGGTTTTCCAAGTCTTAGTTGAACTAGGACTTTAAACATACGAGTTTACTAGGGTTTCTAGGTCTCTTCTAAGCCCTATAAATAGACCTCTAAGCCTCACAACTCAAGACACCATTCAATAAACAAATTTTTATATGCTTGCTTGGATAGGAGAATTTGGAGGCTACTTCTAGGAGCAGTTTTCGATTCTTTCGTTTCCCTTTATTTTAATTATGTGTAACTAAATACTTTAGTAGGGCTAGATTGAAGCCCTAATCATGTCTCTTTAATATTTCAATATTGGCGCCTTTGTGATAATCATATTGTGATGCTTAACTTGATTATTTTCTGCTTTATTTAATTCCTCATATCAATGTGTTTGGCCAACATATGCATATAGTATGAATTAGTTATTTAAGTGAATTTGAATGACCGAGTCCTAGCCTGAATAGAGTGACAAAAGATACCTTTACGGATTCTTAGGGTAATCAACATGGGGAATCGGGAATATACACCCATGCCCTAGGTCTCATGTATTTGTCGATTTCCACTGAATTATGCTTTTAGAAAAGAATTAGAGTATACACCCATGTCTAATTCGTTGCTTAGGGAAATCAAAAGTTTAAGGAGTATATACTCATGCCCTTAGGTTGGCAAACATTAAGTAATCTTGATATGATTGAAACATTGGCATATTGTTATATTATTGAGCATGATTAGTGGTGGATATCAAAGTCCTACCTTTACATTTATCTTTATTTATTTTCATAATACCAATTTCGTGACAAAATTGGTATTTAATTTAGAAAATCAATTCTAAACAAAATCAACAATCCTCGTAGGAAGGATCTCGTATTTGCCGCACTATACTATCGTTTGATCTTGTGCACTTGCGAGTTAAAACGTACAAAATATTATTTATTAATTTAGGTAGTATTTGGCACAATATGCAGCACTGACTCATGAAGGACTCACAGCAGCATCAATATTGCTATTTGGCAATGATGCGCTCGATCACAATGCACCTGCAATCGATCGCACTACCGCATAAAATATCAAAGTTGCGGACAGTAAAGCAGAAACAACTCAAAAACAAAGAAAATAAAATTAAAAACAGAAATACATACAAACAAAAACAAAGGAAATAAAATAAACAAGATTAAAAGAAACTAAATTAAACTAAAGGAAAAATATCTAGACATAATTTAACACAATCCTCGGCAACGGCGCCAAAAACTTGTTGTGCCAAATACCCACCAAAATTAATATAATACTCGAGACGTTTTACTCACAAGTGCACAAGATCAAATAATAGTATAGCAGGCAAATACTAGATCATTCCCACAAGGATTGGTAAATTATGTTTAGAATTGATTTCCAATTTAATAATAGATTGTCACGAATAGAATTGAAATAAAGGAATAAAATAAAAGATGATCTAAGACTAAAAAGGATTAGGGTTTTAATATCCACCACTAATCAAATTAATTAAGATAACAATACACCAATATTCTAATTATGCGGTATACTTAATGCTTGTCAACCTAAGGGCATGGTATCTACTCCTTAAGCTATTGATTTCCCTAAGCAACGAACTAAGCATGATATAAAGGAATAAAATAAAAGATTATCTAAGACTAAAAAGGATTAGGGTTTTAATATCCACCACAAATCAGATTAATTAAGATAACAATACATCAATATTCTAATCATACGGTATACTTAATGCTTGTCAACCTAAGGGCATGATATCTACTCCTTAAGCTATTGATTTTCCTAAACAACGAACTAGGCATAATATCTACTCTAATTATTTTCTTCCCCAAAGGATTTAGCATGGTATCAACTAAGTTGTTCTTTAGGGAAGCATAAATCTATGAAAATCGACAAACACATGAAGCCTAGGGCATGGGATCTACTCCTAGTTCCCCATGTTGATTAAGCAAAGAACCCCTGATGAGGTTCTTTTGTTACTTTATTAATCCCAAGACTCGGTCATCTAAATTGACTTAATTAACAAATCCATACCATATGCATATGAGGAATTCAATAAACCAAAAATTAATCAATTAAAATACCAAAATATGTTTGAAATAGGCGTAATTGAAATCCTAAAAAAACATGATTGTTAAGTGCCAAAATATTCATATTTTTAGCCCTTAACTTACATGTTTTAATCCTTTAATTTTAGTTAATTCATGCTATTTTACTTCATTTTTGTATTTTCTTTGTTTTATAGGTTTTTCGAAGAAAAGAAAGCGTTTCTGGAAAAGTTCCAAGCTTAAAGGGCAAATTGGGAAGATCTAGAAGATATGGTTAAGTTAATCCAATAAAGGAAAGGAGTAAATCGGAATTTTTCAAATAATAGTCAAAATCGGATTGGAGGCAAAATTGGATTCTGCATACCTCTCGTTATTTTGATCATAACTTTCAGCTCAACTATTCGATTGAGGTAATTCAAGCGGCATTGGAAATCTAACTCAAAAGGCTACAAATCATTGTGAAATAGTATTTTCCCAATTCGAAGCGCCGCAAGGCCAAAATTGCCCTGCAAGATGGGACCGCAATTCTGGGCGAATCCTATTCTGATTTGGACATGGGTTTTTTCTATCCTAATTGAACTTGGACTTAAATCTCCGAAATTCCTAGGATCACTAGGGCTTCTAGGACTCTCCTAAGCCCTATAAATAGATCTCTAAGCCTCACAATTTAATAGACAAATTTTAGGAGACAAGTGGAAGGAGAGGCACAACTTGGGGAGAAGAATTTGGAGGCTACTTCTAGGAGCGGTTTTCGGTTCTTTCTTTCCCTTCTCTTTTCTTTTTATTATGTGTAACTAACTCTTAAGGAGGGCTAAATTGAAGCCCTAATTATATTTATTTAATATTTCAATATTGGCGCCTTTGTGATAATCATATTGTGTTGCTTAATTTGATTAATTCTTATTTTCTTGAATTCCTTATATGTATGTGACTGGCCATTATATGCATGCGATATGGACTAGTTAGTTAAATCAATTTAGATGAGCAAGTCCTGGGTTTAACATAAGTAACAAAAGAATCCACACCGCGATTCTTGGGTTAATCAACATGGGGAACCGAGAGTAGACACCTATGCCCTAGGCCTCGTGTGTTTGTCGATTTCCATAGATTTATGCTTTCTTAAAGAACAACTTAGTAGACAACCATGCTAAATCCTTTAAGAAAGAAAAGAATTAGAGTAGACACTCATGCCTAATTTGTTGCTTAGGAAAATCAATAGCTTAAAGAGTAAATACTCATGCCCTTAGGTTGGCAAACATTAAGTATTCATAATATGATTGGATCATTGGCATATTGTTATATTATCTAAGTATAATTAGTGGTGGATATCAAAGCCTTGCCTTTACCTTTACTTTATCTTTATATCTTTTTATTTTTCTTAATATCAAATCTGTGACAATTTGATATTTTAATTAATTCAAAACAAAATCACAATCCTCGTGGGATCGACCTCGTACTTGCTGCACTATACTATTGTTTTGATCTCGTGCACTTGCGAGTTAAATGTACTAAATATTATCTATTAATTTACGTAGTATTTAGGCACAACAAGTTTTTGGCGCCGTTGCCGGGGATTGTTTGATTTTGTTTGGAGTTTTTTTTTCCTTTAGTTTATTTTTGTTTTAATTTAGATTTTACTTTTTGCTTTTTTCGTAGTTACTGTTCCCTTGACTAATGTTGAATCCTAGAAATCTGATTTTTGTTTGAAACAAATTGATTTTGGTAGCTGAAACAACTAAACCACTAACTTTGATGATACTTAGAAACGAATGAAGATGTTTCCAGTGTTCATCAATTGATTTTGAAAATAAGAGGACATCATCTATATAAACAATTGAGAAATGTGCTATAGGGTCAAAGATTTCATTCATGATGTTTTGAAATTCACTTGCGGCATTTTTTAACCCAAAGGGCATGACATTCCATTCATAGTGGCCAAATGGTGTAACAAATGCTGTTTTATATCTATCTTGTTCATGGGTTTGGATCTGCCAGAATCTACTCTTCATATCAAATTTTGAAAAAAACATTGGCTTGACCTATTCTGTTTATTAGGTCCTTTTTGTTTGGAATTGGATATCTTATCCACTGTAAGACTTTATTAAGAGGTTTGTAGTTTATTACTAATCTTGGAGCTCCTCTTTCTAATTCTGCATTTTTCTGTACATAAAAGGCTGAACAGGACCAAGGGGACTTGCTTTTTCTAATTATTCCTTTGTTAAGCAATTCTTTAATTTCAATTTTACAAAGTTCCATTAAATCTTGATTCATTTGGATGGGTCTAACTTTAGTAAGAATATTTCTTTCACTGAAATCTTTTACATATGGAAGTTTTACAATATGCTTTTTTTCTATGCCAAAAGGCATTGGGGAGATCAGAACAAACTTCATTTTGTATTTTCTCTTTGAATCTTTCAATTTTCTGTAAAAGAATGTCACTTGATAGTTGTTCTTCTATTCTTTTATGTTTAATTTCTTCCTTTAGGGAGTTCAAATGTTTGCTCTTATTCTGTAAAATGTTAATTGTTTTAGAAATTGAAACTTCTTTTAGTATATTGGGATCTTTAATATGTGGCCTTTTGAAGAATTTAAATTTTACTTTCTCTCCTAAAACTTTTGTGGTAATTCCTTTGTGATCTGCTATAAAGGGATACAAAAGACATAAAAAGAGATTTCCTAATATGACTTTTGAATCAAGCATGTTTTTTATTACGACAAATGAAGTTTTGAAACAAACATCATCTTGACAGACATGTTCTTTAGGCAACTTGTAATCTATCTGCATTTCACTGCCATTAGCTGATGATAAATGTTCTGTAGTTTTTAAATAATATTTAGTGGGTATCATTCCTTCTTGAATATAGTTTAAACCTGCACCTGAGTCTATCAAAGCTATAACTTCAAATTCGAATTCACCATTAATAATTATTGTTACTCTAGAGTGCCATTTTTGGAAAAGGATTCTATCAATTATGTTTAAGTATTTTTCATCAATAGTGTCTTTGAAGATTAAACTTTTGGTTGAAGATTTTGTAGATTTTTCGTCTTCTGATTCTTGTTCACTCTCATATTGACTCTGTTCAAAAAAAATTTTATTAATCTTTAAAATCATACTTCTTGTTCTAGTTCTTTGTTTTTGGCTTTTAAATCTTTTATTTCTATTTTGATTTGATTGACTTCATGCTGTAAGTCTTAGAGGGTTACTTCCCTTTGTTTTGATTTAAATCTGTTGAGGATTTTATCAATACTAATTTGTGGTTCTGTAATTTTTGTTGGTCCAGTTTTGGCTTCATTTTTTATTAAATTACTCTTGAATTTTTTAAAGTATTTGACTTTAGTTTCTGGGTCTTCTATTCCTTCTATTAAATCAATTAGCATTTCTTCATGTTTAGTTAGTACATTTATCTTAAGTTTTGTTTTACAACATGAATCTTTGCAACCTAGTTCTATCTCTGAATAACTAGAATTTTGACTGGATTCATAATCTGTTGAGGTGTTAAAAATTTCATCTTCATTGTCACTAGAATCTGAATTTCTCAGTTCTAAGATTTTATACAAATCTTCTTTTTCTTTGTTGGAAATTTTTAATTGATTGATTTTATCTTTTACTTTGCACTCATTTTTGTAATGGCCTGTTTTTCCACATTTGAAGCATTTTACTTTCTTTTTGTCATATTTTGTGTTTTGTGGTTTTTTGTAATATTTTCTTGCTGTTTTATTTTTCTTGTAATATTCATTTGGTTCAAAGATTTTGTTTTTTCTGTAACCTTTTTTGTAGGGTTTTCTAGTTTTTGCATATTTATCCTTATGTTTTCTTCTAGAGGGTGGTATAGGGGGTAAGCCATATTGTTCACAAAAATTTCTCATTTCATATTTTGCTTCTCTTTTTTCTTTGTTCAAGTTTTTATTTATCTTCATGTCTATACACATTTTTAATCCTATTTTACTTATTGAACTTATGATGTCTCCATAGGTAAGCTTATCATATTCTATAATTCCAGTTTTATTACTTAATTCTTCATGGATTTTATGGGCAAATAGATTGGGTAAACCATTGATAAATTTCTCTTTTCAGAAGGCATTTTTACAGTCATCTCTTAACATTGCTCTTGATATAAAAACATCTTTATACCATCTAAAATCACTTAAGGTTGGACACCTAAGGTTACTTAGTTGGTCATGAATTCTGGATGTAACATTACTAGGGATTCCTGTAAAGTGTTTCATTATGGTGTAAATTAAAACATTAATTCCATCTGGGATTTCTCTGTTATGTGCTTCATCATAAATTGGGATTCCTTCTTCATCTTTTTGAACTGCATATTTTATTTCAGTACGATCTGCTTCAATTAGATATTTTTCCCACCAAGCTTTTAGTGTTCCTGTAAATCCTGATGTTAAAATGTATACAATTTCTGCATTAGTCTTTCTGAATTTGTGAGGTAATTATTAGTAACCATTGACATGTGCTGTAGTTTATTTAAAATTTCTTGTTTAGACAAACCATCAATATTCCATTCATAAATCTTGTCAGTAGAGACTGAAAATTGGTTAAAAACATTTCGTTCTTCATATTGAATATCTGGTGGTGTAGGTCTAGAGTACCAAGTGAGGGCGTTAGGCGTTGGTCTAATCATTCTATTAATTTGGAAGTCACTGAATTGTTGTTCAATTTGTTGTATTTCTTGATCTGTAGTTTGTTCAGATTCTGAACTTTGTGTTTCACTTGTTGTTTCATATGTGATTATTTGTTTGTCTTTTCTAATGACTTGGACTGTTTTAGAGGGCGAGGTTTCACTTTTGACATTTTCAAGTTGTTTTAGCGCGTCATTTTTGACATTTTCAAGTTGTTTGAGCATATTATTGACCTTTTCAAGACAGGTTTCGTCTTTATCCTTTAAGTATGACATTTTGGGTTGTGAAATTTTTAAGAGGGGTTGTTCGTAATGGGGTTTTTTCTTTTCAGTTTGAGTTTTAGTTGGGGGTGTAATTCTGTTTTCTATTTGGTCTAACTCTTTTCCTATGGTTATGAGGCTTTGGTTTGTGTAATTGTTTTGTTCCATTAGCTTTTTTATGTTTTCGTCATCTTTGGAAGTTTTAAAAGGGGAGGCTAAAATTTTTGATCCATTAAAGTTTACAAAGATCGGTTCTTTTAGAGGGTGACTTGCTTCTATTATTGTTTTATCTTCTTTTTCCCACTAGGTTAACATGTTTAATTTTTTATTTTAATAAATTTTTATAAAGTCAAAGAATTTTATATGTAATTTATGTTCATTCATAAATTTTTCCCATTCTGCAAAGATTTTTATTTTTTGTTCTTTTGTATATTTTAACTTATATTTTTTTCTTTTTTCTGTATTCTTTGTAGAATTATAGTTTTTTATTAAGGGTTGGAAGTCTAAAGTAAATGGTTTACTTATAATCATTAATTGTGGGTGTAAAGGAAGTTCTTCTATATCTGTTTGTGTTGGGGAATTTGGCCCTTCTTCTTCAAAATTTTCTTGATTCGCTGTATAACATGGGGAGCTTATTACAGATTCTACTTTTATACTTTTTAACTTTAAGTTTTTATCTCTTTTTAAAGGTTCAATATTAACGGAGGAAGAGGCAGAATTTCTACGGCTTGTATCTTGTGGATTTCTATGGCTTGTTTGTGTATCTTGGAAAGCTGTTTCTTTTATCATGAAGGGTGGTTTGCTGAGTCTTGGTCTATCAAAACTTAACCTAATAGTACCATCTAAGTATTGTTGTAAACAATTTAGATCAAATGTTGTATTTTCTGTTTTTGTTGGAATGTTTTCATTTTCTAATAACCATTCTGATGGAAGTTCTACTTCAGACCAAACTACTGATTTTGGTACTCTAACATTTGCATCACAAGAATGTATCTGTATAAGTAAAGTTTTATCTTTGGGACTTTTAACAAGAGCATGGACATTAAGATTTGTTTTCAATGATTTATAATAAAATCTGTAAATTAATGCTAAAGGTTGGCTTCCTTCTAACATATCATAACCTATTGTTTTAATGTTCAAAGTTAAAGCTTTTAAGATCTGTGGATCACTTAAACTTAAAGTGAAGTCAGGGAAACAGTCGAAATGAATTGGTCCTTTATGTAGACTAGATTCAACGACTGCTAACATGCTAGTGATGTAATCTTTATGTCTTACATCTCTTAAACACAAAAGTACAGAGGCATTAATTCCTAGACGGATTAGGGGTTTTACCGCAACTTGGATTAATCCTACATGAAGGAAATTCATTTTCTTTTCTCTAATTTTTTTAATTACTTCTTTAGAAAGTAATTGACATGTATCATGATGTTTATTTAAAGCATAAACCTGTTCAACAGTTTTTACGCTGTAATCATTGCTAAAAGACAAGGGTGAAAAATTTGATTTATAAATTTCTTTGGTTGGGACCTTGGGTATGTTCTAATCATGTGAATCTATATTTGCTTCAGGAATGTTATATTCTTCTTCATTAACTATATCAGGTAAAGAATGTAAACTAGATCTAGAGCTCATAGAAGATGTGGATCTAAACAATCTAGACATAACTATATCAGAGTTTCATCATAGTTTACCTTCTTTACCTGATATAGTTAAACAGAGACTGCAGATAAGACAAGCGGGGACTCACAGAACAAGTTGACATAAGCGGAAGGATTGAAGACATAATGATAAATTTAAACAGAGACTGCAGATAAGATTCTAGGCTGAATATGAACAGAATATCTAGAAGGATACACAAAGATATAAATATAAATATGGATATGAAATGTTGAATCTACTTCAATTGGAAACATATATTCAAGAATATACATAATGAAAATAAGATATATGAAAATAAAGACTTAGGAAATATATATATGTACTTACCGAGTGATATATCTGGTTAGAATAAATGTGGATATTTGTTCTGCATTTCTCGTTCTAGTTCCCAAGAAGCTTCTTCTACGTTGTGATTACACCAAAGAACTTTAACTAGGGCAATGGTTTTCGTTCTGAGTTTCTGTTCCTTTCGATCCAGAATTTGTACCGGTAGTTCCTCATACCTTAAATTTGCTTGAATTTGAAGTGGTTTGAAATCAATAACATGCAGGGGATCATGTACATATCTTCTTAATGTTGATACATGGAACACGTCATGTACCTATACTAGCTCAGGTGGTAACTCAACTCGGTATGCTACCGGACCTACAATTTCGGTTTATTTAAGAAGGGGCCAACATACCTTGGACATAACTTTCCCTTTTTACCGAAACGCATCACGCCTTTCATTGGTGATACTTTCAGGAATACTTAATCACCAACTTCAAAATTCACTAGGCGGCGTCCTTTGTGAGCATAACTCTTTTGACGGCTTTAAGTTGTTAGCATCATTTTCCGGATTAGTATGACCTTGTCCTTAGTGTCTTGGATTATCTTCGGTCCCACCAATTGCCTTTCACCAACTTCGTTCCAATAAAGTGGTGACCTGCATTTGCGTCCATAGAGTACTTGGTATGGTGCCATACCAATAGTTGCCCAGAAACTTTTGTTATAAGCAAACTCGACAAAAGGTAAATATTGGATCCACTTAGTACTTTCCTTGACGAATCCAATTACCTGAAACTCTATTTTGGACAGACCAATTCTAGTCTTACATTTGAGTATTCATCAAGCTCACAATTTGTGCTATGTGCAATTTAGCATATCATTAATTGTAGGTAATACTATAATCATTTTCTTACCTCAATTAATCACCACCTAATATTTCATAGCATTTTCTCAATCTCCTTATGATGTGCTAAGCATCATTATTTCCCTTTATGGAAATGATGCATCATGACTTAATCACCCTTTTGTCATAATACATCAAGTATATATTCCCAAAATTTCGCTTTACCCTTTTATTATTGATACTCATTTTCCAATGAGGAAACCTTATTCACAGTCTAAAGACTCAACTTCTGCAATCGTTCCTAATGATACCTTAGGTATATTATGGAAATCCTATCTCAAAATATTGTTCAGAAAATTTATCCTTTAAACAACTTCAATGGCATACCTTTGAAATGTTCATATTATTATGAAAGACGACCTTCATACTTTTATAAAATCACATATTCCTTTTTAAATTGCATTCACTATTTTTTCTTATCAAGTCCTAACAACATCAATTTCAAACAATTATTCAATCACTAGTTCATACCTTAAAATGTCGTAGTCTTCTTCTTGAGCTCACCATGTTTCCTCAATTTTATTTAATCAGCCTTGTCAAAGTGGCTATAAGGCAATAATATTTTTCAACATCTCTATCTCTTAATATTCATGATCATGTACCACTAATATGATTATCATTTTCCTCAAAATATAGCTAGATATCAATCCTTATATGGTACCATGATTAGTTCTTTGCTTAAGTACAACTGCTATAATTCTTCAAAGATAAAAACAAGCATATACTTATTTTAATTCTACATGACTATGCTTATACTCATCCCTCAATGATGATAGTAATTCATTTATCATTTCTCCTCCTGGTGTTTGTACCGACCAATCTTGCCCTAATGGTCGTGTACTAATATGACAAATCTTAGCGTATACTGCAGAAATGAATGAATGTGTAGCTCTACAATCAAAGAGAGTACACGCAAGAGTACCAAATAAAGAAATGGTACCTATCACTATATCATTGTTTGCTTCATCATTCTCATCGTCATCTACGGGGGTCAACGTATATACTCTCGCTTGAGCAGGCCTTCTTTGTTGGAAGTCATTCCTTTGTGCTCCAGCTCCTCCCGTAGTATTCATTGGACAATCCTTCTTAAAATGGCCCCTTTGACCACATCGGAAACAACTGGTACTTTCGCTCTTGCAATCTCCAAAATGTATTCTTCCACATTCGGGACAAGCAGCCTTCTGATTTCCTACTGGAGGAGGAAAAATCTTGTGGTCCGCCGGTTTGGAGCTAGTCCCTATGACAAATCGTTTGGAGGGATAGGATGCCTGAGGCATTGACCGTTTCCTATGTTCGTAAGTTGCAGATGTCTCACGAATTGCCCTCTCAGCAAGGGATGCTATGTTTACTAATCGAGCATAGTTTTTAATCTCATGGTAGACAACTCTTTCCTTGATGCGAGAGTTAAGGCCATTTTCAAAACATTCCGTCTTTGATACTTCGTCAGGAATAAGATTAATACCAAACCTGGCTAACTCAGTGAATTTAATTGAGTATTGTTCCACTGTCATAGTACCCTGCACAAAGTTCTGAAATTCAATAGCTCTTAACTGCTTTTAAGACCTTGGGAAATATTGCTTGTTGAATTCCTCAACAAACCTTTCCTATATGATAACAACACCAGGTCCTATCAGCTCTACCTGGGACTTCCACCACTTAAGGGCTTCACCAGTTAGCCTTAATACGGTGTATGTCAACTTTTTCTCATTTGTACACTTGAGTGTGTCGTGCAGCAGTTGGATATCTGAAATCCAAGCTTCAGCTACTGTATGTCCTTGAGTCCCATTGAAAGTATGAAACTGCTGATCAGTAAAGTCATGCCTTGAGCAACTGATACGCTCGATTGCTGCACCACAATGAAGTCCCATTGTGGTGTACACCCAATGTGGTGTACACCACAATGAAGTCCCAATATGCTCAACTAAGACAAACATTTTATATTTTTGGGTTCGACTTCATCTGAGTTCGTTTGAGTCTATTTTTGGCCTATACAAAGTTCTTGATTCAACTTAGGCTTTAACTATTTGCATTCCTACTTGGCCACTTGCCTTATTAAATTATTATAATCATGATATTTCCTATAACCCTCATTACTAGAAGACTTTAAGCTTTCAACAAAGGTGGCTAGCCTTGGTATCTTTCTTTAGCAGTTTTAATTTCATTTAGACAGTATGAAAATCAAGACACTGCTTTTTAGGCTAAAAACTGAAAAGCTTCAAATTAATTTATGACTTCACTAAATGCCAATATAAATAATTTATTTGCTAAATTGGGTTTAATTATGCCCATAAACATATTAGTGAAGCTAAATTTTTAGAATTGAAGTAATATACATAAGAGGTCAAAAATCAATGTAATATACCTTTAACACTAAATAGTTATTTAAAATCATTAATCCACATATCATTGTTCTAATTTATCCATTATATTTTTAATCTATTTAATATTATTTAAATAAGAGTTTTAAAATCTAGGTCGTTACATTGCTTCTATTATTACACCATAAAAGTATAGTTTTGATTTTTAAGAAGTTTATGTGTAATCCCAACGACAATCACCTATAAGTTTTGATGCATAAAACTAATGTCATAATTTGGTTATAACTATCATACATAGTCTACTTAAGATATTACTCATTCTCAGTAGAGTTGACATTGTCTCGAGGAACTTGTAATACAATACCGGTGCCCCGAATATTACACGCTACCATCCATAATACTAGTAGCCCAACCAAGTCTGACGTTGGGTGGCCCACGCTACTAATGATGTATGTCCTGTAATAACTCACCAATGAAACATGGTTGCGCTAGTCATGAGCAACCATTGGATCCAATGCTTATATATCATACACACATTTGATCATAAAATCAAGTTTATATAATAAGTCCATGACCAATATATTGTACGTACCGGTGTACCATGTTGTATGATGCATCTTATTAATCAATTATTAAAGTATTTACCCAGTTGCATGAAAAGTAGTTATGCTTATAACATACGCGTGTTCAGTCAACTAATATATTGTACGTTTATCTGGAAAGCAGTCAAAAGTATTTATTTACCTCGTACGCTTACTTGAATCATCAGATATTTGGAGTCCTTACTATAATGAAACATAGTTTATTGTTATGTGTAGTACTAGAGAACCAATTATGACATGAGGTCTTAATCGAAAAGCAAACTAGCTAAAAGGTCACAAAGCCCTGATTTTACCCATTATGGACACTGTTCGAATGTTCTTCTAGCTTATGGTTGAACATTTAGATTTGTGGTTGAACGTTCGGTCAGAATGTAGGGAGTGTTCGGTTAGATGCCATAATGCATGCAAAGCTTCTATTCTCAAATCACTACGTAACAAATTTCATCCTAGTTTTTTAATGAGTACATGAAAACATAATAAGCCATTACAACATGCAAGACTAATAGCATGTTTGGGATTAAGTTTGAGAAATATAGTTTTTAAGTCAAAAATCGTTTTTTCGCAAAAACTTTATTTTTAAGCTTTTGTCAAAAGTGCGTTTTGGCTAATTTTAGAGTAAAAAAGTCAAAAAAGTATTTTTGAAATTTATTACCAAATAAGATAGCTTTTGTTTTGCACAACTTTTTAGGTACTAAAAATACTTTTTAAGCTCTTTAATACAATTCTAAGCAGGCCATAAGAAAATAATAGGTGCTTTAAAAATATTTGAAAACCCTTTTGCTTTTCAAAGAGAATAATAGCACAAACTTATCATAGCATCTTAAGACTTTGTAAAGAGCAATCTTAATGTATATGGAAGATATAGGAAAGCTGCTGTAAGTAAGTTTTTGTGATTTTTTTTTTATAGATTTTCTCTATATGCAAGGAGGGAAAGTAGCTTTAGGGTAATTGTTATGAATGCTCTTAGCTATTTTGTGTTAACAAAAACACTAACATTAGAGAGGAATTGAAAGGGATTAAAACATCAAACACCAACATTGCAACTTTTAATAGTTTGGACTGGCATTGCAAAATTTGTGATAGTTCGAAACGAATAAGTGAAGTTTCTCGTAACTTGAAGCGAGTAACCTTCTAAATAGATATTAACTATACTGGTCCAAGATCTTGGCTTATTTTGAACCCACGACACATGCCCTCATCGTGTAACATTTTGATTTACAGAATCCCACATTCACATTAATCCATTCTAAGGGTATAGACCTTCTCTTCTTTTTTTTTTTTTCTTTTTTTTTTAAAAAACAAATTTCTTATCATTTTGTTTTTATTTTAAGAAAAAAAAAAAAAACTAAAAACACAGAAACGCTTGTTCATATGTTAGATCAAAGTAATTTTTCAAATGCCAAAAAGAATTGCTCAGAAAAAAGTAAAAACAAAATGACAGTTGTGATTCTTGTGAACGTAACTTTCTACTGTTTCTAGTATAAATTCAAAAAAGAAGCCTTTCTAGTCGTTAGTCACAGAGGAGTGGCATCTGTAGTGGTTAATAGAAAATCGGGGGGCATTTGGGTAAGCGTGTTACTTCGTCCAAGTTCCGTTGAAGATCCATGTCCGAAGAGGCCTGATTTCAAAACAAAGTCATCTCTCTCTCTCTCTCTCTCTCTCTGTGTGCAACTCGCACTCACTCACACCTCTTCTCCAGTGAAAATTCTTTCTCTTAATCGATAATATTTTTTGATCGGCAGAAGCGTGAAATGTATGAGGCGCAGCGTTTCGTGGATTCGCAAGAGAATGCGAATTTCGGGGACCCAAAATCGTGGCTTTCGGGGGAGGATCACAACTCGTCTCCGACTCACCGGCTAACTCAGTCCTCACTCGCCAACTCAACCGCTACCGCCCCAGCGGGTCCAAGTGGCAGCTTGGATCGGGTCCTTTTCCAAGACCTTGTAGAGATAGTCCCTCTCGTTCAGTCTCTCATCGTAAACTCTCTCTCCCTCTCTCTCTCGGATTTTTTTTTCCTGGTATTTGTTTTTGGTTCTTTTGGGTTTATCGAAAGTAGGGGTTTTGCTTAGTGGGATTTTGAATGAGGGAAAATTTCCAAGATTTTCCCTGTAATTTAATAGAGTATTTGGTACACTGGGAAGTTGCAATGGTGAAAAAAGATAACATAAATAATTTTTTTTTTAAAAAAATTATTTAAGCTCTAAAGACTCTGAATTTGAAGTAAAGGGTAGTTGTTGTATTGGGCTGAAGGCGTCGATTATTTGTTGAACTTTGTTTCTCTTTTTGTGTTTTTGGCTTCTAGTTTCCTGGGTTTTGAATGATGGTAAATTCAAGAACTGAGGAATGTAATTTTCTGTCTTTCTCAGAGTTTCGTAGCCAAAATTAAAACGGAGCATTTTCATTGCTTATTTTATTATTATTATTATTTTTTGTCTTCTTTCTGTAATTGAATTTTTTGAAATGAATCTGGTTAGGATCGGAAGCCGAGCAGTTCGTTTACGCGGCGGGGTTCGATGATCTACACAAAGACGCCTTCAAGAGAATCGTTATCGAAAAAAGTAATGTCTTACAGTCAGGTTTTTTTTTTTTGGTTATCTGTACAGTGTTATTTGTCATTTATTTACTTTGCTTGCTTTTACTTGTTTTGGAAACATTTGTGTCATTCATGTTGAATTTCACAACAATGTGTGGTGATTATTCGTTAGATTTAAGAGGAAGGTGGCATTGCATTCCCAGAAAATCTTTTTTGATGTTAGGTTAGATCACAACCATGTTTGATGTTGCAAGTAAGGAATGGTATATCTTCTTTTTTTTTTTTTTGGGTTTTTTGTTTTGGTTAATACGGAGGAATCAAGTGGAAATAAATGTAGAGATCTTAATTATGTTCTAATTGGATCTTAGCCATTAGAGGTGAAAGTAATTCATACTTCACTTTCCCTAGCTGTAAGTTTATTGTAGTCAACGTTTCTTAGAAATGCTCATATGGCCACCCTTGGTACGCCATGGTGGTAAAGGTATGTTTTTGGAAATACAGTTATTGGTATATTTTTGTCATAGTACTTCAATGTGTAAAGGTAATAACATAAAGGGGTAAATGCCATTTTACTACCTCTGGCTTGCAGTTTTGTCAAAAAGCTACCTAGGTTTTTAAAAATGACGCTTTTACTACCTAGGTTTTGCACGTTTATCAAATTACTACTTTTGTCAATTTTCCATCCAAAAAATAACGATCATGTTGCCATATGCCCCAAATAGCCATATCATCATCTTCCACAAGATTGTGCCACGTGTACATCATACCATCCCATACTTGACACCTCAGCGTCACTTGTCAAATCAATACTTAACATATTAATTAAGTATAATAAAATTACATCTTTATGTTTAAAAAAATTATAAAAAAGGGAAGGAAAAAAAGTTGGTCAACTTTTTACCCATGTAGATCCACCCCAGAGGTAGTAGAGGCACCCCCCAATCTCTTCAAGGGGTTGCACGTGAGGCCTCCACGACCCACTTGAGGAGGGCTTCATGACTTTACGAGGGGTGGGTCGTGGAGGTCTGACGACCCCCCTTGCGGAGCTCCACCTGTGAGGCGCGGGTCATGGAGCCTCTGTGACCCCTCGTGGAGGTTGTGCCTCTATGAATGTTTGTGGAGACTCCACAACTCACCCCTTGCGAAGGTTGCAAGGATTGGGACCTCCACCCCTCAGGGTTGGATCTACATGCTAGTTGTGGGTGGATATCTAGCCAGTTTTCTTTAGCATAAAGGTATAATTATAATTTAATTAATATGTTAAATATTGATGTGGCAAGTGATGTTGACGTGTTGAGTATGAGATGGTGTGATGTACACGTGACACAATCTTATAGGAGATACGTGGCTATTTGCCCACATGACACATTGACTGTTATCTTCTATATGGAAAATTGACAGAAATAATAATTTGATAAACGTGTAAAACTCAGGTAGTAAAATTGCCATTTTAGAAAACCTAGGTAGTTTTTTGACAAAACTGCAAACAGTAGGTAGTAAAAATGGATTTAACAACCCTAGCATAAATGCAGAAGAATTTATCTATATTTTATTATTCTATGCTTGAGATGTATTGTCATCTTTTGTGATTATGGGTAGGATCCATGAAGAATCACATATTACAAAGAGAAAAATATAGAAGACTATTTGAAATTTACAAGTTAATATAGGCATATAGGGTATGATAAGAAATCAAATAAATACTACATGAAATACTATGTTTTTTTTTTTTTTTTTTTGTTTCCTCGTAACACAAATCATGAGATCTCAAATAAGTTTGAGCTAGGTCTTTTGTTTTTTTTTTTTTTTGGTTGTATAATGTGTATATGTGTGTATTTGTCTTTTTAAGGGTGGCAGGGTCACCCCTATAAAGAGCACTCTTGCCAATTTACCCACTTATTTCTTGTCTCTCTTCCCTTTCCTAGCAAGTGTTGCTAAGTGTATTCAGCATGATTTCTTATGGGGTGGGCTAGGCTAAGAGTTCAAATATCACTTGGTGAGTTGGACCAAGGTATGTTCTCCGATCTCTGAAGGAGGGTTGGGTATCAGGAATTTGATGGTGTTCAATCTCACATTGTTAGGTAAATGGTTGTGGCACTATGGGATTAAGAGAAAGGCTCGGTGGAGAGTTTATGGGGTGGGTGGTGCTCCCTTGAGCCTATAGGAACCTTCAGGGTGGGGTTGTGGAGGAACATCAGAAAGAGTTGTGATAAATTTTTAGGCTATACTAGACTTGAGGTGGGGGATAGGACTAGGATTAGCTGTTGGCATGATTTGTGGTGTGGAGATACGATTCTTAAAGTAGCTTATCGAGTTCTTAGTTCTTTTTGGTATTGCTTGTGCAAAGGACGCCTTGGTTGCGACTAATTTGCAGTTTTTGGGCGGTTCCAACTAGTGGAATGTGCGCTTTATTAGGGAGGCACATGATTGAGAGGTGGATGTCTTTGCTTCTTTTTGCCAGGTGTTGCATTCAATTAAAGTGAGTAGAGGTAGTGAAGATAAGTTCTGGTGGGTTTTCTCCAAAAGAGGTTTGTTTCATGTCAAGTCCTTCTGCTTCTTGGCGTGTTTTGAAGGTAGTTGCTTCCCTTGGAAGAGTGTGTGGTAGACATAGGCTCCTTTGATGGCGGTCTTTTTTGCTTGGTCAGCGGCCCTAGGCAAAATCCTTACCTTGGATAATCTAAGGAAGCGGCATGTTATAGTGATGAACAGGTGTTGCATGTGTAAGAGGAATGGGGAGTATGTGGACCATCTTTTGCTTCATTGCGAAGTAGCTTTTGCTATGTGGAGTGCTCTCTTTAGTCGTTTTAGGATGTCGTGGGTTATGCCTAGATGTGTTATCGACTTGTTTGCTTGTTGGTGGTCTTCTCGAAGGTCGAGGAGTGCTATGGTGTGGAAAATGGTGCCTACTTGCCTATTTTGGTATTTATGGAGGGAAAGAAATAATAGAAGCTTTGAGGATTTAGAGAGGATCTTGGAAGATATTTTATCCTCTTTTTTCCATACGTTGTATTTTTGGACTACGGCTTATGTGTCCCCTCTATCAATTAGCTATGATGATTTTCTTGTTCGTTTTTCTTTTTCTAGTTACATAATTCCTTTTGTATACTTCTAGTGTACTTAGGAGCGCGTTACGCTTTTAATAAGATGGGATTATTACTTATCAAAAAAATGAATACTAAAAGTTGCTATTGAGATGTAACGTTTATTTAAAAGTGGAGTCTACTTGTACAAAAGCTAGCATACTTGTGGCTATGTTTTACTAGTGAATTAAACCGTTGGAAAAGTAGAAGTTGAAAATTTTTTGCAGTTGGGCAATCTAGACATATCTATGAATGTTTTGGTGTGGACTAGGAGCAGTTCCCCCCCCCCCCCCCCACACACACACACACATGGATTTGAGTAAGTCTGAGCTAATAATTTTTCAAATTTGATTGGGAACTATTTGTTTGTTAGGTTGGAAGCCAATTAGCCAATTAATGCAACCTTTATCTTTCCTTGGGACTGAAGTAGTTACTGTATACCTCTCTACTTTGTATTACCTAATCAAGCAGTCTAATAGTGAGTTTAGAGTATCTTATTGCAGATTACCAATTATAATTGTAATTGCTAGAATTACGAAAGTTCGTTTTCAATTTTAATTCAGGTTGCAACTTTTCTTTGTATATTTGACCGTCTAATTATGTGTTGTAGTTTTAGGATGTTTTGTTTTTTTTCATAACTGGGGCTTTGTGCCTGGCAGTAATTTGCTGTGTATGGATCATCAAGTGGGTGCTGATAGCTCTTTTCATTATTTGAAGGTGACTGAATCAAAAGGACGGACTGCAGCTCAATCCATTCCCACCAAAAAGAGAAGAGAGAACACTAGCAACAACCCAGATGCTGACAACTTTTCAGTTTTTTCGTCGAGGGCTTTGGCAGCAGAAAAGGACAGAGAAGAGTTGGTCATGTTAAAGGAACAAGTGGAGGATCTGCGAATGAAATTATCGGAGAAAGATGAACTTTTGAAATCTGCGGAGATCTCAAAGAATCAGGTGAATGCTGCTGTTCAAGCTAAACTTGATGAACTGAGACACCAAGCTTCACAAAAGGACTCTTTAATAAAGTCTACGCAGCTGCAACTTTCTGATGCAAAGGTACCAATCTATTGCTTTTGTTGTTTTACTAGCATAATGAATTTGTCAAGTGTTCCGGTTTGTGAGTGCCAACTTCTGGTTTATTATTTTAGTGACATATAAGATAAGATACAGATTTCTCAAATGTTGTCATTTTACTGCAATACCTGATGAAGTTGTTGATATGGATCTTAGGAAATGTGAAAGAGTCAGCTAAAGTGTATATGGATGCAACACTTCTAGGTTATTTTTAATAAAGGTTATAATATTAGTTTCGACATTAATTTGGTCTTAGTCCAATATTACATAATTTTACAAAGTGTCAGTGTCAATTTAAAATTTTGATGTTCTTTTTTTTTTTTTTTTTTTTTTATGGGTTATGTTCAGTTGAATTGAAATTTTGATTTTTTTAATTTCAAAATGCATTGAAATCAAACTACTTGTTTTTCTTCTTTGCTATGAATCTTAAAAGATTTGCTTTTTTCTTCTTTGTTATGAATCTTAAAAGATTTGCTTTTTTCTTTAATAAACATGGTATAGCATCTAACCAATCAAGTTGAAACCTGACTGCATGCTCCATTTGGGAAAAGAAGATAATATTGTATATATCTCTATTTCTTTTTCTTGATTAACTTTTTTTTTTTTTTTTGGATGAAATCGTCTCATTTGTTACTAACAGCACTTTTTTTCCACAGATTAAGCTTGCGGACAAGCAAGCTACGCTTGAAAAGATACAGTGGGAAACAATGACATCCAACAGGAAAGTGGACAAACTCCAGCAAGAGTTGGACCGCATGCAAGGAGAAATTTCATCATTTATGCTGTTGTTTGAAGGCTTGACAAAGAGTGATTCCGCTGTATATGCTGATGATTATGACCTAACAGCAAAATATTTGGATCATCTGCCTTGTAATGTAAGTTTATAGTCACCACCTTCTGTTTGCTTCTATCTGACATATACTCTTCTTCTTTTTGGTGCTTATATCTTCTAGAATTTATATCTCCATTGATACAGCAGCTCTAGAAAGTAAAAAGAAACCATGCTGTTTGCCGTTTGGAAGCCCAAGACTAGGGCTTTGGGCCTTATTTCAATAAAAGCCCTGTGCCAATTAAACACTCTTTTTAGTCGAGGGTTAAATGTCCATAATAGTTGTTTGAGCCTTATTATTTGTTGCTTTTGTTTTATTATTATACTTAGGTTTTTGTATTCATGGTCTGGAATTATTTGGTCTTGGGGTTAGGATTTGCATTAGGGTTTTCTTACTAGAAAAAAGTGATTAGATGTTTACAGCTTTGAAGTGTACTCGTAAAAAAGGAACATTCCAATGAACTTCCTCATACAAAATCTGCATATTATCACTCACCCAAGCCTTTGTGTTTCTTGCAATACGAAAAAAATTCAGGGAAAGCCTCCTTTAAAGGTTGATCTCCACGCCAAATATCATGCCCAAACCTAATTTGGGATCCATCTCCAACTTCAATCTGATGAACTTAGAAAAAGACTCCCACCCTCTCCTAGTATGCTTCCAAACCCCAACACCAAAAGACCCCTCAACCTGTTTAGTACACCAACCCCCATCCATACTCCCATATTTTCCTTCAACTACCTTCCTCCAATAAACTTCCCTCTCCGTAGCATACCGCCATAACCATTTCCTCAATAAAGCTTGATTAAACCTACGCAGATTTCTAATCTCCAAGCCACCACTTTGCAAAGGAGAGCAAACGAGAGACCATTTAACAAAGTGATACTTCATCTCCTCATTGGTACCACCCCATAAAAAATTCCTTTGCATCTTCTCTACCCTGTTTGCCACACTCGATGGAATGGGGAAAAGAGATTACAAATAGGTTGGTATGCTAGAAAGAGTGCTCTTAATCAGCGTACGCCTCCCCCCTTTTGATAAAAGACCCATTTTCCGCCCTGCCAACCTCCTTTCCATGGTCTCAAGCATACTGTTCCAGATTGTGGAAGCCTTGTAATGCGCCCCCAAAGGAAGCCCCAAATACTTCATATGTAAGCCCACCACCCGACAACCAAAAATACTAGCCAACAAATCAATATCCTGCACCTCCCCAATAGGAACAATTTCTGACTTTGGCAGATTTATCTTTAGACCTGAAACAACTTCAAAACATAGGAAAAGACAGCGTAAATTGCGAAGTTGTTCCTCATCCGCATCACAGAAAATCAGTGCATGAGACTTGGCGCCATTTGGGGGGTGTGCACCGCATTTGGTGGATTCCTTCCAAGAGAGCTTTGTGAGGTTCGATCATTTTTTGGAGTGCTTTCTTCTTCTTTTTCAGAGAGGCACGAGATGGGGAGCTCTTCTTTCCCGTGAAAGAGTATATGGAAGGTTAAAGTTCCGCTAGTGTTAGTTCTTTTGTGTGGATGGCTACTCTAGGAAGGATCCTCACTTTGGATAATCTTCGCAAGAGAGGTTTGATCGTGGTGGACTGGTGTAGTATGTGTAAGGGGAGTGGTGAGTCTATCAATCATCTCCTCCTCCATAATGATGTGGCACGTGCTCTTTGGAGTGTTCTTTTTTGCCCTTTTTGATGTGAACTAGGTCATGCATGGTAGGGTTATTGACCTCCTAGATTGCTGGAAAGGCCAAAGAGGTAATAAAATGGTGATGGAGGTGTGGAGAATGGCTCCTTTGTGCCTTATGTGGACTACTTGGAGGGAGAGGAATGCTCGATGTTTTGAAGATAAGGAAATGACAACGGCGGAGCTTAGCAATAGGTTTCTCAAATTGTTTTTCCTTTGGTCGGGAGCCTTGAGCATTCCTCAAGTTTCTACCATGCATCAATTTGTGGAATTGTGTTCTTTTTATCTTTAAAGGGGTGTGTGTGTCTTGTATACTTCCTGTGCAATAAGGTTGCGCCCCTATTCGCTTTTTAATGAATACTTATTTATCAAAAAAAAATGAATGCTCCTTATCTTTCTTGATTCTTTGTCTTCTTTTTTTCTCTTTGTTTTTTGGAACCTTCATCATTTTTTGAACCCATAATCAGCCCACTATACTCTTTACATTACTGTTCTCACAGCTTAGAACAGCCACCAGCTTCTTCTCTGTTTGCTTCCTTTTCAACTTCCATAATCCTCCTCTGAGAACCTCTGCAACCCTTAAACGCTATATTTTTCGCAATCTTTAGACAGCAACTAACTCTTTTAAACTAACCTTAAAAACTGCAATTTGTTGGTGCCAGGAAATTTCAAGTAAATAGTTCTCTTAACCCATAACCCACCATCTATTATTACGTAAGGCAGCTATAAACTGAATAATAACAAGGCTGTCCTAGCTCATCTATACTGCTGCATTGAATGTTTTTTGCTTCCCTAGCAATGTACTTAACCAGAAAAGTGCTTTGTACCTCACTTCCCTTTGCAGCAATAATTATACTGTTTAATTCAATTGGACCTTAGTTTACCGGTTTTAATTCGGACAACTCGATTGCTTCTTCCTTTGCTGAAACTTCCTTCTTTGCTGCTCAGTTTCTGAATCATTACCTTTCAATAGCCAGGCTAGAAGCCCTAATTTGTAAGGCACGTGACACTGCTTCCCACGCTGCTTCCCAAACTGACCTACTTATTACTGCTGAAGATGCTCTTACACTGCACTGCTTCTTCCTAAATTATATTATCTAAATGAGATATGCACGAAGAGAAAGAACAAATAAAAAACAAAATGATTTCTAAGGTCATGGTGAAAGAGCTAAATGATAAATTATGAGAGTAATTTTTAACTGAGATAATAAACCATCACAAGCAATTAGCCAATAAGCTATTGAGAGGAATTGGTTTGAGTCTGCAGATATGTATAACTTTGGTTTGTTGGTTGTTGTATATTTGCAACTCACACATTTGTGTTTGTTTAAAAAGGATGATTTGGATGAGATGGAGATGCAAAGAATGGATGAAGCAAGAAAAGCTTATATTGCTGCAGTTGCAACTGCAAAAGAAAGGCAAGATGAAGAATCTATTACTGCTGCAGCCCGAGCAAGGTTACATCTTCAATCATTTGTTCTGAAAGCCTAAAGTTGAGCCAGGGAGTTCTTTAGCTTGGAGTATTTCCACTCTAGTTCTTAGGTATTGAGAGGCTTCACACTATGAGGTATTTCTCCCAGCAGAAAAAAAGTCTTGATTTTTTCCCCCCCTTCTTTTTTCTCCCTGTGTGTTGCTTGCTGGGCTGTTGTTGATAATTATATCTGAATGATGCAAGGATAAGCTTTCCACTTGCTTTTCAAATGTCTTTTTTGTTCCTAGATGTTGAATGGGAACTAATAGATGCAATGTGTGTATCTGAGAGGGTCCTTTCATTTTCAAGGAGCTGAAAGTTGTACGTATTCTTTGTTCTTGCAAGTGTTCTACCTTTGTTCACAAGAGCATTCCCAATGGAAGAGCCATATTTTTATGTAAAATGGCTCTTCAAAACTCACTTTTATCTAGTTTAGCTAAGCCATTTTTAAGTGTCTACACATCCGATTAGCTATATTTCTAAAAAAAAGGTGGGAAAAGATTTGGGAAAAAGATAAAGCAGGAGAAAGAAACACTAAAAAATAAAATGGCTCCCTTAAAAAGTGCTGCTACATTGAACTTTTTTTTTAGCTCTTTTAATCAAATATCTATTTTACATATATTTTTGGCTCATCCAATGTAGGAGGTTTTTTGAACATTTGAAGAGCTATTCTAGATAAAAGTAACATTTGGCTCTTCCATTGGGAATGCTCTTAGTGGAAATTTCACTGAGCTATTCATTTGGAAGTTATGATTTGAATTTATCTAATCTAGTCAATGGTGGCCATGAATCTTGATTGTGTTTGTGTGTGCACGACATGAATTTCATTTTCCGATTAAAATGTATTGTTAAGAAAATGTTTTAGGCTCTGTTTATTTTGACGTAAAATGTTTTTTGTTGAAAAATATTTTTAATGAAATTAATTTTCCAAAAAAAAATTATTTTCTTAAAAATATTTTCAACATTTGGCTTATACGGAAAATGAGTGACAGCAGAAAACGGCCAACAACTTTCGGTAACCTCCGGCAGTGGTGCAAGGTCTAGCAATTGTTCGACAAACAATGATGATTTGAGGAGGGGTTTCAAGTATGGAAAAATATGCTTTAGCCTCTTAAATTATCAGACATTTTGCACTTACATCCCCGCACTTTAAAAAGTAACATTGAACTCCCATTTTATTAAGACATTTTGCACTTACATTTCCAGACTTTAAAAAGTAACATTCGACTCCCATTTTATTGTAACGTGTCAGATTAGATACTTTTGTAATTCACCTCCTCAAAATACCCTTCTAAGTCATTAAAATAACCATTTGAAAAAAAGTAAGATTATTTAAAAAAAAAATAAAAATTGAAAACACCAAAAATGGGTCTCGCTTTTTATATTAGCCCCCTTATTTTTTCTTTTCAAATGGTTATTTTTATATATTTTGAATTTTATCTTTTAATAACCATTTTAAAAAAATAAATAAAAAAAAAGGGGATATGAAAAGGGCTATCCCTTTTTTGGTGTTTTCAGTTTTTTTTTTTTTTTTAATAATTTTACTTTTTTCAAATTGCTATTTTTTTAGTAACTTAAAGGTCTTCTGAGGAGAAAAATGTTTAATTTGACACCCAATGGTAAAATGTGAGCCCTTGATGCCACTTTTTAAAGTTTGGAAGCGTAGTTACAAAAAATAAGTGATAGTGTGATATTCTAGAGAGTTAAAATATATTTTCTTCAATTCAAAAAACAATTTACAATTTTAAAAAAAGAAAACCATTTTACATAAATGAAATAAGCGTAAAAGGAAAAATGTTTTCAGCTTAACTATTAGTTTGGGTCACACCAAATAGGCAAACACCATAAAATAAATAAATAAATAAATAAAAAATCATTTTACAACTTAATAAACATAGCCTCAGTATACCTGGATTGAATGGGTAAAGTCCTATATATGTATATATCGGGAAAACATAAAAGGAAGTATCCTACACAATTTGCCTTGAAAATGAAATGGAAATGTTTTTAATGAATACGAAATGGAAACGTTATTGTTTTTACGACAAATAAAAAGAACCAAAAAGAATGGGGACATGTGTTAACTGTGCTCCACAAATTTCTCTCATTTTTATCATGTATAGAAAACATAACTGACTCATTACTCATTATGTTCATAACTCCCTTGTCCCTTTTTCAAATTCAAAAATGCCCATTTCAATTCCCTCTTTCACAACCCAATTCCCCCCTCTCTCTCTCTCTCTCTCCCAAAACTGTTTTTAGAAATAGCAAAAAAAAAAGGCACAACACAAGGAGACACATAATGTGCACACCCTGGACAAATCCAAGGCTAGTCAGACGGAGAGTCAGAGACTAGGCATCATGTTTCTTGGCTTGCAGGTAATCAACAACAACAACTTCTTCCTTTTCTTTCTTCATTTTTTCTTCTTCCTCCTTATCATTTTGACAAAATTTATAATGTTCCCAGATGATGAACCCACTACATCACCTCAATTGCCAATAAAAAACACTAGAAACGGTCAAAGCTTGCAGCAAGAAGATGACACGCCACAGAAGGCGCAATAACAAAGAGAGAGATATTGTTATTCCGGTTGAAAATGAGCCGGCTGATGACTCCCGGTGGCAACATTTCTCCAATGAAGACTACATTGTTTTCTGCTTTAGAGAGAATGGAGCATTCGACGTTGTCAAGGAAACTTCCAGACCTGTAAACCGAAAGGTTAGCAGCAACTTAAAAGTTGAGAAAAAGAAATTTACTTTATTTATTCATGCCCTTTACTTTGGTTTGGTTTGGAGAAGCAGCTCAATTATGGGGCGGAAGCCAAAACAGGAGTAAAAAGGTATGGCAATGAAGAAAAGTTGAATAGAAATGGATGTGATGGGCATGTTATGGTCTCTAATCAAAAGGTATCATATCATATCATATGTATATATATGCGCCGAGTTTTGGCTTAGAAAGTTGATAGAATTACGACATGTGTCCTAAACCCATATATTTTTTTTTTATGTATGAACTGGGTTTTTTTTTTTAACTCTCTCTCTAATAAACCAACGTGATCTTTCTCCCTCTATTTCTACTTAAATGTCTTAAATCTCTTTCTCGCCCATAATTTTATGTTTGAACCTTTTTTTGTTTTTCCCTCTCTAAACTAATGCACTACTCTCTCTGTCTCTCTCTCCCTCCCTCTCTCTCTCTACTTAAACACACATCTCTCTTGAGAAATGCTAAATATTTCAAATTTTTGTTCCAAAAGTTGATTTACAAATGATGTGTCACCACTCCATGAGTTGATGACACATTTTCCAAAATAATAAATTTCATAAGATGGTGACATATCATTTGGAAATAAACTTTAAAAAAAAAATTAAAAAAAAAAAATTGGAGTGTGTAGCACTTCTCCTCGCTCTCTACTGAACACTAACGTTTGCAAATATGGTTTAACTGTCTTATTATTATTATTATTATTTTGACATGTTCGCACAAGAGGGGTGAGGGGGATTCGAACTAGTGACATCCGCTTCATTAGGCGTAGTCCCAACTGATTGATCTACCTCTTAGGGACATGGTTTAAGTGTCTTAACTATCTCTCTCGGGTCTCCCATAATTTTATATCTGAATTTGTTTTTTTTTTTTTGAATTAATTGTGTTAATTCTCTCTCTCTCTGCCATAAACCAATGCACGTCTCTCTCTCTTCCTCTCTCACTCCCTCTACGGATCACCAATGTTTCAAAATATCTAATAATTGCACATTTCTCTCTCTCTACTCAAATGCACATTCTTGCTCTCACCTATAATTTTACATATCTGAATTGGTTTTTTATTTATTTTTGAATTAATTGTGTTAACTCTCTCTCTTTCTCTCCCATAATTTTATGAAATTATAACATAATTAATTATATGCATTAATTTTAAACAATTTATCTTCTCTTTTTTTTTAAAAAAAAAAAAAAAATGAAATAGTCAAAAAAGAGCTATTTGCTCAAGAGTCACAGTTCTATTTATATATCAATGTGAGACAATTAAAAAATAAGAATTTTATTTGTAATATATTTAATTGTCTTAATGAAGATAATAAAAGATTCTCAAATTCTCTCTCTCTCTATTTTTCTTTTTATCTTCTCTTGCTAGACAATTAAAATGTACGGATTTATATTTGGAATGCATTTAATTGATGTCTTAACGAATAAAACAAAATATTCCAAAATTCTCTCTTTCTCTCTTTCTTTATTTTTCTTTTTTCTTTTCATACTTTCTATTTATATCTCAATTTAGAAAAAAGACGAGAAAGAGAGAGTTTTCAATCGTTGTTTTTCAATGAAAAAAATATACTACATTTCTTTTTTTTTCTTTTTTTTTTTTTTTTTTTTTTTTTTTTTGCTATAACACTTCTTTTCAATTATATAGTTTTCATTTTTTCTTTCGTTTTTATTTATTTATTTATTTTTTTATCTTTATCCTGCGGTTATATTCTTCTATTTTCGTTTGTGTCCCATATATCATTTTTATTCAAATTGATTACTTCTCTTTTGTAAATTTTACATTGAATTTGAGAAATTTTACAATTAAAACATAGGGGTTTGATTTGTAATATTTTAATTGTCTTAATGAAGAAAACAATAGGTTCCCAAATTTTCTCTTTCTCTTTCTAATTTTCTTTTTATCTTTTTTTGCTTTATGTTTATACCCTACAATTAAAACGTGTTTTATTTGGAATGCATTTAATTGATGTCTTAGTGAAAAAAACAAAATGTTTTGAAATTCTCTCTATCTCTTTATCTGTTTACTTTTCTTTTTTCTTTTCTTGCTTTCTATTTATATCTCAATGTTTTTTTTTTTTTATAATTTTTTTTTGTAAATTTTACACTCAATTTAAGAAAGAGAGAGAGAGAGAGAGAAAGTTTCCAATCGTTGTTTTGTTTGTGTCCCTTATATTTTTTCTAATTTATATATTATTTTTATTCAAATTGATTACTTCTCTTTTGTAAATTTTACATTGATTTTGGAAAATTTTAGAATTAAAAGGGGTTTTATGATAGTATAAAATTTTTAATATATTTCTTTGAATTATATTAAAAATTTTATTTTTTAGTGTTTTTATCTTTATTTCATGTCGTTATCTTCTTCCATTTTTTTTTTTTTTTGTTTCCCTTAAATTTTCTACTGGTTTATATATTATTTTTTATTCAAATTGATTATTTTTCTTTGGTAAATTTTACATTGAATTCAAGGAAATGATAGCGAAAGAGAGTTTCCTATCGTCATTTTTGTAATGAGTTATGACTTTTTTTAGATTATGTTGATGTTCATCGATTTTTTTTTTTTTTTCCTAAAAGTAGTTCATTTTATGTTATATATGTGAAGGATAGTCGAAAAAAAAAAAAAAAAAAAAAAAAAAAAAAAAAAAAAAAAAAAAAAAACCTTTCTTTGATAATAAGTTTTCTTATACCTATGAATATCATTGGAACTAGGAAAAATATAGAGAAAGAGATATTTATTTCATGTGGTTTTGTTTTACCTTTTTTTTTTTTCTTTTTTTTTGTTCTAATGTATATATTATTTTTTGTTCAAATTTCTTATTTTTCTTTTGTAAATTTAATTGACTCTTTTGTTCTTTCTGTTTTTTTGGTATTCCAATATTCCTTCCACAATTTTGTATCTTGTTCTTTTATGAAAGAGATAAAACTACTCCTATGGGAATAAATGTAACATGTTTTAATTTATATGAATTAGATTAAAATTAAGGGTCTTATGTTTTAACTCATTTTAATGTTTTATTTGTTTTGTTTTTTGTTTTTTGTTTTTTTGTTTTTTTGTTTTTTTTCTATTTGGTTGTGTGATTTACTATGATTTTTATGTATTTTTTTTTTAATGTGCTTAAATTAAAATTAATTAAGGGTATTATGTTTTAACTCATTCCACTTTTTTTTTTTTTTTTTTTTTTACACTTCTTTCCATTTTAAATTACACATGAGAATTTTTTAACATGTTTTAATTTATATGCATTAAAACTAAAATTATATATGGTTCTTATGATAGTATATTTTTATGTGATTTATATATTCATGCAATCTTATGTGTAATTGTATCACTATATTTAGCAATATATTGTTGTATAACCTTTACTATATATATATATTTTATTGAAATAGGTGTGATAGATTTTTTTACACAACTTTTTTAATTTATAATAAAAAAAAAATGATGGAGATGTATTTTAAGTTTTGAAATTAAATTATAATAAATAATTCTACGTATTGCACGGGTTATGAGCTAGTTTATATAAATAGGTTTTTGTTTTTGTTTTTGTTTTTGTTTTTTTTTTTTGTTGAATTCCCATTTGGAAAGGTGTCTTTAAAAAGTGTTGTACCAACGAGTTGACATAGATTCCTACTTTCTATAATTATTTTCGTATTTCTTGGAAAAAAAAAAAGAAGAAGAAGAAGCTAATTATTGTGTTTTTTGGTAGGATGAGGAAGAAAGCATATACTTTGATGCTGAAGGGCCTACAAACGGCATGAGAAGGAGATATCATATTGCTCATGAGGTTGAAGACCGCCTGGCGTCAGTAGGATCAAGTGAATCTAATCAATCCGATGGCAGCAATGGATCTTTTGCCTTTCCAGTGTAAGTTGAAACTTCCTTTTTTTATTTTTTTTTATTTTTTATTTTTTTATGTTATTATTATTATTATTTTTTTTATTTGTTTTTTTTTTTTAAAAAAAATAATGCTCTTATATTTCTCTACAGTTTTAAAAACCCTCATTTGATTTATTATATTTTAGTCTATTTGAGGGTTTTAAAGTCACTTATAAGTGTGAAAAAAATGAGTATAAAAAAGTGGAACTACGTGTAAAGTTACTTTTGTTTTTGTTTCTTTTTGCCCCAATCAAAATCAGTAAAAGGACACGTCACAAAGAGCTTATTTTTCGTTTCTAATTCTAATATAAAATGAGTGAGAATGCTTGCAAACACTAAGTTAAAAAGCAACCCTTAACATCTTTAAGGCAGCGCCACCCATCTCTGAAAGTAAAATCAAGACCCGTGTAAGACACCCCCCAACCCTAAACACAAAGTTAGAAGGAACCCATTTTGCTACTTAATGTGCACATCCTTTAGAGGGAGCAAATGCTTGGGGATGTCTTCTTGTTGTTTCAAATCGAAATCTCTCTAAGCTTCATGTTTCTACAATATGATGTTGCAGGTTGGGGTGGGAATGGATGGGAAGCCCTATGGAAATGCCAAAATCAGATGGCCGGCAATTAAGGAAGCACAAGGCCCGTTGTGTGGGATTTCAGTGTTTTGGAATTTGAAAGTTGCATTGTGATGTGCTCGTTGTGTACAAAAATATACTAATAATAATATATCATTCGCAATAGAACGAATCCTTAAAGGATAGGGCTATGTTGAGGGTGTTTAACCTCAAGGATTGCAGGGATGTTATCAAGTTATCGAGATCAAAAGTAACTTAAGCAAATAGTTGTTGATTTGTTTGTGACTAAAGTGCATAAAATAGCGCAAAATGAATTGATTTAAAATAAAGAGACAGAGTGTAGGCTATTGACCTCACCGCTATTCTTACAACAATGGCTAATCATATTTAATCATGAAGATTCATTCTATGCATGCTATAACTAAACAAGAAAATACTATATTAAAGAATAAGGATAATCCATCTTTGGTAGGCACGGATCGTCCATCTAACCACTAAGATGTGGTACGACCCGTCTTCCCTAAGTATGAACTATCTAATCATTTAATAGGATACATACAATTAAGGGAATAGCATAACCCATCTTCGGTTGGTACAAATCGTCTACCTAAACTAGGGTTTAGTACGATCCGTCTTTCCTAGGTATGGTCTATCTAACCCTATTGATCATATGTCAATTAAAACCATTGTATAATCATCATCCCCATAATCACAGAAAACAAGAATGATTTGAGTTCAATAAAGGCAAACAGCTTTCTAAGACAAGATAAGAAATTCATCAATATTGATTTTGGAATTTAAGAAGAATTGCATTTAAACATAAAAATCAATATTAAATTGTAGCAATCCTCTAGATTATACAACCAATATGCATAAACTGAAAATCTAAATTAAGATACAATCAAACAATTGTTCTTGGTTGGGGTTACATCAATCCCCCTACGAAGAGTTTAGTCGCTCATGACTCTGCTACAATAGCCTCCTGCCATGATCAACTATTTATTGGAATTTTGCTCTGGTAGCAGCGTGTCTTTTTCTCAATGCCTAGAGGTCTATTTATAGGGATTAGGACACCCTATGAACCCTACAAATCGTAGACAGTCTCCTAGTTCAAAGAGGAGACTGCAAACCCAATTTAAGGTGGAAAAGGTCTTCTACCTCATGCTGGACGCCCGAATGCGCTCAATCCCAAGGAGTGCGCTCGAGCACAAGTGCGCTTGAGCTTAGCTGGAGAGGCGCTCGAGCCCAGGTGCACTCGAACCCTTTGCTATATGCTCGATCCTAGGCCTTCAAGATGCTCCCAAAATGTTCCTTTAAGCCCATTTTCCACTGGAATTCTTGCATCTATCATTCAAAACCCTGAAACATGAAAACAAAAAAAAAAAAAACAAAAATTAAACAAATAACAACGCGAAGGAGTTAACATATGCGATTTAAGGGGCTAGAATGTTGCAACATTCTATGCTTATCACACCCCCAAACTTACATATTGCTAGTCCCTTAGTAATACAAAATATAAAATAAATTGAAAAACAATAAGATAAATCCTTCTTTCGTGGGATGTATGATTGCATTTAGCGTATACAACAAGCCTTTTAAACCCCTAGGCATCCATAGAGGACGAGTGAAGTCTCGTGAGCGTTTAATAGGAATGGTACCCACAAACATTGTTACTACCATGTTATCCCCTAGAATGAAGCATTATAAAAATCATGGTTCTCATTCATTAGGAAGCCTAACAAAACAAACTCCAACTTCACACTTCTAGGAAACTAAGAATCAAACTACTATACATGGCATTATAAGATATCACAAGATTCAACTAGTGTAAAGTGAACTTAACACATAGTCATGAGGTTTCAAAAACTAATCTTAATCATGAATGGTTCAATACTCAAAATTCGCTGGACTCCCTATTGGAAAAAACAACAAAGGCAATTTTTTTTTTTTTAATAGCAGGCTGTGCAATGCTTAGCTTCCTTAAGCTTTCTAATTGACCCGTATTGAGGGTTAAGCCAATGACTCTCAAACCAGATGATTTTAAGGCATTAGGTGTTAAGACACCCCTAAGGACTTACTAACTCGAGTAAAAAAGGCTACGAAGCTAAGTTTGCCATGTTATTAATCAAACCAAACTTCTCACTTTTTGACGCGAACATTCACTACTTGATGAGGCAAGAGGTCTGGTTACTTGGTAGAAAGCTCAAAGTGATCTTTTTTCTTTTCTTTTTTTTTTTTTTTTGAATTTTTTTATGCCATGGTTATTCCTCCAATAAGTTACCCAATTGCATCCAAGATATTGACAATTGATGTGAAAATTATCTACCTAAATTAATAGGTAAATAATTGTACGTTTTACCTGCAAGTGCACAAGGTCAACATGGTAGTATAGGGTGCAAGTGCAGGATCATTCCCACGAGGATTGCTGAATTTTCGTTTAAAAGTAAATTCTTTAAGCAAAAGCAAAATAAAGATTGATTGTTGAAGTGATGATAATAAAGGATAGAACTTTGATATCCACCACTAATTATATTAAGCTAATATATCAATATGCTAATGTTTTGATCAAGTTATGCATATTTAGTGTTTGTCAACCTAAGGGCATGGTGTATACTCCTTAAGCTATAGATTTTCCTAAGTAACAAGTTAGGCATGGTGTATACTCTAACTCTTTTCTTCCCTAAAGGATTTAGCATGGTATATACTAAGTTGTTCTTTAGAAAAGCATATGTTCTATGGAAATTGACAAACACACGAGGCCTAGGGCATGGTATATACTTCCGGTTCCCAATGTTGATTAACCCAAGAATCCAGCGTGGATATCTCTTATTACTTATGTTAAACCCAGGACTTGGTCATCCAAATTGATTTAACTAACTACTCCATACCACATGCATATGTTGATTAGGCACACACATAATAGGAATTCATGCAAGCAGGTATTAATCAAGTTAAATAGCACAACAAGATCATCACAAAGGCGCCAATATTGAAATATTAACAAAACATAACTAGAGCTTCAATCCAGCCCTACTAAATAAATTAGCTACACATAGAGTTGATGTTAAACATCTTCATAAAAGAAAAGAATAGAAAAGAATAAACCCGAGACTTGAACTTGAGAGCTCCTATTCTTCTCCTTTCTCCAAGCCTATCTATTCTAAAGGCTTAGGAGTCTATTTATAGGCTTTAAAAGTCATTGGAAAAGTAGTAAACCTTAGGGATTTTGTAGGGTTTCAATCCTATTACAATTGGGAGTTGGAAAACCCTAATATGGAAATAGGGACATCTTAGCTGCCACCTTGGGTTGTCTCCTGCGCACGGGTGCGATCGATCGCAACCCGTGTGTACTCGATCGCAGGTTTGCGATCGACCCTTCTCCTGGCATGCGCTCGATCGCTCCTGGCCTGCTTTGTGCTATGTCCTCTCGGGTACTGCACTCGATCGCATGTACCCTGCGATTGATCGCAGTGTCAGGGAGTTTCGATTTTTCCCATCTTCTCTCTTTGAGCCCAAATCACCCAGTTTTACTTCATTTTCTTCCAAAAGCCTGTAAAAACATGAAAAACACAAAAAGGAATTAAAATGGCCTAATTAAGTAAAACCAAAGGAATAAAACATGCAAGTTAAGGGCTGAAAATATGAATATTTTAGCACTTATCAACAATAGACATAACTGATCACAGATTTCATACCCCCCAAACTACGTGCTAGTGTGCTTGTGAGAATCAAATTGAAACAAATAATATCTCATGCTGTCAAAGAAAGTAACACAACTCTAATGTCCTAGTTAAGTGATCATGTGTTCATCATGTTAAGCTTACTAATGAATTGCAAATCAGAAATTAAAATTACTACATGCTCAAAAGTAACATGTGTACCCAAACCCCCAAACTTAAATCACAGTGTCCTCAGTGTGTGGATAAAGAAAATAAAACAATACAAGGGATAGGAGTACTTGAACAGTCACTGCAGTGCAGAAGAACATGCCCCGGAAGCAGGTGGCAATTGGGATAGAATGGACTGTAGCAATTGTTCTTGTCTCTATAATTGTTGGTCTACCAAGAACCAGTCCTTTTGAGCCTCCAGCCACTGATCGGCTAGCTCAAACTGGAGGAACGACAACTCATCGCAGAGGAAATGATACTTGGAGATGCCCATGGTGACGGTCTCTTCTTCCTCCTCCTCCTCTTTCTCTTCCTTTACTACAGGCTCATCCATGTCCTTAGGCATGCCATCACCTTCGATCCTCTCTACATCTGCTACTAGTAAGCCTCTTGAATGGGGTGCAGTGGAGGTGCTGTGACGGAGTGTGGTGGTGGGTGGTGGTGCAAACGTGCCGCGAAGGGGCTAGGTGGTGCTGTGCTTGAAGAAGGGAGTGTGTGGTGGCGGAGAGGAGGTGTGTAGAGAGAAATGGCGCAGGGGAGAAATAAAAGGGGATGCGGGAAAGTGTGACCTAAAAAGGTCACGTGAGGCCTCTAGTTGAGTGTGCTCGAGCGCACTATAAGGTACGTTAGATTGCACTCGCGCAGGGGTGTGCAGTGTGCGTGGGTGCACTCATGCACGCAGGGACGCACAAGCGTTAGTGCGCTTGAGTGCACAACGAGGTACGCTTGAGCATACTCATGCAGGGGCTACTAGGCAGCTGTGGGGTAGCTGCACTCGAGCCTACCAAGGGTGAGCTCGTGCACAGGCCCGTGTTTGGGATCAAGTGCACTGTAGGTGCGCTCAAGCCTAGTGGTACCAGTGACCTAATTATAAAAATAGACGGGATCCTTCAAATTGACAGATTCCACGTCTTTACCTAGCTCAAGGATTTGGATGCAGGGCTTCAATCTTTGGCCATTGACCTTGAACAGGGTGCCATCCTTTGGGTCCCACAATTTGACGGCACCATGTGGAGACACTGACGTGACTATGAAAGGGCTATCCCATCTTGAGCGAAGCTTCCTTGGAAAGAGTCGGAATTTGGAATTGAACAGCCATAACTTTTGTTCCGGCACAAAAGACTTGGGGTAGAATATGTTGATCATGAAATACCTTTGTCTTCTCCTTGTAAATCCGGGCACTGTTGTAGGCATCATTGCGCAGCTCCTCAAATTCTATCAATTGAAGTTTCTGGTTAGAGCCCGCATCTTTCATGTTGAAGTTGAACTGCTTGATTGCGCACAGATCCTTGTGCTCTAGTTTCACAGGAAGGTGACACGCGTTGCTATAAACAATCCAGTATGGTGACATTCCAATCTGTGTCTTGTACGCTGTGCGGTAGGCCCATAGTGCATCATGATGTGCAAAATATCTACCTAAATTAATAGGTAAATAGTTGTACGTTTTACCTGCAAGTGCACAAGGTCAACATAGTAGTATATAGTGCAAGTACAAGATCATTCCCACGAGGATTGTTGAATTTATGTTTAAAAATAGATTCCTTAAGTAAAACAAAGATTGATTGTTGAAGTGATGATAATAAAGGGTAGGGCTTTGATATCCACCACTAATTATATTTAGTTAATATAACAATATGCCAATGCTTTGATCAAGTTATGCATATCTAATGTTTGTCAACTTTAGGGCATGGTGTATACTCCTAAGGCTATAGATTTCCCTAAGCAACGAGTTAGGCATGTCGTATACTCTAACTCTTTTCTTTCCTAAGGGATTTAGCATGATTTATACTAAGTTGTCCCTTAGGAAGGCATATGTTCTATGGAAATCGACAAACACATGAGGCCTAGGGCATGGCATATACTTCCGGTTCCCCATGTTGATTAACCCAAGAATCCGGTGTGGATTACTTTTGTTACTTATATTAAACCCAAGACTCGGCCATCCAAATTGATTTAACTAACTAGTCCGTACCACATGCATATGTTGATCAGGCACACACATATGAGGAATTCATGCAAGTAGGCATTAATCAAGTTAAATAGCACAACAAGATCATCATAAAAGCGCCAATATTGAAATATTAACAAAACATAACTAGGACTTCAATCAAGCCCTACTAATCAAATTAGCTACACATAAAATTGATATTAAACATCTTCATAAAATAAAAGAAAAGAAAGGAAAAGAATAAACCTGAGACTTGAACTTGAAGAGCTCCTATTCTTCTCCTTACAAAGTATAGTTATTCTAGAGGCTTAAGGGTCTATTTATAGGTTTTAGAAGTCCTTGGCAAAGTAGTAAACCTAGGGATTTCGTAGAGTTTTGAGACCTATTACAATTGGGAGTTGGAAAACCCTAGTATGGAAAGAGTGACACTTTAGCCGCCACTTGATGTGTCGCCTGCGCACGGGTGCGATCGATCGCAGCCCGTGTGCGCTCGATCGCAGGTCTGCGATTGATCCTTCTTCTGACATGCGCTCGATCACTCCTGGCCTGCTTTGTGTTGTGTCCTCTCGGGTACTGCGTTCGGTCGCAGGTACCCTGCGATTGATCGCAGTGTTAGGGAGCTCCAATTTTCTCCATTTTCTCTCTTTGAGCCCAAATCGTTTAGATTTATTTCATTTTCTTCCAAAAGCCTGCAAAAGTATGAAAAACACAAAAAGGAATTAAATGGCCTAATTAACTAAAACTAAAGGATTAAAACATGCAAGTTAAGGGCTGAAAATATGAATATTTTAGCACTTATCACATCATTGAGGCGCAAGGACCAATCCTTGCGGTCTGGCCTAACTGTCTTCTCTAGGATGTGTTTGATCTCCTTGTTGGACACTTCCACTTGGCATTGGTCTAAGGGTGGTAAAGAGTGGCTACTTTATGTGTGACGGAGTACTTGAGGAGTAGGGTTTTGAGAAGCCGGTTGCAAAAATGCTTACCTCCGTCACTAATGATGGCCTGAGGAATACCGAATCTGCTGAAAATGTTGGCATGGATGAATTTGACCACAACCTTGTGATCATTGGTCTTGGTGGCCACAACTTCTACCCATTTGGAGACATAATCCACAACCACAAGAATATACTCATACCAGGAAGATGGTGGGAAGGGTCCCATGAGGTCGATGCCCCAGGCATCAAAGATTTCAACAATTAAGATGGGGTTCAGCGGCATCATGTCCCTCCGAGACATAGCTCCAAGGCGTTGGCACCTCTCACAAGCTCGAAAAAACTTATAGGCGTCCTTGAACAAGGTAGGCCATGTGAATCGGCTCTATAGAACCTTGGCTGCAGTTTTCTTACCACTGAAGTGTCCTCCACAAGCTAGTGAGTGCATGTGAGCAGAATTAGAAGCAAAACCAGCACCCATCGTTTGATCTAATTTCCTAGTTATAGCAGCTACAACTTGGGTTGCAACATTCAATGAATGTTCTACTTCGAAAAGACCTTCGGTCTTTGGTGCTTTAGGTGCAGGTGCCCTACGTCTAGTGGAAACATGCTGAACAGAATTATTGCTTAAATTTTCAAACAAGATCCATGCTTCATCCTCACTCTTCATCATAAACATCCCCCCTACAAGAGGCATCTACCATTTGTCTATAAGGCTCGGTTAAGCCATCATAGAAGCTTTGCACCAATTGCCATTTCGGGACATTGTGGTGTGGGCATGATCTAAGAAGGTCCTTAAATCTTTCCCTTGTCTCATAAAATTGTTCACCCTCAAACTGGAAGATACTAGTGATAGCTCTCCTAATGTCATTGTTCTTTCCTACGGGGAAATACTTCTTAATAAATTCTTGTCGCAATTGAGCCCAAGTAGTAATGGAATTTGGTGCTAAGGAGTGAAATCAATGTTTGGCTCTTTCCTTGAGGGTGAAAGGAAAGAGACACATCCTTCGGGCATCCTCAGTGAATCCAGTCAATTTAATGGTAGAACATATGGCTATGAATTCACCGAGGAAGTCGTAAGGTTTTTCAGTACTAAGCCCTGGAAAAGGTGGTAAGCTTTTAATAGTACTAGGCTTAATCTCACAGTGAGTTGTCCTAACGTCCGATAGCCGAAGGCATGTGGGAGACATGAAAGTGGTTGGGAGATAGTGATCTCTAAGAGCCAAGGGAGGTTCTCCATCTCCGGCCATGGTCTTAGTGGGACACTCTCCTAGCAAATTAGAATTCCTTTCGGATCTAAGTTTTCTAAGAGTGTGTTCAATGTCGGGGTCATAAGTATTTAAAGGTAAAGACAATGAACGGCAACCCAACATAAACTAAATAAAAAAATAAAAACAGAAGAAAAGCTCACAAACGGCCCGTAAGTGTGCTGGAGTTTAGAAGCAGCAGTTGGTTGGAATCTGGAAGACTGATGCTAATGCGCTCGATCGCACTTCAGAAGGTGCTCAAGCGCAATGTCAACAAGGAGGGGTGCAGGGGCGATGCACTCGTGCGCAGCTTACTGAAGTTGCAGGTGTGCGCAGGTGCGCTCGATCGTAACTTGCTGCAAAAATCTGAACGGCTATGGACTTGAGTGAAAAAAAAATTAGAAAATAACAAAATAAAAACAAAAAAAAAACAAAAGTAGAAAATTGATTAAGCTAGAATTGATCTTTTAAAACTTAATAATGCAACGTTAAGCAGCCCCCGACAACGGCACCAAAAATTGATGTGCTCGTTTTTGTACAAAAATATATCAATAATTGTTGTGCAAATTTTAATATACTTGCAAGTGCACGAATCGTTTGCAATATAATGTTTTGCAAGTGCGAGGTCGAACCCACAGGGAATTGTGTTCTTGAAAGCAAATTTAAATCTAAACTAATTAAACCCTAACCTAGTTCCAATAAAACTTGAATTTTGGGTTTTTGAAAATAAAAACGTAAACATAAACTAAATAAAATAAATCGAGAGATAAAATACTAAGGTTTGAGAATCCACACTCACCGAATCATAACAACATACTCCATGTTCATCAATATTAATCCGAAGTTCTCACAATTAAAATATTAAATATGTTTTACTATTCTTCAAACGGTTAATCAAAACCATCCCATGTATCCATTCATTGCACAAATGACAACAGGAATCCTATATCAATTAAATCATCAGATGTATCCATAAATCACAAAAGATATCCAATTTCAATTGAAACACCATATGTATCCGTAGAACAAATCACAAGGGATATCCAATTATTTACGTAATTAAAACCAAGCAATCAATTATGTGAAACTATCTCAAATCATCAAATGTATCCTTGAATCACAAAAGATATCCAAGAATCATCCACACATTGAAGAAGTAAAACAATTGAAATATTAAACCATAAAATTGGACAATAAAGACTTATATGAAAGTATTGTTGTTTTTCATTGATGAGGTTTCATCCCCAACCTTAGTTGAGAATTTAGCTCCACATTATAGAAAATAAAACCTAAACCCTAAACCCTAAATAAAACCTAAATAAAACCTAAACCTAACCCTAAAGAAAAACTAAAACTAAACTAAAGAGAGAAAAGCTGTGGAATTTTGTCACTAGACTTCTCTGATTTTCATAAATGCATAGAGGTCTATTTATAGGGTTTAGGAGTGTAACGCCCCGATATTTGAACTAGCAAATATCGAAGTCGTGACGCTGCAACTTTAGAAAATACAATCTTACAGCGGAGTATGTATATTTTTTTCCTTTTTCTATGACCTAGGAATAACTTACACAACACAGTTGAGCTGACTGAAATACCTCGAGGTGATATATTATTAAATAAAATAGAAACATGGTTTTCATTACAACATATGTATACACTAGGTGTACCAAGTATATGCCACAGACGGCACCTAAATTAACATAGTAATATCTATTAAGTTTACACACATCACCATACATAATAAAAGCGATTAACATAAATGAGACTTGCTCTATAGAGTAAGCATAAATCCTGCAGCAGATGGTCTATCAACCATCAAAACCAGTAAAAGGACCATCGTCCTCACTTTCTATTCCTGCATCAAGATCTATGTAAAGATGACGTTATCATATTTACATAGGCAAACAAGTGAGTAATCTATTTTCCTAGATATAAAGACTAAAAAGACTAGTTTGAACAAATAAGATTAAAGACTAAAATATATAATAATGAATGAGTTGTGAATGCAGCGTAATGACAGATTAGTTTGTGTTTTATGATAATCTTTCTTCAGACCTCTTCTCATGAGCTCTCAGCCCGCTTACGTCCGTTATGTCCCTCACACTTTAGAGGTTTACCTGTTTGGTGCTGGCAACTACACCGCCCCAGCTTAGTTATATATTAGGCCTGTTGGACGGTTATATACCCCCATCCACTGAGATACCGACAGTTCCTCGCGGCAATCCACCCAGCTTGTTCTTAAGGTGGCTATCTTATCAGCCCATTTTATTAGACACATTATGCAGCAGTTGTATTGCAAAATTATATCAATAAGACAAAATAAGAATTCCTATAACAATAAAACAAAGCTAGTACTCAGTAAGTATATCCATACTTACTCTCCTTAGTGTAGTATTCTGCTCCACTTCTGCATATAATACATACATACAAACAATACTTAGTTCATTCTCCAATAATATCATTGTTTAAAGACCCTCATCTTTTTATATTTATTTATTATCCGTCACTTCATCTTTACTTACTCATTTTATTATATTAATCTAAGATAGTTACTTATAACTAGCTTTATGCCTGAATTCATTTTTGGTGACGGGGCTAATGGCCAATATCACTAAATACAAACAAGTATTTATATATAATATATATAAAACATGACTCATATTTTGGAGATGAGACCAATGGTCCGTACCTACCAAAGTATGAATCAAAATTTAAATGACAATAAAAGAAATGACTGAATGTAAATACTGAATTCATATTCTGGGGATGACCGCCAAAAATATGAATTAAAATTTAAATGACATAAAAGAAATAACTGAATGTAAATAATGCATATTTCGGGGATGAGATCAAATGGTCCTTACCGCCAGAAATATGAACAGAAATTTAAATGACATAAAAGAAATAACTGAATGTAAATAATGCATATTTCGGGGATGAGATCAAATGGTCCTTACCGCCAGAAATATGAACAGAAATTTAAATGACATAAAAGAAATAACTGAATGTAAATAATGCATATTTCGGGGATGACATCAAATGGTCCTTACCGCCAGAAATATGAACAGAAATTTAAATGACATAAAAGAAATAACTGAATGTAAATAATGCATATTTCGGGGATGACATCAAATGGTCTTTACCGCCAGAAATATGAACAGAAATTTAAATGACATAAAATAAATAACTGAATGTAAATAATGCATATTTCGGGGATGACATCAAATGGTCTTTACCGCCAGAAATATGAACAGAAATTTAAATGACATAAAAGAAATAACTGAATGTAAATAATGTAAAGTAAATAATATATAGATAATATTATAAGTCCTTAATTGATTTTGTCCACTAACTCTTTATTATTAATTCACTTGTTCCATTACTTTATTTTACATTATACGCTTATTGGGTCTTTAAACAATTAAATGAGGACAAGTAATAAAAGCAATAAATCATGATTTTTATACAAGAAACACTTACCCAATAATCCTTTAGAAGTAAAACTCCACCAAATCTTCTCTAGGTAGCTAGTTTTAGAAAAACGCTTGAACACTACAAGAAAGATCTAGGCTATATGGTATTTGACTAGAACTAAGAAATAAAATGAAAGGAGGAGCAAACAATTTTACTTGTTCTAAGATTGTGAATGAAAAGCAAGTGAAAGTGACTATAGCTTAGGCTCTATTTATAAGAGAATGAATGGTTAGGATTTATTTTTAAACCTTTGATCTAAGGGTTGAGATGGATTTAACCAAAATAATGAACCTAGTCCATATTTCATGGTCTATACCAAATAGTATTTTCGTCCAAAATGAGGGCAGTGTATCCCGATCCATTTTTCAATGTCCAAACGTACTCCGATTGACATGAAATTTTGAGAGTAGATAGAGGACTCCGAGACAAACATTTTATATTTTTGGTTTGACTTCATCCGAGTTCGTTTGAGTCTATTTTTGGCCTATACAAAGTTTCCAATTCAACTTAGGCTTTAACTATTTGCATTCCCACTTGGCCACTTGCCTTATTAAATCATTATAATCATGATATTTACTATAATCATCATTACTAGAAGACTTTAAGCTTTCAACAAAGGTGGCTAGCCTTGGTATCTTTCTTTAGCAGTTTTAATCTCATTTAGACAGTATGAAAATTAAGACACTGCTTTTTAGGCTAAAAAATTGAAAAGCTTCAAATTAATTTATGACTTCGCTAAACACCAATATAAATAATTTATTCACTAGATTGGGTTTGATTATGCCCATAAACATATTAGTGAAGCTAAATTTTTAGAATTGAAGTAATATACATAAGAGGTCAAAAATCAATGTAATATACCTTTAACACTAAATAGTTATTTAATATCATTAATCCACATATCATTGTTCTAATTTATCAATTATATTTTTAATCTATTTAATATTATTTTAAATAAGAGTTTTAAAATCTAGGTCGTTACAAGGAGAGTCCTAGAAACCCTAGTAAACCTAGATGATTCAGAGGTTTGTCTCACAGTCCAAATAGAAGTGTGAAATCCCAATTGGGCTTGGAAAAGGAGTCTTACCGCCTTGTGATCACGCGAGTGCGCTCGAGCGCATGGCCAATGCGCTCGATTGCACTCATGCCTGCATTTCTAATTCTGCGGCACAACGCTCGTGCACTAGTGTTGGCTTGTGGGCATGGGTGCGGTCGAGCGCAACCCACCTGAGATCAAGCGCACATGTGCTCGAGTGCTAGATGCTGCGCTCGATCCTACTTCCGAAGATGGCTCTTTTTTAGCTTTCTTCCAAACTTTGCATTCTTCTCTTTAAAGATGTAGTTTTCCTTTAACGACCTACAAAACACTAAAAACACATTATATTACGACACAGCTAAATGATTAACTAATGTAAATTAAGGGGTCCAAATATGCAATATTTGGCACAGATCAATAATAATATACCACACGCAATAGAATGAATCCTTGAAGGATATGGCTATGTTGAGGGTGTCAAACCATGATGTACAAATTAGAATTACTCGTAAGTGCACGAGTTGTGTGCAGTACAGCGTGTGCAAGTACGAGGCCAATCCACAGGGAATTGCGTTGCAAAAATCAATTCTTATCTAAACTAATCCTATTTTAACCTAGTTCCGAATTATGGAATTTCTGAATAAAGAAATAAATAAACATAAATTAAACAAAATGAAAATAATCAAATGATAAACGACTAAGGTTTCAGAATTCACCTCACCAAATCAAAGCACACTTTCTCATGTTTAGTTTATACATCCGACAAGCAATTAGACCCTATGCATGTTCTATTGTTTTTATAAAATCCTATTAGATCTTTCAATAAATCCATCTTTATTACAAATCACAAAACATATATGGTTTAGTTCAATAGATCCAATGTATTCATGCTTTGCACAAAAAACAATGGATATCCAAAGTAAACCAAAAGATGCAATCTATCTGTTATATGAAACACAATGAATATCCAACGTTTTCAAGATTTATAAACAACAATCAATCACAATTTTGTCATACAATTGAATTGAAATGAACATACATTACATTAAACGACGGAATTGTACGAACTAAACATAAAAATATGCAAACAAATCAATGGTGAGGCTTCATCTTCAACCTTAAATAAAGATTTAGCCTCTCATGACAAAAGAAATCATAAAGAAACTAAAATATTTCATTGAAATCAAAGTACCTACAAAAGAATTGGAGTTAAAAGCTCCAAGAACCCAAAAAACACGAAAATTGAGAAAGCAAGGCGCCCCTCACGCGTCTCCGTTCATTTACAATAAGAAAAATTGATATTTATAATGTTTAGTTAGGGTTTCAATGCAGCCAGGTCAGACGAGTGCAATCGATCGCATATGATGTGCGCTCCATTGCACTCGTGCATCAGGTCTCCTGCAGCACAACGCTTAGGCGCTGCTGGCTTGATGGTGGGAGCGGGTGCGCTCGATCGTATAGCTAGTGCGCTCGAGCGTACTTCCAAAACCGAAAATGCTTTGCTTCAACTTTCTTGCAACTTTTGCCTTAAGACCGCAGTTTTCTCGCAATGACCTACAAAACACTAAAACACCAAAACTAACCAAAACATCAGAAAATAATAAAGCTAAAGGCTTAGCAAAAATAAATTAAGGGGCCCAAATATGCAATATTTGGCGCTCAACAAATACCCCCAAACTTACATTTTGCCAGTCCCTTAGCAAAACAAAATGAAAAAAAAAAAAAAAAATCAAAGCATGAAACATAAGTCCGTTGTCGTGGGAGAGAAGATTGCATTTAGCATATGCAATAAGCCTTTTAAACCCTTAGGTATCCATAGAGGACGAGTGAAGTCTCGTTAGGGTTTAAGAGGAATGATACCTACAAATATTTTTTAAGCACTATTTTATTGACAAACAAGAACTTCCACACAAACACATGGTTCTCACTCATGAGCACGTTTAACAAATGAACACCATAATCACATCATCAAGACATCCAAAAATCATTTGTTGTGCCAAATACTACCTAAATTAATAAATAATATTTAGTATGTTTTACTCGCAAGTGCACATGATCAAACGATAGTATAGTGTAGCAAGTACGAGATCGATCCCACGAGGATTGTTGATTTTATTTAGAATTTATTAAAAATATCAAGTTGTCACTAAATTGATATTATGAAAAAGAAATAAAAAGAAATAAAGATAAAGTAAAGGTAGGGCTTTGATATCCACCACTAATTATGCTCAAATAATATAACAATATGCCAGTGATCCAATCTTATTATGAATACCTAATGTTTGCCAACCTAAGGGCATGAGTGTATACTCCTTAAGCTATTGATTTCCCTAAGCAATGAGTTAGGCATGGGTGTATACTCTAACTCTTTTCTTTCTCAAAGGATTTAGCATGGGTGTATACTAAGTTGTTCTTTAAGAAAGTATAAATCTATGGAAATCGACAAACACACGGAACCTAGGGCATGGGTGTATACTTCTGGTTTTCCATGTTGATTAACCCAAGAATCTGGTGTGGATTTCTTTTATTACTCTTATTAAACCCAGAACTCGGTCATCCAAATTGATTTAATTAACTAATCTATACCACATGCATATAATAGCCAATCACACACATATGAGGAATTTAAGAAAATAGGCATTAATCAAGTTAGGAAAAATTACAGTTTACCCCCCAAAGTTGACAGTGTTTTTCAATTCGAACATCAAAGTTTCAATTTTTGTAATCCACCCCCACAAAGTTTCAATTTTTTTCAATTCGACCAATATTATCCCAAAATTCCCATATTGCCCCTGATTTTTATTTTTATTTTTTTTATTTTTTATAAAAAAAAAAAAATTGGGGTGCAAAAATAGCCAGATGGGCAAAAGGGTGGCTACGGCCACCCTGAATTTTTTTTTTTTTAATTTTTTACAAAAAATAAAAAAAATAAAAATTAGGGTGGCAATATGGGAAGTTTTGGATACAATTGGTCAAATTGCAAAAATTTGAAACTTTGGGGGGTGGATTGCAAAAATTGAAACTTTGGTGTTTGAATTGAAAAACGCTATCAACTTTGGGGGGGTAAACTATAATTTTCCCATCAAGTTAAGTATCACAATATGATTATCGCAAAGACGGCAATATTGAAATATTAAATAAACATAATTAGGGCTTCAATCTACCCCTCCTTAAGAGTTAGTTACACATAATTAAAATAAAACTAAAAAGAAAAGGGAAAGAAAGAACCGAAAACCGTTCCTAGAAGTAGCCTCCAATTCCTCTCCCCAAAGTTGTGTCTATTCAATGATGATTATTCTCAAGGTTTAGAGGTCTATTTATAGGGCTTTAGAAGTCCTTGTTACACTAGTAAACCTAGAAAATTCGTAGGGTTTAGCCCTATTACAAGTGGGACTTGGAAAACTCTAATATGGAAGGAAAAGGCATTCTGGCCGCAGCTCATTGTTCTCCAGCGCACAGGTGCCCTCGATCGCAATGCGCTCAATCGCAGACCATGTGCTATCGATCGCTGTGCACTCGATCGCAGGTCTTCTGTGATCGATTGCACTACCAAAGCCTTCAACTTTTCCTAAATTTGCTCTTGAAGCTCAATACTTCTAGGTTTTCTTCCTTTTCTTCCAAAGGCCTACAAAGATACAAAAAATATAGAAAATGAATAAAATGGCATAAACTAACAACACTAAGGAATTAACACATATAAGTTTAAGGGCTAAAATATGAATATTTTGGCACTTAACGCACCCCTAAAATTACATATTGCTAGTCCCTTATCAATGCAAAAATAAAAACAAAATGAAAAACAGAAAACAAATAGATAAATCCTCTTTCATGGGATGTACGATTGCATTTAGCATATGCAACAAGCCTTTCAAACCCCTACGAATTCCCTAGAGGACGAGTGAAGTTTCGTGAAGGTTTTTCAGGAATGTTACCCACAAACATCATGCAAGAGTTCATGTTATCTAAAAATTAAGGTATCATTTAAAACCATGATTTTTCATTCATTAGTAAGCTTAAAAAAAAAGGTTAATAACTTTTTTGGTACTTGAGTTTTCACTGCTTATCCCTCCGAGTTTTAAAACAAGACAAATCTAGTACCCAACCTATGAGAAAAGACGGAATCACTACCTCTGGTAGCTTCCGTTAGTCCCAACTAACGGATGTCCACATCATCGCTAGTTATATCGTGACACGTATCCACCATTAAATAAATAAATAAAAAAAAGTAAATCCATGTCGTTTAGATAATTAAACAAAAAAGTAAAAAAAAAATTGACGTTTCCCCCCATTTTCCCATTCTTCCTGTTCATCGTCGGCCTAGGCTTCATAAGAACCGTATTTTCCTCAAATTTTTGTTTTAGGGTTTCCATTTAGGTGTGTCAATTCTCGATTGCGATTGCGATTTGGCTTACGATTGGAAGTATTATCGGCAACAGATTGAGTGTTTGAGTTTGAGTTTAGGTATGGACTGGTAGTTTGGGTTGGAGTTTAGTGGAGTATCGTGGCTGGATTTGGTCGATTTCGGGAAGGAAATCAACGTTGCGGTGTGGTTGCACCTGATTTGAGCACGTTGGAGAAGACCTTGTACACGGGAGGAGCAAAATGGGACAACCTCGGAGAAATCAGAAAGGTGAAGGTATGTACTTATGCAAAAAAGTTAGAGAATAAAATAGGGGATACTTTTGCTTTGCTAAACTAAATCCCCCACCAATGGGGTGTTTTTTTATACTATTTAGCATATATATGGGTTTGAGACATTGTAATCACTTTATGGCTACCTGTTTTTTTAGTTGTCCCTTAGTGTAGTACTTTTTGTCTATTTCGAAGCCAAGTAGAAAGTTCTCACCTTTTTCACATTGGAAACTTTAATATATGGTTGTTGTGTTGGTTGTCAGTGAGGTATTGCAGACTTTAATATATGCTTTTGAAGACTTCTTTATTGTTGCTGTTGTAATGTGGGATTGTTTGATGGGCGGGGGCCAATGTGCATGATAGATGGAGTTGGTACGTAGGTCTGTATGTGTCTTATATGTCCATTATTTTGTTGATGCAAGATCACCACTTACAAGATCCATTGATCTCGTTATTCACCATCATGGTTCATTTTGTAGACCACGTATGAAGTATATAGGGGGAAGTGATGACTTTTCCTGCTTTAGATATTTCTGTGTTAGGATACTCAGATATTACAAACATAGTGGAAGTGTACCTTGGTTATCAGTATGGAAAGGTGTCTGCTCTATATTACAAGGTTGATGATTATGAAGAAATTTGTGGACTTACAAGGAGAAATCATGTCCGACAGATGTTTAGGGTGTTTGACTGTAAGTCCAAAAACTTCCATGTGTTTGTAGATTATGGAGATACAGAAGTTGGTGAAAAAGAAGGTGGAGTTGTAGAAGAAGTAGGAGTTCTACTTGGTGAAAAGGATGGAGTTGGAGAAGTTGAAGAAAAAACAGATATGGTCAATGTAGAAGTTCTAGTTGACAATCATAGTTGGGCTATTGTTGAAGTCCCAGATGGTTTTATAAATAGTTATCCACCAGTGGGGTATGGAGATGAGTTTGTGGATCATGAGGATAATCATGGATATGAAGAGGTGCTTATAAAGGAGATCAAAAAAGAGAAGGTTGAGCAAAATGTCAAATCAATAGAAAAACAAATGAAGCAGCAAAAGAAGGTTGAGCAAACTTCTTCCAGGGAGAAGAAAAAGGGGAAGATGTAGTCCACGGCCAGGCAGTCCACACGCAGGCAGCCTCCATGTCATGGATATAACGAAGATGACTAGGATGAAGTGGATATTCCACCTCTTCCATTAACTGATTTTGAAGATACTGATTGAAGGGAGGATGACATTTATGCCAATCCCAAAAATGAAGAAGTTCTACGGGCGGCAAGGGAGGCTGCAATGAAGTGGTTCAAGCCATTGGGTGAAGCATCATCACTAGCTCCTAAGGAGGTTGACACTGGAAAGGGCAAACTGATGTGGTATTTTTGTGACAAAAAATATCAATTATAAAAATAACCACTCGTAATAGGATGAATCCCGTAGGATAGGGCTATATTGAGGGTGTTGAACCTCAAGGATTGCAGTGGTTTAATTATCAAAATTCGAAAGATCAAAATTAACTTAATTAAAAAGAGAATTGATTTGATTTTCTTTAAAACTTAAAATGCATGAAAATAAAAGATATTTAAAATAAGAGAGAGAGTGTAGGGTATTGACTTCACCTCTATCCGCACAACAATGGTTAATCGTAATTAATCCCAGAAATTCATTCTATGCATGCTATAAATAAACAAGAAACTACCTTATTAAAGAATAAGCATAATCTATCTTCGGTTGGCACGGATCGTCCACCTAACCACTAAGATGCGGTACGACCCATCTTCCCTAGGTATAAATTATCAAATTCTTTAACAGGATACATACAATCAACGAATAAGTGTAACTCAGCTTTGGTTGGCACAGACTGTCTACCTAAATTACACTAAACTAGGGTATAGTACAATCCGTCTTCCCTAGGCATGGCCTATCAAATCCTATTGATCATATATAAATTAAACACATTGTATAACGATCATCCTCATAATCACAGAAAACAAGAATGATTTGATTTCAATAAAAGTAAAATACTTTCAAAGACAAGAGAAGAATTTCACAAATATTGATTTTGGAATTTAAGAACAATTGCATTTAATACGAAGAACAGAAATCAATTGTAGCAATCCTCCTAGTTATACAATCAATATGCATAAATTGAAAATCTAGAAATTAAATACAATCAAACCATCGTACTTGGATAGGGTTACATCAACACCCCACGAAAGAGGTTTAGCCACTCATGATCTTCTAAGCTCCAAAGACAAATTTCTGATTTCTAGCACTAAGAAGTGGTGTCTGTCCTTTTTTCTCAATGCTTAGAGGCATATTTATAGGGCTTAGGAGAGTCCTAGAAGCCCTAGTAATCCTAGAAATTTCAGAGATTTAAGTCCAAGTCCAATTAGGATAAAGAAAACCTAAGTCCAAATCGGAATAGGATTCGCCTAGAATTGCGTTCCTATCTTGCAGGACGATTTTGGCATTGTGGCACTCCGAATTATGAAAATGATATTTCACAATGATTTGTAGCAATTTGCGTTAGCTTTCCAATGCCTTGAATCACCTAAATCAGATATTTGAGTAGAAAGTTATGGCCAAAATACCGAAACGTATGCAGAATCCAAATTTAAATCCAATCCGATTTTGACTCCAATTTGAGAAATTCCGAATTAATCCTTTTCTTTATTTGATTAAACTTAACCACAACATATAGGTCCTCTGTTGTGATTGGCTATGCTTAATCATATCTTCTAGGTCTTCTCAAAGTGTGCTTGTAAGCCCAAAATCAATTGAATTAATTGCATCTTTATTTGTAACCTGAAAACAATAAAAACAAAACAAAATCAAACAAATAACAATGCTAAAGAATTAACATGTGCAAATTAAGGGGCTTGAATGTGCAACATTCGGCGCTTATCACAAACTCAGACAGCCGAATGAAGAGGGTGTGGAAAGTCTTGAACTGCTCAGCCTAGAAAGTGAAGATGATGATGAGGATGTTGAAGGTACAACCAAAAGAAAAAGAAAAAGGAGAAAGTATTCGGAATGGCATGGACTGCATGATCTGAAAGACAAGGTTGAAATACATGTGGGACAATTATTTCCAAACCCATCTGAGTTTAAAGAGGCACTACAGCTATATGCAATACAGAATTGCTTTGATTACACATACATGCATAACGAGAAAAAGCGTGTTTCAGCCTATTGTAAGAAAAAAATGTGGATGGAGAGTATATACGTCATGGAAGAGTAATACAAAATACTTTCAAATAAAGTCATTAGAAAAAGTTCATAATTGTGGAAGTCATTACTTTAATAAAAGAGCATCAATCAAGTGGGCAGCACACCGATACATCAATAGCTTCAAAGATTAACCAAATTGGAACGCTAGTGCTTTGAAAGAGGTGGTTCGAAAGGATTACAATGTGGAGCTAACTTTGCTTGCTTGCCATCGTGCCAAATGAATGGCATTGAAGTTATTAATCGAATCAGATGATGAGCAGTACAAACTTTCGAGAGCGTATTGTAATGCAATACGTAAATGGAATCCCGGTAGCTCAACTACATACAAAGAAATGGGCTATTCTTCAAAAGGATGTACGTTTCCTTAGATGCTTGTAAGCGGGGTTTCTTGGCCGGATGTAGGCCGATGATATGTGTGGATGCCTGCTTTATGAAAGGTCAGCATGGTGGGCAACTACATGCTGCCATTGCATGGGATGGGAATGATGACATCTTCCCAATAGCATATGCTATATGCAAGACTAAAAGTAGAGGCACATGGACATGGTTTTTGAACACTTTGTTGGAGGATATTGGGAATCCAAGGGAGCACACGTGGTCATTTATGTCCGATAAACAAAAGGTAACAACCTAACATCCTAATTGAATGAATACTTGATTAAATTATGCTAATAACATGTGTTAATTAAATTGTTATCTTCTTACACAAGGATTGATGGAAGCCATGGAGTACCTGATGCCTGATGTGGAACACAGGTTATGTGTTCGACATATGCATGCAAACTTCAAGAACAAGGGTTACAAGGGCAAAACATACAAAGGATGTATTGTGGGGTGCAGCTCGAGCATCAAATGAAAATTAATTCAAGTACTACATGTTAGTGATAAAAGGAATGGATACTGCAGCCCATGAATTCATCGCCAAGGTGAACCCAAAGATGTGGTCAAGGAATGCTTTCAGGGAGACCAGTTGTAGTGACATACTTCTGAACAATACAACTGAGACTTTCAACGCATGGGTACTTGAAGCTAGAGATCAGCCCATTCTTACTGCCATGGAGATGATAAGGCTGCAACTGATGAATCGGATTAGCCAAAAAAAAAATGGTGTAGCAACATCAACCAATATTATTTGCCTTAAGATTGTGAAAAAAAAGTTAGATAGGGACAAGTTAGATGCTAGGAATTACATCTCCAAGTAGAGTAACGACTTGACATTTGAGGTTGACCACAGCCATGAAGCTAGGAGGGTTGTCAATTTGAAATTGAGAACCTGTGGATGTGGTAGGTGGCAAAAGAATGGGATTCCATGCCCTCATGCTTGCTATGCTACCAAAATAGGGAAACTCCAAAAAAATATGTAAGTGACTGGTACTTAATGGATACGTATAAGAAGTCATATGCATATAGCATTGAGCCGATGCCTGGCCCTAAAGATTGGGATATTGACAATGATGAGGAAGTCACACTGCCACCTTTACCCAAAAAACAACGAGGTAGGCCGAAGAAGGTGAGAAGAAGAGGAGCTAATGAAAACGAGCCTGATGAAAGTGTTAAATTGAGTCGAAAGGGGTATGATGTATGGTGTGAAATCTGTAATCAGCTGGGCCACAACGCTAGGAGTTGCACCCGACCACATAATCTAAATAGGAAGATATACCCAAAGAAGGTTAAGAGGCCACAACCGAACACTGACACTGAGGTATGTTTCTACATAATACTCTAGAGTAGTTTGACCTTTGATATTTTAAATGTTTTCCATATTTATGTTTTTTTATTATATGGTGTGATAGGGAAGCACCTCACAGACAATGCATACAACTGACATACCCCAACCAACTGTCACCCCAAGTGGACAAAGTAGGAGTTCCATCAAGATGGTAGCTAGAAGGTTGGCTAGGCTACAAACAATGGTGAGTTCATCAGTTTTGTTTCTTGTGTAGTAAGGCTAATTTGTGTGCATAATGTTAAATGTATTGCCTATGTTGATGCAGGCTAAGCCATCACAGCCAATGGGGCAACACCAACCTCATCTACCATCCACACAATTCAGGGCAACACAATAGGGAATGTAGTTGGAATGTGACATAGAAATGTAATTTTTTGAGCACTCTTGGATATAGGTTAATGGAAGTTTGTGGCATAATTGAATTGACAATGTGGCATGTTTTTTTTGTGAATGTGGCATATAGGAATTACGGTTTTTGTGTTTTTTGTGACAATGTGGGTTAATGGAAGTTTGTGATTTATTTGTTTATTTGGAATTTATGGCATATTTGGATGTTTTAGTTGGAATATACATGATGTGGTCCAAATTGTGAAAGTACTTGTTTAGTTGGAATGTTCATGATATGGTCCGGATTGGGTTAATGGACAATGTGGAAGGAATTTATGGCATATTTGGATGTTTTAGTTAGAATGTACATGATGTGGTCCAGATTGTGAAAGTACTTGTTTAGTTGGAATGTTCATGATATGGTCTGGATTGGGTTAATGGACAATGTGGAAGGAATTTATGGCATATTTGGATGTTTTAGTTGGAATGTACATGTTGTGGTCCAGATTGTGAAAGTACTTGTTTAGTTGGAATGTTTATGATATAGTCTAGATTGGGTTAATGGACAATGTGGAAGGACTTATTTACTTGAAATTTATGGCATATTTGGGTGTGGTTTAAATTAGACCAATATGCATTGTTTGAGTATGGTCCAAAATAGACCAATATGCAGTGTACATTCGAAATGGTCCAAATTGGTCTTCTTCAATTACATATACATGGTATGCTCAAATTATGGTCAATATTTGGAATGTCAATAATTTGGTCAAATTAAGTTGTACAGTATTGACAAAACATTTAGTTAATTAGTGCAATAACACACAAGTCTATAACTAATCACTTGCATAAATACAACATTACAAAACATTTAGTTAATTAGAGCAATAATACAAGAGTCTATAACTAATCACTTGCATAAATACATACATTACAAAACACTCATTTACTTAGTGCCCTAATGCCAATCAACATTATTATCAACCATGACAACAATAAACCAAACATGAGAAATTTCTCTCTTGCCCTATACACATCCTTCTCCTTTTATAAGTAGATAAGTATTTCCAATTGTCTATCATCCTCCTTCTCTAGCTGATTTACCCTTGCAATGTAGCCATCATGTTCAGTCTAAAGGTCATCACGTTTAGTCTCAAGGTCTTTCACCTTTGGCAAATATTGACAGTTTTCATTCTCCAACTCTTTCACCTTATCCAACAACGCAGGAATCACTTTCATACCCCTTTCATAAATTGGTTTGTCCATCCATTTGAATAATCGGCATAGTGATTTCCTCTACATATACATAAAATATCAAAATATCAATCAAACCATTACACTCACTTCATGTAGGAATAACTTTCAGACCAATATGCATTGTGCAATGAAACTACTCACGTTAGAATCATAGGTAGCACAACCCCAAAATCTCCTTCCAGGGTTTTCTGCAGTTTAGGATGTCTTCAAAGGTGCAGGTGTCGAGCAGTAACAAACCCAGGACGTTTGAGTACAGTCCACTGAAGAAGACCCTGTGATAAGTGCTAAAATATTCATATTTTCAGCCTTTAACTTGCATGTTTTAAACCTTTGGTTTTGGTTAATTAGGCCATTTTACTTCCTTTTTGTATTTTCTATGGTTTCGTAGGCTTTTGGAAGAAAATGAACTAAATCTAAAAGATTTGGGCTCAAAGAGAGAATTTTGGAAAAATTGGAGTTTCTAGTAGTGTGATCGATCGGACTGTGATCGATCGCACTATGATCGATTGCACATGGGTTGCGATCGATCACACCTGTGCACTGGAGAATTCTAGAAGCTGCAGACAGACTCCCTTTCCTTCCATATTAGGGTTTTCCAACTCCCAATTGTAATATGATTAAAACCCTACGAAATTCCTAGGTTTACTTGTGTAACAAGGACTTCTAAAGCCTATAAATAGACCTCTTAGCCTCTAGGAATAGGTGTGAAGAAAAGAGGCACAAGCTCTAGAAAGGAATTGAAGGCTAAATCAAGAGGAGTTTGGGTTTTTCTTCTCTTCCACCCTTTTATTTTTATTATGTAGTTTATATTTTATTTAGGGCTAGATTGAAGCCCTAGTTATGTTAAATTAATATTTCAATATTAGCGCCTTGTGATGATCATGTTGTGCTATTTAACTTAATTAATACATGTTTACATGAATTCCTCATATGTGTATGCCTGATCAACATGTGCATGTGGTATGGACTTGTTAGTTAGATCAATTTGGATGACTGAGTCCTGGGTTTAACATAAGTAACAAGAGATATCCACAGCGGATTCTTGGGTTAATCAACATAGGGAACCGGGAGTATGTATCCATGCCCTAGGCCTTGTGTGTTTATCGATTTCCATAGAACATATGCTTTTCTAACGAACAACTTAGTATAGACCATGATAAATCCTTTAGGAAAGAAAAGAGTTAGAGCATGGACCAAGTGCCTAATTTGTTGCTTAGGGAAATCAATAGCTTAAGGAGTTAGGGTTTAACCCTTAGGTTGGCAAACATTAAATATGCATAATTTGATCAAAGCATTGGCATATTGATATACTAGTTTAACATAATTAGTGGTGGATATCAAAGCCCTATCCTTTATTATCATCTCATCAACAATCAATTTTAGTTTGCTTTTGCTTAAGGAATTTATTTTTAAACATAAATTCAGCAATCCTCGTGGGAATGATCCTGTACTTGCACCCTATACTACCATGTTGACCTTGTGCACTTGCAGGTAAAACGTACAATTATTTACCTATTAATTTAGGTGTATTTTTGCACAACAAGTTTTTGGCACCATTGTCGGGGATTGCGGCAAATTTTGTTTAAATTTATCTTCCTTTAGTTTTGATAGTTTAATTTTCAATTTTTAATATAGTATTAGAAAAAAAAAATATCAAAAAAGAATTTTTGTTTTCCCTTCACTTTTCTGTGTTATGTTTCAGGTTAAAGCACCCGGCATTCTGTCATTGCGATCGAGCACAGGGTCCGGCAATCGAGCGCAGTTCCAGAGGACTTCCACACAGTAGTACTGAAGCTGCTGTGACCATAAGGGAAAATTCTTCTTATGCAAGGTCGTCGATCTCAAGCCTCAACCATCTTTCCACTTGATCCAGAAATTGAGAGGACCATTCGACAAGGGCATAAAGACAATATCGACACAGAAGAAGAAGAAGAAGTTGAGGAAACAATGCAAGAATTGCCAGACAATCCGCAACCAATGTGACGACCCATGAAGCAAGCTTTCATCCAGAAGAACCTCAACCAACCGTCATGCATAGCCTACCAACCTGCGGTAGAAGGCAATTACAATTCAATGCAAAAATCGAGCAAGCTATGCAAAGATTGGAAGTTCAAATGGGGCAAATGGCTAAGGAGCTGAGTGAAAGGAAATAGGGTGGATTTCCATCCCAAACAATACCCAATCTTGGAGCCTCATCTTCAGGACAGAAATAAGAGAATGAAGGAAGAACAACCGTCTGGCTGAAGACGTAAGACTTAGAGCTAATGGGAGGCACCCCATAGCATATCCTTTTATTTTGTTGGTTGTTTTATTTTATTTTATTTTGTTGTTTGATTTATATTTTGTTGTGTTTTCGTTTGTGTTTAGTATTTTTGGTGTTTTTAGTGTTATGTCATTTCTTTTCCATTCTGTTATTGTGATCGATCGCACCACACATGCGATCGAGCGCAGGTCTCCATATGTAAGACTAATGCACTCTGTTAGTGCGATTGAACGCACAATATGTGCGATTGAGCGCACATGGCAGCATCTCATAGTTATTTTTTTGTTTTGTTCAAATTTTATTTCGTTTTAGTTTTGTTCCTTTTTACTTGTTTGTGTGTTTTATTATTTTGCAGGGACAAGTGTGCTTCAATTCAAGTTTGGGGGTGTGCTATGAGCCATGCTTTCCAAGACTATGTCCACCATATCCCGGGTATATTCTTTCCTTTCTTTAGATGCATTGGGGACAATGTGTCATTTAAGTTTGGGGGTATGGGAGACACTTTACACACACTTTGTCCCAGTTTTATTTTATTTTTATTTGTGAAAAAAAATCAAAAAGAAAAAAGAAAAAAAAATATATGCATGTTCATGTTTGTCTTAAAATTTTGGTTGATCTTAAAAAAAATTATGATTTGATTTCATTGGTGAGCTTAAAATTTTGAACACATGATCTAATAATTGAGTTTTTCAGTTCGGTTACTTACTTAAGACAGTTGAGAATTCACATGTTTGATCTAATCTTACACAAGCACATTAGCACATAATTTGTGGGGTATGACATGAAAGTTTAATGTGTGTGTTTCTATGTCTTAAGTGAAACTGAATGATTTATTAGATGGATACCTTGGCATATATATATATATGTGTGTGTGAAAAAAAAAAGGAAAAAAAAAAAAAGAAACAAAAATATGATCATTGATAAGCTTTTCACTGAGTAACTGGACTTCTTGCCTCAAAGCATTGAGTGTTCATGTCAAAAGGTGAAGAATTTTGATTTGGTTAATGTCATGGTTAGTTTGGTTTCGTAGCCTTTTTGACTCGAGTTAGTAAGTCCTAGGGGTGTCTCTACACCTAATGCCCTAAAACCATCGGATTTGAGAGTCATTGACTTAACACTCGTTACATGGGTCAATTAGAAAGCTTAAGGGAATCAAGCATTGCACAACCTAACGAAGAAAAAAAAAAAAAAGATAGAGAAAAATATGCCATTGTTGTTCATTCTAATAGGGATTTCATTGAACTTTGAGATATTGAGACATTGCACATTAGAAACAATTGGAAGCTTCATATTTATGTGCTAGTTCACTTTACCCCATCTTCAAACTTGTGATGTCTTAGCATGTCTTTTGTAAGTAATTAAATTTTAAATTCCAATTCATTGTGAAGATGGAGTTTATCTTTTTAAGCTTGCTAATGAATGAGAATCGTGGTTTTAAAGTGAAGCTTTAATTTGTGGGTAACATTTCTGGAAAACCCTCACGAGGCTTCACTTGTCCACTAGGGAATTCCTAGGGGTTTAAAAGGCTTGTTGCATATGCTAAATGCAATCGTACATCCCACGAAAGATGGATTTATCTTTAGTTTTTCGTTTTTCCATTCCTATTTTTTGTTTTGTATTGCTAAGAGACTAGCAATATGTAAGTTTGGGGGTGTGATAAGTGCTAAAATATTCATATTTTCAGCCCTTAACTTGCATGTTTTAATCCTTTGGTTTTGGTTAATTAGGCCATTTTACTTCCTTTTTGTATTTTCTTTGGTTTCGTAGGCTTTTGGAAGAAAATGAAGTAAATCTGGAAGATTTGGACTCAAAGAGAGAATTTTGGAAAAATTGGAGTTTCTGGTAGTGTGATCGATCGCACTGTGATCGATCGCACTATGATCAATCGCACACGGGTTGCAATCGATCGCACCTGTGCGCTGGAGAATTCTAGAAGCTGCGGATAGACTCCCTTTCCTTCCATATTAGGGTTTTCCAACTCCCAATTGTAATATGATTAAAACCCTACGAAATTCCTAGGTTTATTTGTGTAAGAAGGACTTCTAAAGCCTATAAATAGACCTCTTAGCCTCTAGGAATAAGTGTGGAAAAAAGAGGCACAAGCTCTGGAAAGGAATTGAAGGCTAAATCAAGAGGAGTTTGGGTTTTTCTTCTCTTCCACCCTTTTATTTTTATTATGTAGTTTATATTTTATTTAGGGCTAGATTGAAGCCCTAGTTATGTTAAATTAATATTTCAATATTGGCGTCTTGTGATGATCATGTTGTGCTATTTAACTTGTTTAATACCTATTTACATGAATTCCTCATATGTGTATGCCTGATCAACATGTGCATGTGGTATGGACTTGTTAGTTAGATCAATTTGGATGACCGAGTCCTGAGTTTAACATAAGTAACAAGAGATATCCACACCGGATTCTTGGGTTAATCAACATAGGGAACCGGTTGTATGTATCCATGCCCTAGGCCTAGTGTGTTTATCGATTTCCATAGAACATATGCTTTTCTAAAGAACAACTTAGTGTAGACCATGCTAAGTCCTTTAAGAAAGAAAAGAGTTAGAGCATGGACCAAGTGCCTAATTTGTTGCTTAGGGAAATCAATAGCTTAAGGAGTTAGGGTTTAACCCTTAGGTTGGCAAACATTAAATATGCATAACTTGATCAAAGCATTGGCATATTGATATACTAGTTTAACATAATTAGTGGTGGATATCAAAGCCCTACCCTTTATTATCATCTCATCAACAATCAATTTTAGTTTGCTTTTTCTTAAGGAATTTATTTTTAAGCATAAATTCAGCAATCCTCGTGGGAATGATCATGTACTTGCACCCTATACTACCATGTTGACCTTGTGCACTTGCAGGTAAAACATACAATTATTTACCTATTAATTTAGGTATATTTTTGCACAACGCTCAGATGCAGATGATGACTTCATCTGTTCCTAAGGAAAATAGCGTGAACCCTAGCTTAATTTCGGTACAGTGTTCACCAAAAAAAACCAAAGCTGAAATTTGGGTACAGTATCCACCAAAAAAACTAAAGCTCAAGATTGGTTGATTGGTTTGAGTAGATACCTCATCCAAGCCGAGAGAAGACATTTTCTTCTCTAAGCTTTCTAGTACGAGTTGATTGACGGATGGATGGCAGTTCGATATCCCTTAAGCGTGCGTCTGCAAACCAAATTGAAGCTTGATCTAGGCGCAATTGATTTAAGCTCGATTCTAGTGTTCAGGTCATTTGGAGATAACTAGGTACATAGCTTTGGGTTGAAGAAGAAGAAGAAGGATGGTAACAGAAGGAAAGGGAGCTCGACCTTACCGTACCTATGCGTGAGACTGATCTAAGCTCAATTCGAGTAGCAAGAGAATGGATTGTGGAGCTCGTGATCTAAGGTTCATGCGATTTAGGAGTAAATGGAGAAGGAAGCTCGGGTTTGAAGGAGGAAGAGGAATCCTGTTAGCTTATGTGGAACCAGGTGACAGATGTCGCCATTATAGCATAGTTATGTGGCGATGACATGGACGTCCGTTAGTGGGACTGACGGAAAATGACGGAGGTAATGATTCATTTTTTTCCCATAAGTTGGGTACTAGATTCGTCCTGTTTTAAAACTCAGGGGGGGAAAAATAAAAAAGTGAAAATTCAGATACCAAAAAAGTTATTAACCCTAAAAACAAATGAACTTCATCTTCACAATGAATTGGAATTTAAAATTTTAATCACTTACAAAAGACATGCTAAGGCATCACAAGTTCAAAACAGTGTGAAGTGAACTAGCACATAAATATGAAGCTTCCAATTATTTCCAATGTACAATGTCTCAATATCTCAAAGTTCACTGAAATCCCTATTAGAATGAACAACAATGGAATATTTTTCTTTTCTTCTTTTCTTCTTTTTCTTCTTTGTCAGGTTGTGTAATGTTTGGTTCCCTTAAGCTTTCTTATTGACCCATGTAACGAGTGTTAAGTCAATGACTCCCAAACTAGATGGTTTTAGGGCATTAGGTGTAGAGACACCCCTAGGACTTACTAACTCAAGTCAAAAAAGCTACGAAACTAAACTAATCATGACATTAACCAAATCAAAATTCTTCACCTTTTGATGTGAATACTTGCTTTGAGGCAAGAGGTCTAGTTACTTAGTGAAAAGCTTATCAATGATCATATATATATATATATATATATATATATATATATATATATATATATGTTCATGTTTGTCTTAAAATGTTGGTTGATCTTAAGAATTGTGATTTGATTTCATTGGTGAGCTTAAAATTCTTAAAATTCTGAACATATATATATAATATGGAAAGAATTAACCCGGGATATGGACGTAATTGGCTGGAATAGTATGGCTCATAGCACACCCCCAAACTTGAACTGAAGGACACTTGTCTCTGCAAAATAAAACACTAAAAAATAAATAAAGGAGAAACTTCATTGAAGACCCCCAAACTTCCACCCATTTTGAAATACCCCCCTAAACTTCAAAATTTCTCAATTTAGTCCCCTGAACTTTCAATTGCTCTCAATTTGGACACCTCCGTCTATTTTAGCCGTTAAAAATACAAAAAAAAAAAAGTCTAAAATATCCCTAATTTTTGGTTTTTTTTTTTTTAATAAAAAACGTTTTGGAAGTTGAAATTTTATATAAAAGTCAGGGGTATAAACGTTATGTAACATTTAAAATCTGATGGAGGGGTCCAAATTGAGACCAATTGAAAGTTCATGGGACTAAATTGAGAGAATTTGAAGTTTACAGGGGGGTTTATCAAATCAGGTGGAAGTTCAGGATTCTTCAGTGAAGTTTCCCCAAAAAAAAAAAGCAAAACAAAACAAAACTATAGACAAACATAAAAATAAACAAATAGAAAGATAATAGGATAAACTATGGGGTGCCTCCCATGAGCGCTAAGTTTAACGTCTTCAGCCAGACTATGGCACTTTAAACTTGAAGCATCAGTCTTTTCTTCTCTTACACCAAAGGGAATGAATTCTTCCTATTGCAAGATGCTTCCTAATGTCTATAGATCGGGGAGGACCAACTTGAGTTTTCTCAAATAGTTTTTCATCTGGTGGGGAATCATGAACTGGAATAAAGTAAGAATAAAACTTAGGGAGCTTTTCTATCTTGATATCCTCAATTTGCTCATGTGGTAGCTCCAACAGACTTCTCTTCTGGCCTCTTAGTGTTTCAAGAATAAGAGCTAATATTGAAGAAGTCTCAATGCTCTCTTCTTTTCCTAGATGTGGTTCCTATGTAACTTCGGTTTGCTCCTCCTTCCCCTTTTCCACTTGATTTTCAACCACCTCTTCACGCCTTAATGTGACAGCTTGCTCATGATAGTAAATACACTCTTCCTCCATGTAGTGCTCAATAGGATTGGCCACCAACTAACCTTGACACTCTTCTTCTTCTTCTTCTTTAAGTATATGTAATATTTTCTTGAAGTGATCCTCTATCTTGGCCATGGTGGATTGCAACCATTGATTACAGGCCCTACTGTGGCTAAGAAAAGCTGACATTGTTTCTTCTAAGGTAGGCCTTTTTGGAGGAGGTGGTTCTTCTTGGTATTGCTATTGCTCTTGGTATTTTTGAGACCAATCAATGGGAGAAGAATATGATTGATCATAGAACTGTGGAGATGGCTCCTCTTACTGAAGTTGTGGTGCTTGAATTTCAAGAGCTTGAGCTTGCCACAAGAGATTAGACTGTTGGCTCCATGACGGGTTATAAGAATCAAAATAGCTGTCGTTCACCGATGTGTTCATATGCCCAAAACATTCGTTAGAAATTTGTCTTATTGAGGGACAATTTATAACATGGTGATAAGGGTAGTCCATAGGGTGTCAAAATGTTTCCCCACATATGTGAAAACAAAAATAAAATAACAAAAATAAGTTAAAATTAAAAGGGAAATAAAAACAAAATTAAAAATAAAAACTTATGAAAATGCATACTCGACTGACCCTGCATGAAAAGAAAAGAAACAAAAAAAAAATAATAAAAAAATAAAAATCCAAATCTATAATTAGTACATTAACTGTGCCTGTTGTACGAATGTGCAATTGATCGCATTGTGAGGTGCGCTTGATCGCCTTGGTTGGGCGCTCGAGCGCACCTCCAGAGGCAGAACAGGAACTATGGAAAAAACTAGAAAAACAGAAAAATTAAAAAAAAAAAAAAAAAATCACACAATCCCCGGCAATGGCGCCAAAAACTTGTTATGCCAAATACTACCTAAATTAATAGATAATATTTAGTACATTTTACTCGCAAGTGTATAAGATCAAATGATATTATAGTGCAGCAAGTACAAGATCGATCCCACGAGGATTGTTGATTTTATTTAGAATTTACTAAAAATATCAAGTTGTCACTAAATTGATATTATGAGAAAGAAATAAAAAGATATAAAGATAAAGTAAAGGTATGGCTTTGATATCCACTACTTACTATGCTCAAATAATATAACAATATGCCAATGATCTAATCATATTATGAATACCTAATGTTTCCCAACCTAAAGGCATGGGTGTATACTTTAACTCTTTTCTTTCTCAAATGATTTAGCATGGGTGTATACTAAGTTGTTCTTTAAGAAAGCATAAATCTATGGAAATCAACAAACACACGGAACCTAGGGCATGGGTGTATACTCTCAGTTTTCCATGTTGATTAACCCAAGAATCCGGTGTGGATTTCTTTTGTTACTCTTATTAAACCCAGGACTCAGTCACCTAAATTGTTTTAATTAACTAATCTATACCGCATGCATATAATGGCCAATCATACACATATGATGAATTCAAGAAAACAGACATTAATCAAGTTAAACATCATAATATGATTATCACAAATGCGCCAATATTGAAATATTAAATAAACATAATTAGGGCTTCAATCTAGCCCTCCTTAAGAGTTAGTTACACATAATTAAAATAAATGGAAAATTACAGTTTACCCCCCCCCCCCAAAAGTTGACAGCGCTTTTCAATTCGAACATCAAAGTTTCAATTTTTACAATCCACCCCCACAAAGTTTCAATTTTTTTCAATTCGACCAATATTATCCCAAAATTCCCATACTACCCCTGATTTTTTTTTTTTTATGAAAAAAAAAAATAAAAATTGGGGTGTAAAAATGGCCAAATGGGTAAAGGGGTGGCCTGAATTTTTTAAAAATTTTTTATAAAAAAAAATAAAAAAATAAAAATTAGAGGCAATATGGAAAGTTTTGGATACAATTGGTTAAATTGCAAAAATTTGAAACTTTGGGGGCCTGGATTGCAAAAATTGAAACTTTGGTGTTCGAATTGAAAAACGCTGTCAACTTTGGGGGGGTAAACTGTAATTTTCCCTAAAATGAAACTAAAAAGAAAAGGGAAAGAAAGAACCGAAAACAGCTCCTAGAAGTAGCCTCCAATTCCACTCCCCAAAGTTGTGTCTATTCGAGGATGATTATTCTCAACGTTTAGAGGTCTATTTATAGGGCTTTAGAAGTCCTTGTTACACTACTAAACCTAGAAAATTCATAAGGTTTAGTCCTATTACAAGTGGGACTTGGAAAACCCTAATATGGAAGGAAATGGCATTCTGGCCATAGCTCATTATTCTCCAGCGCACGAGTGCGCTCGATAGTAGACTGTGTGTGACTGATCGCAGTGCGCTCGATCGTAGGTCTTCTGTGATCAATCACATTACTAGAGCCTTTAGCTTTTCCCAAATTTGCTCTTTAAGCTCAATACTTCCAAGTTTTCTTCCTTTTCTTCCAAAGGCCAACAAAGACACAGAAAATACAAAAAATGAATAAAATGGCATAAACTAACAACACTAAGGATTTAACACATAAGTTTAAGGGCTAAAATATGAATATTTTGGCACTTAACATCATTCAACTCATAGATGGAATTTTGAGACAACATATGCTCCAATAAGTGTAACGTGAGATTAACATAGAATCATGAGGCTTGAATCTACTCAAATTTTTTGTGTACCTCAAAATTCATAGGAATTCTATCAAATGAAAACAACCAAGGCTTGAGTCAAGATATGCATTTTTTTGTGCTTAGGTTGTGCAATGCTCGGCTCCTTTAAGCTTTCTAATTGACCTATATAGCGAGTGTTGGGCCAGTGGGTCCTAAACCAAATGGTTTTAGGGTACTAGATGTAAAAACATCCCTACGGGCTTAATTGCTCAAGTCAAAAAGGCTATAAAGCCAAACTAGCCATACAACCGACCAAGTTGAATTTCTCATCTTTTTACGTGAATACTCAATGTTTAGTGAGGCATGAGGTCCAGTTACTCAATGGGGAACTCAAAATGAACATATATATATTTATTTATTTTCAAGCCAAGGTTTCATAAAAAATTCATCCTACAAATCTCAAAATACACACTATTCAATTCAAATCTCATACCTCATAGATTCTACGCTAATGTGCTTGTGATAATCAAGTAAAACATGTGAAGTCTCTCTAATCCAACAAATGAGTCAAAAGACTCAGATTTCTAATGACATGCTATGTTCAAAATGTTAAACAAACCAATGACATGTAAACCACAGTCACAATGTCACTCATGCAAAATCAACAACATAGCACAAAAGTTTTTATTTTATTTTTTTTTAATTTTTTTAATTTTTACTAAAGCAAACAGACAAAATAAAACAAACAAACTGACACAAACAACAAACAGAGTGTTGTTCCACACCCCCAAACTTAAATGACACATTGTCCCCAATATGGCAAGAGATACAATACCGTGGGATGAAGAAATCGGAGTGTACAAAGGTCATGGTGTCCCCCAAACTCGAACACCAAAGCACCCATCAACAAAACTAACAACAATATTTTTTCATAGGAACACGCATCACAAGGTTAGTTGCTGTTAGAAATAAAAAGAAAATGACACTAAATAAAATAACAAAAGAACTCAACAATGAAGTGCAGAAAATAAAAAGGAAAAAAACACCACACTTTCCCCAATCATTTGGGTGTCCAACCAATCCCTTCCACCCTTTCTTCTTTAAAATTTGATATCCCTCTAGAAGGATGTTCCGCCATCTTAAGTAGCCAACCTTGTTGCTTAGAAGGATCTTCTTGGGCCGATGGTTCCTATATTTGCTCTCTTGTTTGCATAGATCCTTGAGAGTCTTGGCATAAAATGGCTCTTTGAGACATTGAATAAGTGAACCTTGGGGTTCATAGAGTGTCTCAAGAGGGATTGTGACGAAGGAATGAGCTTCAGTACTCACGTCCTTGTCATTGGACAAACTTGGAGTTGACAGAGGCTCAATGTGCTCAACTTGCTCCTCTTTTTCTTCTTCCTCATAGCTATCAACAATGAGAGGCTTAGCTACTGATGAAGATGGTTTAGGGAATGATATTTCAATGGTTTCCCCATTCTCAATACGCATCTTAGGAGTGGAGTCCAATAAGGCATCAGCTTGCTCAAGTAACTTGTCAAGGTCTAGATTACATCCAAATTGAGCAAAGCACTCTCCTAATGGGTCCTCCAGACTTGGCTCATCAAGAGTCTCCTCAACAACTTCCTCTCTCCCAATTGTGGTGGTGGCTTGGACATGCTCATGATAAGGATTGTTGATGTCGTCCTCATCAATCATGTATTGCCCTCTTGCCATCTCCTGACTTTGAAGCTCTTCTTTCTTGTTGTCATCCTCTATGCTCTCATTGTCCCAATATTGAGTCATTGTTAAGTGCTAAAATATTCATATTTTTTGCCCTTAATTTACATGTGTTAGTCCTTTAGTTTTGGTTAATTTATACCATTTTAGTGCTTTTATGTGTTTTTCTTGATTTTGTAGGTCATTGGAAGAAAAAGAATCAATCTCAAAAGTTTCGGACTTAAAAGAGCTATTTTGGGAATATGGAAGGCTTTGGTAGTGCGATCGAGTGCACTACAGGCGAAGACCACAATGCGCAAGGCACCTGCGATCGAGCGTCAGCACAAAGAGGATCGATCGCAGGCCTACGATCGATCGCACACGGGCTGCGATCAAGCGCCCCCGTGCGTAATGGCCAAGTCAACCGCCAGCCTTAATATGAAAAATGCAACTTTTAGGGTTTTGTAACTTTGTACGAACTAGGGCTCAAACCCTACGATTTTTAGGGCTTCTAAGACTCTCCTATGCCCTATAAATAGACCTCTAAGCCTCACAATTCAATAGACAATTTGAAGGAGACAACTTTGGGGAGAGGAATTGGAGGCTACTTCAAGGAGCGGTTTTCGGTTCTTTCTTTACCTTTCTTTTTAGTTTTATTTTAATTATGTGTAGCTAACTCTTAAGGAGGGCTAGATTGAAGCCCTAATTATGTTTATATGCTAAATCCTTTAAGAAAGAAAAGAATTAGAGTAGACGCCAATGCCTGCTTAGGGAAATCAATAGTTTATGGAGTAGACACTCATACCCTTAGGTTGGCAAACATTAAGTATTCATAATATGATTGGTAGGGGTGGCAAAATGAGTACCTGGCACGACCCGATTACGACCCGCGGGTACCCATTATACGATTAGCCTATACACAAACACGACCCGTTTAGCTAAACTGGTAATCGGGTCTAACACGATTATGACACGAAAATAGCTGGGTAATCCGACACGACCCGTTTTACCCGTTTAAAATAACCGGGTCTAATCGGGTAGACCCGACCCGACCCGACTCGTTAAAACCCTAAACTCTAAATTTTTTTTTTTTAAAAAAAAAAAAAAAATTGTAATAATAATACATCAATACAATCAATGCAAAAAATTGAGTTCCAAGATATTAAAGGCTTTCATAAAGGATAAGAAACATAACAAAAAAAATGGAAAGTGACCGTAATTGTACTCTAGAAGAAATTACTAAACTCATAATTTCACCTTAAAAAAAAAAAATTGTAATAATAATACATCAATACAATCAATGCAAAAAATTGAGTTCCAAGATATTAAAGGCTTTAATAAAGGATAAGAAACAAAAAAAAAAAAAAAATGGAAAGTGACCGTAATTGTACTCCAGAAGAAATTACTAAACTCATATTTCACCTAAACTTAAAACAAGTAAGCATATTGACAAAGTTCATTTATTAAAATAATTTTTAGTATAAAGAAATTTAATTTTGCTCAAATTACATTCTACTAAAAAAGAATTATGTATATTTTAACACAAAATATGATATCAGTAATCTGTTGAAATTAAATATCTCATAACAGAGATGAATTTTGCAAATCATTTGAAAAAAAAAAAAAAAAATTAAGGGCAAAAAGCAAGAAGAATGTTTTTAAATTAAAATCATTTAATTAAATATTTAAATATAAAAAAGGCCCTACCTAAATTTGTTTGTCTTAGGCCTCAAAATCTATTAAGTCGGACCTACTCAAGGGGTTGGCTTAGTTACTAGTAAGCCACTTGGCCCTTATCGATACCTCATAAAGCATAAAGTCTAAGAAGGGACAAAACTAAAATTTCTATTTCAAAATGATCAAAATATAAATGAGGGGTAAAATGTGTCAACATTTCCATCATAGCAATAAAGAAAAAGATAATAATAAAAAAAAGCTAACAAAAACAAAATAATAAGGAAAAAAGAAACAAAACTCAAAACTACATCATCATTAGATTCATTACAAATTAGGTTCCCATGGGCCATTATGCCCGGTGTTGTCCACTTGAAGTCTTGAAGTCTTGAAGGATCCATGATCCATCCCATGTAATCAAAGATATGAATTATAAAACACTACAAATATGCTCATTTTTTGACTTCTTTTTTCTTTCCTTTTTTTTTTTAATTTTTTTTTAACCGGGTTTGGTGGGTACCTGTTAGACCCGGATAGTACCCGCCAAACCCGAACAGTAACCGGGTCTAACGGGTACCCACCAGACCTGAACAGTAATCGTGTCTGGCAGGTCGACCTGCCAGACCCGTCGAGTAGACTCGCCAAACACGAAATTATCCGGGTCTTAAACGGGCAGACCCAATTAAGACCCGAACCCGATAAGGCTAAACCCAATACCTATTTTTTCGTGTCATGTTCATGTCGGGTTCGCAGGTCGTGTCAAAATTGCCAGCCTTAATGATTGGATCATTGGCATATTGTTATATTATCTAAGTATGATTAGTGGTGGATATCAAAGCCCTACCTTTAGCTTTTCATTTATCTTTATATCTTTTTATTTCTTTTTTCACAATATTAATTTAGTGACAAACTAATATTTTTAACCAATTCTAAATAAAATCAACAATCCTCGTGGGATCGATCTCATACTTGCTGCACTATACTATCATTTGATCTCGTGCACTTGCGAGTAAAACGTACTAAATATTATCTATTAATTTGGGTAGTATTTAGGACAACAGTCATTGGGTCAAGTTGATGTTCAGATGGATGTTCATTTTTACGCTGGTCAATCCATTTTTCCATCGTTGCGGTAGCTTGAGTGTCGGCATCTTTGAGCTCTTGCATGGATTGTCGCAGTTCTAGTATGCCCTGGTTGGCTGTTCCCCTAAACACATTGAGAGCGTCTTCCAACGAAGATTGTTGAGGAGGATAATTGCACGATGAAGGGGTAGAAAATTGGTTGTCAAATTGCGGATATTCAGGATTGTGCAGTTCGTCAACTTGGGGAGCATAATTTCTCGTAGCATGGGCTTGCCGCGAGAAATTAGAATGGTTGCTCCAGTCCGAGTTATAAAAACTTGATGTGCAAATTATAATTACTCGCAAGTGCACGAGTCATGTGCAGTACAACGTGTGCAAGTGGGAGGTCGATCCACAGGGAATTGTGTTGCAAAAATCAATTCTTATCCAAACTAATCCTATTTTAACCTAGTTTTGAATTTTCGGATTTTTGAATAAAGAAATAAACAAACATAAATTAAACAAAATGATAATAATCAAATGATAAACGACTAAAGTTTCAGAATTCACCTCACCAAATCAAAGCACACATTCTCATGTTTAGTTCATACATCCAACAAGCAATTAGACCCTATGCATGTTCTATTGTTTTTATAAAATCCTATTGAATCATTCAATGAATCCATCTCTATTACAAATTACAAAACATATATGGTTTAGTTCAAAAGATCCGATGCATCCATGCTTCACACAAAAGACAATGGATATCCAAAGTAAACCAAAAGATGCAATGTATCCGTTGGATGAAACACAATGAATATCCAACGTTTTCACGATTTATAAACAACAATCAATCACAATCTTGTCACACAATTGAATTGAAACAAACATACATTACATTAAATGACAGAATTGTATGAACTAAAAATAAAAATATGCAAACAAATCAGTGGTGAGGCTTCATCTTCAACCTTAGTTGAAGATTTAGCCTCTCATGACAAAAGAAATCATAAAGAAACTAAAATACTTCATTGAAATCAAAGAACTTACAAAAGAATTGGAGTTCAAAGCTCCAAGAACACAGAAAACACAAAAATTGACAAAGCACGGCGCCCCTGGCGCGTCTCTGTTCATTTACAATAAGAAAAATTGATATTTATAATGTTTAGTTAGGGTTTCAGCGCTGTTAGGTCGAACGAGTGCACTTGATCGCACACGAGGTGCACTCGATCGCACTCATTGTTAAGTGCCAAAATATTCATATTTTAGCCCTTAACTTATATGTGTTAATTCCTAGTGTTGTTAATTTATGCAATTTTATTTCTTTTTTGTATTTTCGGTGTTTTTGTAGGCCTTCGGAAGAAAATGAAGTAAATCTGGAAGTATTGGGCTTAAAGAGCAAATTTGGGAAAACCTAAAGGCTCTGGTAGCACCATCGATCGCAGGAGACCTGTGATCGAGCGCACTACAAGTGGAATGACCAGACGAGCGCAAGGCATGTGCACACAAGGAGACTCGATCGCAGACATGCAATCGAGCGCACACGGGCTGCGATCGATCGCACCCGTGCGCTAGAGAAATGAGCTGTGGCCAGAATGCCCTTTCCTTCCATATTAGGGTATTCCAAGTCCCACTTGTAATAGGACTAAACCCTATGAATTTTCTAGGTTTACTAGTGTTTCAACTTTCAAGGACTTCTAGAGGCCTATAAATAGACCTTTTAGCTTTTAGGAAAAGAGTGTGGAGAAAGAGGCACAAGCTCTGGAAAGGAACTGAAGGCTAGATCAAGAGGAGTTTGGGGTTTTCTTCTCTTCCACCTTTTATTTTGTTATGTAGTTCATATTTTAATTTGGGCTAAATTGAAGCCCTAATCATGTCTTTTTAGGATTTCAATATTGGCGCCTTTGCAAAAATTATATTTTGGTGTATTTAATTGGATTAATTCCTGTTTTCTTGAATTCCTCATATGTGTTTGCCTGATCAACATATGCATGTGGTATGGATTAGTTAATTAAATCAATTTGGATGACCGAGTCCTCGGTTTAATAAGAGTAACAAAAGAAATCCACACCAGGTTTTTGGGTTAATCAACATGGGGAACCAGGAGTAGACACCCATGCTAAATCCTTTAAAAATGAAAAGAATTAGAGTAGACACTCATGCCTAATTCATTGCTTATGGAGGAACCAGGAGTAGACACCCATGCTAAATCCTTTAAAAAAGAAAAGAATTAGAGTAGACACTCATGCCTAATTCATTGCTTATGGAGATCAATAGCTTAAGGAGTAGACACCCATACCCTTAGGTTAGCAAACATTAAATATATCAGTATGATTGATGTATTGGCATATTGTTATCTTAATTAGTCTGATTAGTGTTGGATATCAAAACCCTAATCCCTTTTAGTTTTAGTTTATCTTTTATTTTATTTCTTTATTTTAATTCAATCGTGACAATTGAATTTTATTTATTTAATTAAATAGAAACTTCTAAGATAATTTACCAATCCTCGTGAGAATGATCTCGTATTTGCCTGCTATACTATCGTTTGATCTTGTGCACTTGCAAGTAAAACGTACCAAGTATTTGCCTATTAATTTAGGTGGGTATTTGGCACAACACTCGTGCATCAGGTCTCCTGCGGCACAGCGTTTGGGCGTTGCTAGCTTGATGGTGGGCGCGGGTGCGCTCGATCGTATGGCCAATGCGCTCGAGCACACTTCCAGAACCCAAAATGCTTTGCTTAAACTTTCTTGCAACTTTCGCCTTAAGACCGCAGTTTTCTCTCAATGACCTGCAAAACACTAAAACAACAAAACTAACCAAAACATCAAAAAATAATAAAGCTAAAGGCTTAACAAACATAAATTAAAGGGCCCAAATATGAAATATTTGGCGACCAAAAAACCTCAAAGACTGCAGGGATGTTGTTATCAAGTTTATCGATATCAAAAGTAACTTAAGAAAATAGTTGTTGATTTGTTTGTGACTAAAGTGTATAAAATAGCACAAATTGAATTGATTTAAAATAAAGAGAGAGTGTGTAGGGTATTGACCTCACCGCTATCCGCACAACAATTTTTAATCGTATTTAATCATGGAGATTCATTATATGCATGCTATAAATAACCAAAAAAAAATACCATATTAACGAATAAGGATAATCCATCTTCGGTAGGCACAGATCTTCCACCTAACCACTAGGATGCGGTATGACCTGTCTTTCCTACGTATGAACTATCTAATCATTTAATAGGATACATACAATTAATGGAATAGCATAACCCATCTTCGGTTGGTACAAATTGTCTACCTAAACTAGGGTATAGTACGATCCGTCTTTCCTAGGTATGGTCTATCTAACCCTATTGACCATATGTCAATTAAAACTGCTATATAATCATCATCCCCATAATCACAGAAAACAAGAATGATTTGAGTTCAATAAAGGCAAACAACTTTCTAAGACAAGATAAGAAATTCACCAATATTGATTTTGGAATTTAAGAACAATTGCATTTAAACATGAAGAACAATATTAAATTGTAGCAATCCTCTAGATTATACAATCAACATGCATAAACTAAAAATCTAAATTAAGATATAAGGTTACATCAATCCCCCTACGAAGAGTTTAGCCGCTCATGACTCTACTACAATGGCCTCCTGCCATGATCTACTATTTACTGGAATTTTGCTTTGGTAGCAGTGTGTCTTTTTCTCAATGCCTAAAGGTCTATTTATAGGAATTAGAAGACCCTAAGAACCCTAGAAGCCTTCTACAAATCGTAGACAGTCTCTTAGTTCAAATAAGAGACTGCAAACCCAATTTAAGGTGGAAAAGGTCTTTTGTTGCATGCTGGACGCCCAAATGCGCTCGATCCCAAGGAGTGCTCTTAGCTGGAGAGGCGCTCGAGCGTAGGTGCGCTCGAGCCCTTTGCTATGTGCTTGATCCTAGGCCTTCAAGATGCTCCCAAAATGTCCTTTTAAGCCCATTTTCCACTGGAATTCTTGCATCTATATTTTAAAACCTTGAAACATGAAAATAAAACAAAATTAAACAATTAAAAACACTAAGGAATTAACATATGCGAGTTAAGGGGCTGGAATGTTGCAACATTCGGTGCTTATCACATTGCATCCTCTCTCACTCTCTTCCACTCTCCTCAATTTTTTTCTCCTACACGTTTGGATTGTTCACATGAAGAAACTACTAGTGCTGAATGCTTTAATGTTGTTTAAAACATACATGAAAATCTCACTCAGATACTATTTCAAGTGTTGGATGTATGTTTTCCTGCTTTTTATTCCCAAAGATCCAAAAGAAAAGAAAAGAAAAAAAATTGTTGTTCCAAAGTAAGACAAGTAGTTTCGATCCAAAGCTAAAGATATAACCTAATTAAGTCCTCACACCCTTTACGTTGAAGGGTTTTTGGACAATCCACAATAATTTGCATATAATTCTCATCTCCTTTCTACCTTGAGCTATAATTACGGAAAGTTAGCTAGACAATCCCTTGATGAGAAGTACTAACATTGTGTTTGGAGGGAGAGGAGAAGGGTGGAAGTAGGGCTGTAATTGAGCATAGTTGAGCCGAGTATTAAATGGTCAAGCTCTATTCATTTAATTTTACTTCAAACATGAGCACAATAGAAATAAAGACAGGCGAACGGGTTAGAAAAGTGTTGCACATCCATCTCTTGCCCATCTCTTGTCAAATTTTTTTTGCAAATCTATCATTGAATCTGTAGGACCTGCATGTGGTCCTACATAGTCAATGGTAGATTTGCCAATCTCTTATACGGAGATAGACAAAATATAGAAACCAAACATTTCTCTTTAAGTTATATCTATTATATTACGAAGAGAATTATTCTTTACTTAAGATGTAATTAAAATAAGATTATAAAAATAATAAAAATAAAATTATACGAGTTTATATGAACTTATACGAGTCAAGTCCAGTTTATACAAGTATAACTCGTTTAATAATCGAGTCTAATTTTGTATTCACGATCAACTCATTTATTAAACGAGCTGAATTAAAATAGAGTTTATTTTAGCAGGTTGTTAAAAGGGCTTATTCATTTTTAGCCTTAGGTGGAAGGCTAAGAGAGAGATGTACAATCTAGTTTGTAAAAAAGGAGAGGGAGGGATTGCCAAGAGTATAATGGTAACCCTCAATCTTTCCACTTTCCTTTTTCTCTTTCCTTTGCCCCCTCCAAATTACATGAGGGGAGGAGGACTCCTCACTTCCCCTACTCTCCCTTATCCCTTTTCCCTTAGCATCTTTCTTGAAAATATTAATAACTAAATAGTTGCTAAATTATATATATATATATATATATATATATATAACCTCAGCAAAGTGTACTTACAAAAGAAAACACTGTCTTCAGTGAACATATACTACTCCAAAAATCTAATTTTCTAATTTTTAGAAAATAAACTAAATTATTAAATTCACCTCTATCTATTAATTTAAGCTTTTAGGACAAGTGATGATTTAACACTAATATTCTAAGTAGCAGTAAAGTACCATAATAATATTAGACAACTTAGAGGGCATTATCCATATGCCAGGGCACATAATGTCCACCACCTATACCAAGAAGGATTTTGTTAATTCCACCACTCCTGCACTAATCAACGTATTGTTGAAGAGAGGGGGGAAAAAAAGAGATGTAATTTTAAAGATAAAATCATAGAATTCATCAAAATGAAGCTAGTGCATATGTTAGATAAAATCATAGAATTCATCAAAATGAAGCTAGTGCATATGTTAGTAATTAAAAATGCGCAAATGGTACTTCTTCCCTTTGTAGTGCAAGGTGGAGGGAGAGGCCATTGGTTCATGTCTCACCAGGTACGTGTATAAATTACCAATAAATAAATAAAAATTGAGTGGTATATATTCTAATTGAATGAGAAAAAGGACCACAAGGGAGGATCTTTCTCATTTCTAATTCGAATGGAAGAGAGAATATGGGATCCTGTGAGAATGCTTCCAAAAACTCATGAGAGGCGACCCATTTCGCTCAAGCGGTGCACGAAAATCAGCACATCAAGACACTTTCAATGCATTCCAACTTTGAAAGGAAGATAAAATTAAACTAATATCATAAATACAATTAGCAAAATTTCAATAGGAAAATAAAGGGGGATTGTAGATGGCTAACACCACGAGCAACGCATCACCCTCCAACAAAAGGTAGCTACAACCAGAAGAGATAGTCAAACGAACTGCCAAAAGAGCAGTAGAGGCTTCCCCTTGCTAACGTTAGTAGAGAAGAGCTTATGAGTAGCAGCTACAAGAATGTTCCTATGATCATTATTGATCACCGTTGTAGTCACTGCATATGAGTCTTTAACTGCCACATTTGGCCTGGACACAACCCACTGTTGGGGGAACCCACAATGAAGGAAGAGCACTATCTCTCTAAGAAACAGCATGATGGTTCAAGATTTTGGAGACCTGGAAAAAAGCTTGACTCGAACAGGGCACTAGACCATCATAGATCAAAAGATTCCTGGCTCTCCAAATAAAATCCAACACAAGAGTTGTAAATAGCTAAAATTTCCTTACCTTAGATTTAGAAATACCAAATGCAGCCATAAGAGAAATAATAGCTAAAATCCAATTAGAAATAGGCCAAGAGGAAAACCCCTAAAATAAATTAGGCCAAGGGGAGCTTCTCCATTAAAATTTGGCCAAGTCACAATCCAAGAAAAATATGGGATAAGGTTTCGAGAGGCCCTTTACAAAAAAGGGCAAACCTATGCATTAGGATCATCAATGACAACAAAACTGTTAGGTTTTAGGTTGGTCTAATTCAATGACTTGTCTTGTAATGTTCTTGTTGTTATCCTTATTTGATTGTTTAAAACTTTGGTTAGTAGTGTTTAGGTTCTCGAAGCTTGGTTGAAAAAGTCTATGTCTTCCCATCAGAAGGCTCGTCAAAACGAGATATGTAACGGGGAGTTAATTGTTTCCTGTCAGGAGTGTCGTCAGGACGAGACATGTAACTGGGAATTATTGTTTTCTCGTTAGAAGCTGCGTCAAGACAGAACATGTAACGGGAGTTACTATTTTCTCATCAAAAGCTGCATCAAAACAAGGATGTGATGGGAGTGAAGTTGAAGCTACTGTTTTCTCATCTGGAACCCCATCAGAACGGGACATGTAACAGGACCAAAGCCAAAGCTACTATTTTCCCGTCAGAGGCTACGTTAAGATGAGACAAGTGACAAAGAGGAGACATTTGTTTTTCACGTCAGGACAGGAATACTTTCTCGTTAAGATGTGGTTGTTTGAGATCTACAAATTTGGCCTTCCTGTCATAACAAGAAAGTGTTCTGTTCAGACGTGACGACGGAAATGTTTCACTATAAAAGGATTTCTGTCACTGTTCATTCTTTAGACTTTGAAAATATTTTTTGAGAGCTCCTTTCACTAAAGTCTCAATTTTTCTCCACGAGAGCTGTGTCTCGGTGGTGCTGTTTTATTCAAAAGGAGACGTGTTATGGCTTGGAGCGACTCTTTTCTCTTGACTGGCATGTTGCCTTGTTCGTTCGTCTACTTAAAGATTGCTATTTTGGATGCTTGGTGAAGGAAGTCCACCAAAGGGTCAATAAGGAAAGTCACTGCTTGAAGATGTTCACGATGGAGACATGCTAGGAAGTTTCTTGTTCTTACTAAGTTTAAAGGTCCTCAAGGGAGTGAGTATCGTCTATTCTGTAACAGTGAATCTTCTTTTAGTGATTTCCTAGGTTTGGCTACCCCGGAGTGGTTTTTACCTTGAGGTGCTCAAGGGTTTTCCACTTCATAAACAAATCTTGTGTTATGGTTATGCTATTCCTTTTTATTTCAACTGTGCATCTTTTGTGTTTGATGAAATGGCTTAGTCTCTTGTTTTGAAACAGTGGTTACTAGAGGTAGAACATGATCCTAGTAAACTTTCAATTGGTATTAGAGCAGGTTTGCTCGGTTTTTGACTAATGTCTTGAGCGTGTTCATAACCTCTTTTCTCTATGTGTTCAATCATGTCTTTGAATATTCATTTTCTTGATGAGCTTGGTTGTTTAAAAGACTTTGATATGTCCTCTGTTTCTTGTGCTAGTATTATTGAATCTCTGGTCTCTTCTGAATGTAATGATATTGATCATGTTAATCCTCCTGTCTCATTGGAAGCCTTGTTAAACTCCTATAATACGATGACCAAGGAACTTTGCGCTATTAATCTAGACACCAATTATATTTAGAATGAGTTAGTAAGAGTTAATTCAGAAATAGATAGACTGAGATTAGATAATGAGAAGAAGAGAAAATAACTTATTTTTGCTGAACAACCTAAGCGGTTGGACATGAAATCTCTGGAGTGTACATCTCATGAACCTTTACTTACTAAGAATCATGGCCCTTGTTTTAACTGTGGTGTTCAAGGGCATTTTCGTGCTAAATGCCCTCTTTTGAAGCATAGAATCCCTAAATCTTCAAATGCTGGTTCTAGTAAGAAAGATGCAAGTGTTGTTCAACAACAATTGGAGGCCAAAAACTCTAAACTGGACTTTTTGACTAATGTATCTCTGATAAATTCCCCTCATCTTTTGTGCATAGCCAAGAGTTTAGTGATTGCAGCTGTTCTTTTAAGAAGTGCCAAGTTGATGAACATAGCTATATTGATCTTGTTGCTTATACATCTTTAAAAGCTCTTGATTCATGTCTTTGGTACCTCGATAGTGCTTATTCTAAGCATATGTCGGGGGATAAGTCTATGTTTAATGGTTTAACTGAGTATAGGGGTAGAAGTGTTACTTTTGGTGATGGAAATCATGCTCAAATCAAAGGCAGAGGCTCAGTCGAAATCAAAGGAATTCCTGAGATTTGTGAGGTGCTTTATGTAAAGGATCTTAAAGCCAATCTTCTCAGCATTAGTCAGATTTGCGACGAGGACCATATTGTTCAAATTTCAAAGGAGTGCAATGTATTTGATGAGGATGGAAAATGAATTATGGGAGGAGTAAGGACGTTTGGTAACTACTATGGGATTGGCTCCTCGACCACTCTCAGTTGCAAACAAGTCAAACTAGACATTGCTGAACTATGACATCAACGTCTGGGTCATTTGAACTTCAAGGATCTTTATAAGGCATCTATGGATGAGCTGATTAGTGACTTGCCCAAGTTAGGAAAATCTGAGAAGATGGTGTGTGGCCCCTGTCAATTGGGAAAACAAATCAAATCTCAACACAGAGCCACTCAATCTATTCACACCTCCTTTCCTTTGGAGCTGCTTCATATGGATCTTATGGGTCTCACGAGAAGTGAGAGTATGGGGGGGGGAAAAGAAATATATCATGGTGGTGGTGGATGACTTCTTTAAATTCACCTGGGTGATGTTATTAAGGGATAAGTCAGAAGCTTGTGATCAAGCTAAGATTTTGTTCAAAAGAATTCAATGAGAACGGGTGTGCCATTCAACGCATAAGGAGTGATCATGGAAGAGAATTTGATAACTCATGTTTTGAGAGACTTTGTGAAGAGGCAGGTATAATAGGAATTCTCTTCTCCCATCACACCTCAGCAAAAAAGGAGTTGTTAAGAGAAAAAACAGAGTCATCCAAGATATGGCTCGGGCTATGCTTCATGGGAAGAATCTTGCTACATACTTCTAGGGATAAGCTGTCAACATTGCTTGTCACATAATCAATAGAGTTTATCGAAGACCCAGTACCAAGAAGGCTCCGAATGAAATATGGAAAGGCAAGAAATCCACTGTGAAGCATTTCATGTCTTTGGAAGTAAGTGTTTCATCCTTCGTGACAGGGAAAATCTTGGTAAGTTTGGCACCAAGAGTGATGAAGTAATTTTCCTTGGATATTCATCATCTAGTAGAGCATATTAGGTTTACAACAAATGAACATATGTTGTTATGGAATCTTTTAATGTTGTGATTCATGATGAATCCTCTAAAATTAGTAACTGTCCTCTTGATAGTGAAGAGAAACCAGTGAAAGAAGAAGAACCAGTTGTGGAGGAGTCAGATGCAACTATTGATCTTGGTTCTCCAGAATCAAATGATGAACCTTCTAGCTCTAAAGCTCTGTCCAAAGACACTCCCTCACATCTAATCTTGAATCATCCAAAAGAAAATATTTTAAGAAGGATTGGAGAAGGAAAGCGACTTCATAATAGGGTTTTAAATCAAGTCTCCTACATGTGTTATTTGTCTCAAATGGAACCGAAGAAGGTTGAAGAAGCACAACAAGATGAGAGTTGGATTGAAGCTATGCAAGAGGAATTGACTCAATTCACTAGAAGTGATGTTTGAACCTTGGTACCCAGACCTAATGACCAGAATGTCATAGGTACAAAATGGATCTGCAAGAATAAGGTTGATCAACATGGCACTGTGATACGAAATAAGGTCCGATTGGCTACTCAAGGCTATATGCAAATTGAAGGGATAGACTTTGATGAGACCTTTGCCCCTGTTGCTAGGCTTGAGTCCATTAGAATCCTTCTAGGGATAGTGTGCAATTTTGGCTTTAAATTGTATCAAATGGATGTCAAGAGTGCTTTTTTGAATGGGATTCTTCAAGAAGAAGTCTATGTGGAACAACCAAAAGGGTTCAAGGATCCACATCACACTGATCACGTGTACAAACTAAAGAAGGCCCTGTATGGGTTGAAACAGGCACCCAAAGAGTATGAGAGACTCACTGCATATCTCATCTCACATGAGTTCACTCGTGGAATAGCAGATTGTACCTTGTTTATTCGAAAGAAAGGACAGGATATGTTAATTGCTTAAATCTATGTGGATGACATAGTGTTTGGAGCTACAGTTAACTCCCACTCTCACACTTTTGCTGAAGAAATGAAGAAAATGTTTGAAATGAGTATGATTGGAGAGTTGTCTTATTTCTTAGGTCTTCAAGTTCAACAATCAGACCTTGGAATGTTTGTCACTCATACCAAATAGCTTGTTAAAAAATTTGGCCTTGATGAAAAAAGTCATCTTTGAACTCCTATGAGTATCAGTGTGAAACTTTCAGCAGAACTCAGTGACAAAAGTGTTAGTCAAACACTGTACATAAGTATGATTGGAAGTCTATTATACCTCACAGCTAGTAGACTGGACATCTCCTTCAGTGTCGGTGTGTGTGCTCGTTTTCTAGCCAATCCAAACGAATCACATTTAACAATTGTTAAACGAATCATTTGATATGTGAATAGCACTGTAAATCATGAGATTTGGTACTCCAAGAACACTAACTTAAACTTGGTAGGGTACTCTGATGCTGATTGGGCAGGATGTTCTGATGATAGGAAGAGTACCTCTGGAGGATGTTTCTATGTGGGGACTAATCTTGTAGCCTGGCTAAGCAAGAAACAGAACTCTATATCCCTCTCAATAGTTGAAGCTGAATGCATTGCTACGGGGAGTTGTTGCACATAGCTCTTACGGATGAAAAAACTTCTATCAGACTATGGCCTTGATCAAGAAACGATGGTGGTGTTTTGTGACAATCAGAGTGCAATCAGCATTTCCAAGAATCCAGTACAACACTCCCATACCAAGCACATTGACATTAGGTATCATTCCATTCATGATTTGATTGAAACTAATGTTATCACGCTTGATCATGTGGCTACAGAACGGCAATTGGTAGACCTTTTAACTAAACCTCTGGATGTGTCTCGATTTGAATTTCTTCGCTCGGCAATTGGTGTTTGTGAATAGCTTGAAAAGGTTTGACCGGGATTCAAGCAAGGTTCGTGAATGTTTTGTAAATATTCTTTGTTTTAAGTTTTGTTTTTCTTTCATCTCGGTGCTTACTCCTTGGTCATGTTTGTTGGGATAATTTTTTTTTTTTTGTGTGTTTTTCTGAGAGGTATGTTTGATATATGCTTCTTTGGAAGTGTTTTCCATACTCACAAGCTGGAATCAGTGAGGTTTTGTTTGTAAGATCTGAACCATCTTATCTTTTTGTCTGGATTAATCTGAGTGTTTCCTTGCTTGTGTTTCTTGCTCTGTGCTGGTTTGTAAGAACAAGCTTGCTTGTCATGAATCCTTCTAATCCTTGTAAGGTTGTGCGCACGTAGAATCATGTTATGATCTGACGTTGATCTATAGGCTTTACAGATGAGAGAGTTAGCATGGATAAAAAATTATTACTATCGTGGTAATCATGCTCTACTAAAGTTTATCATCAAATGTTATAGTGTGATCAAGTGAGAGATGAAGATGTATGGGTGATCACACCATAATTAGTATGGTGATCCTCATGGAAAGTGGTAACTTCCATGGAGGTTATAGTTAAAGAGAAACAATACAATTCTTCATGAAGAAATGTATTGCACTCTTATATATAGAAAAACAGAACGTAAGAATCATTATGACATAATATACTTTTCTGTTTTTCTTGCTCTTTAGTCCTCCATTGGATTTCTACCCTAACGGAACAAAATCCTTCTACGTTAGATCCTCAAAACTATTTTCCAACAAAATGTAAATCAAGAATCATTGGCAAACTAGAAGTAAACATATAAACATATACAAACGTGGGGGTGAGAGTGACTGTGTATCGATGTTCGGAGCATGTATTGCAGGCATAAGCACTAAATGATATTTACTAGTAAAGTAGTAATGCATTCTACCAAAAAAGAAAAAAAAAAATTAAATTAAATTAAATTAAATAAAGTGATAGGAAGTGCAAATCATTAACCAAAAAAACAAACGTGAAGGTTAAAAGAAGCACAATACATAAATCTAATCTTTGCCAATGTTATCAATCTGAAGGAATCTAAGCGAGGAATCTCATGATTGTGATTTTTATTTGGCAAAATGGAAATAAATATTTTTTTTCCTATTTTAATTTCGGCTATATAACTCTGCAATGAAAGCAAATAACTACATTATCTTTGAGGCCTGTTTATATCACAAGGGCAAAATTGTTATTTCACATTTTTGTTTTGACAATTTTGCCCTTCTGATATAACCAAAATTATTAATTACTGAGGTTGTAATTAACGAATTCCCCGCCAAACCTGTTTGTGTGCTTAGAAAACAATTTGAAACCCTTGTTTGGCTTTCTCTTCAGAAAGAATCAACGAGTGCACAAAATAAGAATGGCAGGGAGCGGTGCGCGAGAAATCCAAGTCCGGACGATAACCGGGGAATCCACCGCCGTTTTGGTTCCGAATAATAGTACCATTGAAGAGCTCAAGCTCCTCCTCAAGCAATCTTTCCCTCCCGCCTCTAACTCCCCCAATTTCCACCTTTTCTTCAAGGTAAGGCCCATTACGTATCTCTCTACTGCTATTTCAACTTTTCCCTTCCATTATGATTATTGGTTCTGTACTTTTTTTGTATGACATGTTTCACATTGAGAAGAATTTCTTGTTTTCCAAGCACCTATGGATTTAATATTGCCCCATTTTATTTTATTTTTTATTTTAATTATTTATTTATTTATTTATTTTTTTAAAAGCAACTGATTGTTGTCGTACTCTTTTGCTTTGAAGTAAGTCACAGTGGGTTGAAGCTTAGGTTGTGATTTTGAATATGTATACATTTTTTGTTTTTTTGGTTTCTATAAGAACTATTAATACTCATATATATCCCATTGTTTGTTATTCTTCTTCTAGGGCGTTAAATTGAGACTGCAGAGTCAGATAAGCACTTACCCTTTTGAGAATGGTGAATTTATAGTACTCGTTCCGTTTACTAAGAAGGACATGAGGGCCCGGGAATTTGAACAATCTAAAACTTCATTGAACAGTCCCCATAATAGCTCAATCTCAAAGTTTGCTGATTTGGCGTGGTCCGATATGATGCAAGATTTGTCATATTTATGTGAAACATCGGGTAATGAAACTTGTACAAATCGGAAGGTGGGGAGCTTTAGTCTTGGAGATGGAAGAGATATCATGGAAGGGAATTCTAGTCTTGGAGATAGGAAAGAAACTATGGTGGGAATGCCAAGTTCTTGTTCCTTTGAGGCAAAACGGAAAAGGGGTTTTGATTTTGATAAATGGATGGGGCTCCCCTATGATCTTATACTGGATACATTGCGGTTCAATAGCAAGGAAGCTCTCGATGAGCATAATTATGAAGTATTTCTTAAAGTTTTGGAGTCAGTGAATTGTTTGTCGGACCCACATTCTGGATTCTGCTTGCTATCGAGAAAAGCCAACTTTTGGGCTGGTGGCGTGGGAGTGGGAAGTGGTAGTTCATGTTTGTGTCCAGCTTGGTTGAAGATGATTATGAAGGCATTTGCTTTCTTGAACATTTTTTCTGCATTTCATCATTTGCAGCAGAAGAAATTGACTACTAGTTGTTTGGAAGAAGTGCTGACTCAGCTTGGAAAGTCTGGAATTAAACTTTGTATGAAGGACATAGAGCATCTTTCCCTTGTTTGTCCTAAGGTATTAGACTGGATTTCTGGAAGGACTTAGAGCCATATGTCATTGAGTTCTGATATTTTATTCTATTGCCTTACTTTAAACATGTATGTTGTTTCTCAGGGAGTGCGTTTTTCAGATAATGAAATGGAGAAAACAAGTTTTGGTGATACCCTTGTTATCATTAATTGTTCGACAGAACTGAAAGATCAAATTGATCATAATCCTAAAACTGGTATTCTTGAAGATATGCATTTCCTTTTCTTTCATTTCTTGAAATAATTTCAAATTTATAGGCTTCTAACTTCATTGGCCTAACATTTCTGTTCAATAGCTCGGAAACAGTTGCCTGTGCCTGTACCAAAGGTTATCTGTGCAATGAAGAGATGGGAAAGTTCTTTCAAAACTAATCTGTCGGAGGCTGTTGAGTTATTAGTGGTATGTTTGTTTAACTTGTAATATTTAGATGCCTCTTCCTTATTAAAAAAAAAAAAAAAAAAATTTAGATGTTTCCTACAGAGTACCCTTCCATTACTGTAGCAATCTTGATAGAAATTCTGCTTAGGCGCATACTTCCCGCCTCTACTTATGTTTTCCTGCATCTTTTTAAGTGTCAAGTTGTATGAAGTGATACAAGTTTTACCTCTATTTTCAGATCTTTGCTTTATTTCAATCTAATGCTTGTCTATTCTATTATCAGTCTGTCTGATCCAGAGTCTTGTTTCCTACATCTTTTGTGACTGCATTTAATTGTCATTGGTGAAATCAGCCTGCTCTTGGTCACGTACTGCTGGTTAGTCAGTATCTTTATGACAGAATATCAAGTATGCGAGCCTGTAGAAGGCATATTGTGGACTTAGACTGGAACAGTAGCATAGCCATATTGTTTTCTTCTCATCATATCTGGTGATTTCTTTGTATGGAAGTGCTTGTGGTTGTTCAGGGCTATAATACATAAGCAATTGCGTATCTGCATTGCACTTTTATATACTCTAGTAGTGGGTTGATTTTGGGACATAAATGGTACTCTCTTTGATAGATTTTTTACAACCAAACCTTTATATTTTTTCCTTCCTGAATGAACACGTGTCTTTATAAAAGTATTTTCTATATGACAAATTGACAATATAACTACTTTTGCTGCTGTTAGTGGCTGAGTAACTTGGTTTACCTGCCAGACTGCCCCTATTCTATAGTTAGGCATTAACTCTTGTGTTTTACAACTACAATTTTGGGCTATTGAATAATCTGAGATTTTCTATGCAGTGTAAAAATGGACCTGAGATTCTTGCGGCTTTTTCCTTGGAGGAGTTACTCTTATCAGTAAAGGAACATGGTATTGCTGCTAGTGGAAAAGAAGCAAAACGGACAAGGAGAAGCTCAGCAGCTTCAAGTTCTGATTCAGACCATGTACATTGTCATGTAGGCCTTCATTCTCCTATATATATATATATATATATTGAAGATGCAAGTACAGACTCCATAGGCAAGGGAAAACGACAAAAGGAAAATAAATGGTGAAATAAACAAATTCAAATGAATGCCCAAACTTTATTGGTGTTAGAGTTGTAATACTTCATTGGCTCGTGGTTATTAATACAATTATGCTGTTGATGCAATATTTTTGCATCTCGTTCCATTTTGATTTGCTGTCATAATAATTGATTTATTCTTTTAGTGTTTTGCATGATACGGTATAAGACTACTTATTGGGAATAATGACTATTTATATAATGATAAAAGAAGCTACATTCAATATCGAAGGTTCTTTGGCGTCTCATACAATAAGATACTGAATCAGTTCTAAGATTTTCCTTCACTTTGGAATTCTTGCTGCGATAATTGTCTTCTGAAGTTGAGGAATTAGAATTTCCTACCTGATATCTATGCCATTGTAACAACTTCTTTGCTCAGCAGGAAACAAATTCATTGCTACCTATGGAAATGGTTGAACATCTTAGGAAGGGCATTGGATCTAAAGGACAGGTTTCTTCTATTCTTGTATTATCAATTTGTTCTCTGTTAGAAAAAAGAGTATGTTAACATGTAATTCATCCAGGCTTCTTCGGAGCTGGAAGCCTAACATATTGGCATATATAAACAGATTCTCATTTCTTATTTTCATGTTTCAATTTTTTTTTTTTTTTCATTAGTCAGGCCATTGCTCCTACTTGGATTTTGGTTTGTGGGCATGTTTATAACTATTCTTAGTAGAAGGCTCTGCTGATTACTACACTGAAAGCTCGTCTAAATGCAGATGGTGCATGTTGAAGATGTTGGTGCCAGGAAAGCCACTTATGTAGAAATCCCAAATCAACTCTCAGATAACATGAGATCAGCACTTAAATCTTTGGGAATTACTAAATTGTATAGTCACCAGGTACGGATATTTCCTGTGTTTTCATCCTTCTAATATCCAACATTTCTGAATGTTTTCAGCTTTTTCGGTATCCATAGGTGGAGTCTATAGAAGCTTCCCATGCTGGGAAGAATGTTGTCGTGGCAACGATGACATCTAGTGGGAAATCTCTTTGCTATAATCTAGCAGTTCTTGAAGTCTTGTCCCAGGATTTGTTATCATGTGCTCTATATTTATTTCCAACAAAGGTTTGTTGTTGCAATCTGTATATCTCTAACTTCTATATGCTTTAACAGAGGTCATCATCTTGGTTTTTGCTTTTAGGCAGTAATTAGATGATGAAATATTTCATGCATGCAGGCCTTAGCTCAAGATCAACTCAGAGCTTTGTTAGATATGACAAAAGGATTTGATGCCAGTCTAAATATTGGCGTTTATGATGGTGACACTTCTCAGAAGGACAGGACTTGGCTGCGTGATAACGCTAGACTGGTAATTTACTATATGGTTGGCTCATACAGGGCAGCTTTCTTTGGCTGGCTGTGTCTCACCGGAATTTGTGCTGGAATTCTTGTTTGCTTGCATGCAGTTGATCACAAATCCAGATATGTTACACATATCAATCTTGCCACACCATGAAAGATTTAGGCGGATTTTATCAAATCTTAGGTATGTTATTTTGACTGCAATCTCTCTTTCTATTACTGAGTGACTAATCATTTTGTTTTCATGTTTCTGCCACTATATATTGAGTTGAGTTCTGCATTAAGTGGATGTTTTGAGAATTTTGTGGAGTTTCTTACTTTGATAACTACGCACGTCATTTTTTTGTTTGTTTGTTTTCCTAATAGCACATTGTTTGTTGTTTTGGAGATTTATTTATATTCCAATCAATCAGGTTTGTGGTCATTGACGAAGCTCATGCTTACAAGGGAGCATTTGGATGTCATACTGCTCTTATTATGCGGAGGCTTCGCCGACTCTGTTCGCATGGTAAAATTTTTCTGTAGAGTTTGTGAGAGTTGAATAACTTCTTATGCATTTTTAGTCTTTTCTGTTGTACGGTACATCAACAAGTGGTTTCCTTCCATTTGCAGTATACGGAAGTGATCCTTATTTTATATTTTCTACTGCAACTTCTTCAAATCCTCGCGAGCACTGTATGGTAAAGATTTCTAGAATGTAATTAGATACTTCATTTTTTATTTTTTTATTTTATTTTATTTTTTATGTTTTGCAATTTTAGTTTTTCATGCCTTTCTTTATTTTCGAAAACTTCTATTTGGTGCCTTTCTTGGTTTGTTCCCCACACCTGCCACCCTAATGAACCTTAGACTGATGGGAATTATGTCTTGGTCACCGCATTTGTGTAATATTTTCAGAAATATAGACTAGTTTTGATTTTGTCGAGGCATGTGTTGCCCTCGATTTACAATAAATCAAGTGTAGATATGCAGATATAATGAAAGAGATTAGGGGTAAAGAATTTGATACAATTTAATCGAGCTTTATTGGGTAAATGGTTGTGGAGATTTGCACATGAAAGAGATGCATGGTGGAGGAAATTAGTGGAGATTAAATATGAGGTGATGAGGGGTGATTGGTGTTCCAAGGAGGTAGGAGGGTCGTATGGGGTGGGACTGTGGAAAAGTATCCGATGGGGGTGGGATGAGTTTAAGCAACATGTGCGTTTCGAGGTTGGAAACAGGTCTTGAGTTTTGTTTTGGCAGGATGTGTGGTGTGGGGAGGTATCACTGCAGAATTTGTTTCCCGCCTTGTTTAATATTGCATGTGGAAAGGAGGCATGGAAGAGGAGAATATGGAGTTGGTAAATGGTGCTATTTTTTGGAATGTAGGTTTATTCGGCCTGTTCATGATTAGGAATTGGAGGAGGTCTCGAGATTTTTCGAACTGCTGTATTCCCAACATGTAAGGCATGGTGGGGTAGATAAAATTAGTTGGATTTCCTCGAAGAGGAAAATCTTTGAGGTGAAGTCTTTCTACAAGGTGAAGATCAATTCAGCCCCGGTGGATGGCCCGTGGAAGCTTATTTGGAAGAGTAAAGCTCCTCCGCGAGTGGCTTTTTTCGTATGGACAGCGGTTATGGTGAAAATTTTAACATTGGACAACTTACGAAAGAAGAACATCATTGTGACGGAATGGTGTTGTATGTGCAAGAAGAGTGGCGAATCTATTGATTACCTTTTGGTGCATTGTGAAGCTGCTGTAGAGGTATGGAATATGATTCTCCAGCTATTTGGTATAACGTGGGTGATGCCGGGGAGTTTGAAGGAATGCTTGGGAAGTTGGAGAGGGCAAAGGGGAAAGCGGACAGTCATGCACCTTTGGAGGATGGCCCCTTTGTGTGTAATGTAGTCCTTATGGAGAGAAAGGAATGCGTCGAGCTTTGAGGATCGTGAAATGGGTACTCTAGAATTGAAGAAAAGGGTGCTCCAAACACTTTCTCTTGGAGGGTTTTGGGGTATTCTTCGCAAGCTTCAACGCTTACGAAATTTATAGATTTCTGTACGTCATTTTCAGTTTAAAGCTTGTGTAGTGGGCTCTTTCGTATACTTCCTGTGTACATGGGTTGCACCCCTTGCGCTTTTAATACATTGACTTTTACTTATCAAAAAAAAAAAAAAAAGATATGCAGATATAATGAGTAAAAGAGTCAACAGCCAGGGGGGAGGTTCTTTCTTTGACTTGCTGAGTTGGCCTGAATGCTTGACATGTGTAGCTTATCGGCACTGTGTAATTGTGCACAAGCCAGCTCGTTTATTGTTGTCTGATGGATTTTGTGGTTTAGTTATACTTCAATTCAGCTGCTGTACCATGTTTTCTTTCTGAAATTTTTCTTCATTATATGTAGCTTTCCTCAGCTGCCTAAAATATTTTTTTAGGCATTTTGACAAATTATCTTGTGTACATATTGAATAGATGCATTTGACAAATGAATTTTCTGATGCTTAAGGAACTCGCAAATCTACCAACCTTGGAATTGATTCAGAATGATGGAAGTCCCTCTGCTAGAAAGCTCTTCATCCTTTGGAATCCTATTGCATGTCCAAAAACTGTATGTGCTTTGCTACTATAAGTGATCTACTTGAAGTATTTTTCAAGAAATATTTATGTATTTCTTGCTAACGCTAATTAAGTACAGCTGTTGGAGGAAACTTGCAGTATGGATACTGGAGGATCTACAGTTGAAATTGCTAATTTCAGAAATTCAAGGTAACAATTATCCACTGTTACAGAAATGGATGGAGAATTCAGGGACACTTCTGCTATGGTTTGCATGGCATAAAGAAAACTCTGGTTCCTTTTATTTTATTTATTTTTATTTTATCAAAATTTTTGTAGCTTTCTTGTATCTGCTGGAGGCCACATTTGAGATGCTTACGCTGTGAAGATAAAATGCTTACTATTGCAATGAGAATTTCACATGCCTCCTGTGAGAATGTAAAAACCAAAAGAAAAATAAGATGGGATGACTCCCACTCCCCCTCCCTCTTCTCGTTTCCTTCTCTTCATGGAGTAATGTTTTTCTTGAGGACTCTTTAGAATGGTGTCCATCCGAATCAAGACATTGCTAAATCATTTTAACCAAATGTGCACAAATTTGAAAAATCCATCATTGTATTTAATAAGACTTAATACTTATGATTAGTCATAAATCTCTGTGAATGAATTTTGTATTGGTTTTTTACATGGAATGAGTACTTCAGGGCCTAATGATTTATTTACTCTTGCAGCCCACTTTTGAATGTTTCGCGCCTCTTTGCAGAAATGGTTCAGCATGGACTTCGTTGCATTGCTTTTTGTAAATCGCGTAAACTTTGTGAAATTGTTTTAAGCTATACGTATGTCACATCAGTACCAAGAATTTCAGTACATCAATGCTATATGACCTGATTTTTAGCTTTCTTAAGATATGTTTTTTTTTTTTTTTTTTTTTTTTTTGCGTCTACTATTAAGTTTTTAGATGAAGAAAGTAATGCAATTAAATTGCTAAAATTGTAATAGGCGTGAGATTCTTCGGGATACAGCACCGCATTTGGTTGAGTCCATATGTGCCTATCGTGCTGGTTACATTGCTACGGTCAGTACTGTTACAGTTCTTTGATGCTTTTTGTTATCAATGGTTGCATGTTGGCTCCTCTACATCATGGTGTGTAATTTAATTACATTTTCTTGTGTTCAATGTGGAAGACAAGCCTTTGTTTGGAGAATAATTTTGATGCCCTATATTCAGTTGTGACAGAAAAGTATGTATTTTCTTATTTTTGGTTTTTGTTGTTATTTGGATTGCTGGAGGATAATGTCTTATAAAGCATATAGTGGTTGGTAAGTAAGCCTTCGCCTTTGTTTGTAAGGAAAGACTTAATGGGCAATCTAGGGATACTATGATAACTTCAAAAAGCTATCTTTGCATGAGCTCAAAAAAAGGATATACCCTCTATGATGGCATGTCTTCAATTTCACTTGTCGGATCCACTCTACGTGTTTATTTGGGTCCAAATAAGTTGGGTATTTGTGTAGTTTTTTGGTGAGTGGCCTAGGTTTTGAGTGATAGAGGCAGCCACTGTTTTAACTATTATTATTTACTGTTTCCTCAGCTTCTGTTATCACAAATGAATGTAGGCCAGAAGATGTGAAGCAGGGAGGTGGTAGACTCTAATAAATACCATCTAATGCAGGGAGCGTGTAGAAATTTATATCTTGAAAAAGAAAAGATAAACGATTTTGAATTTGCACGCACGAATACCGAAAGCAAAATCTTTCTTTAAACATGTTGATTCACTAAGAAGAAGAGGAATAAAGACATCAACAATTGGTAGATTCTTCAAGAATACCTAAAAGTTGGAAGAACAAGAGAAACCTCAATTAGTTGTCTTGCCTAACGGCTATAAGAAACACTTGTAGAAAACCCTAAATAACACAAAGTACAATAATACCCTTATGCTAAACATTAAAAAAGAAGAAGCAAAACACATAAAATAAAACCTATCTGCCAAACCCTAGCTGTCATTCCGTGATGAATTCTGCATCAAGATGATTCTCAGTTTCTTTTTTTGTTTGAACCCTAATCTGTGAGACTATGTGTGACAATGCTGAGTGGCAAAAATCAAGAGAAGGATGTGAGAAAGGAAGCCAATTATAAATCAAGAAAAATTGGCTCTCTCTCTCTCTCTCCACCTATATGATGAATAGGTTGTGACAAGAAGAGCATCGTTGCTAGCGATTTGGGACATAGGATAGATATTGGGAACTGCCTACAGTTGTTTATTTAGTGAGTTAAGATTTGGACCCTGATAATATTGAGTATCTTCTGATCATTAGAGTAAGCATACTAGGTAATCTATTTCACAATTGTCTCTTTTGTTTACGTGGAAATCCCCAAGATTGCGTCCTCGAATTGAAGTTGTTGAGGAATATTTTTATGTGAAGGGAAGAGGCATACACCCCCCCACCCTGCCCACACGTGCTGTAACAAGCCATAGTTCTCTATTCGGCCATGGACAACGAAATAACAAAGTAGAAACAGAGGGAGAAACAGGGGGATAAACAGAAGGGTTATCTGAAGTGATGCAATTGGGGATTTGGGGGACTTATGAGAAAATTGTCATTGGAATTTCTTTGCAATTCTGGGAGGCCTGGCTAACCTCGAATCTAGCCATTATCATCTTTCCATTGTATTTTCCTTTTGATCAATCAATAGAATTTCCATTTATTGACCACATTACAAACTCTATTTACCAAAAAAGAGAAGAAAAAAAACAATAGTGCACTATTACATGCACGGGAAGGAACAAACATTATTATTTTTTTTACCACTAACACCTAAATATTTCCTGAATAGATAGCATTACTGATCTGTTTTCCACTTTCGATGCCCAGATTTCAGTTTTGATCATTGTAACTGTTTGAAGCTTGATGTATGTCTCAGTATTTTTTATGCCACAGTATTTCTATGCTGCTTGGTGTTCGGTCTCTATACTGTTAAATTTTGGAGTGCCATCACGAGGCAGAAAGTTTGTTCATGAAATCTGCCCTTTGACAGCCAATACAACTTTTCCCAACATATGGTTCCTTGGGTTTGACATTGCTTGAATGATGGAACAGGACAGGAGAAGAATAGAGAGAGATTTTTTTGATGGAAAGCTTTGTGGTATTGCTGCAACCAATGCGCTTGAGTTGGGCATTGATGTTGGACATATTGATGTAACTCTGCATTTAGGCTTTCCTGGTAGTATTGCTAGGTAGGTTGTCCAGTCATCTTACTTTTTAGTGATTTAACCTATTTGCTTAAATAGTTTGATCAGTGATTTTTACTCCATTTATATGCATATTTTTAGCTTGTGGCAACAAGCTGGAAGGGCTGGGAGGAGAGAGAGACCGTCTCTTGCAGTTTATGTTGCATTTGGAGGGCCTCTTGATCAATATTTTATGAATCACCCTAATAAACTCTTTGGGAGCCCAATTGAGTGCTGTCATATTGACGCTCAAAACCAGCAGGTTTTGAAATTTTTATCATAACCATTTACTTATTCATCAACATTGTAAGGTTGGATAAATTGGCAGAACTTAATGCTTATTTTTCTTGTTGCCTTCTTCTTTGAAGGTTCTTGAACAGCATTTGGTATGCGCTGCTCACGAATACCCACTGTGTTTGCTTTATGATGAGAAATATTTTGGGTCTGGTTTAAACTGTTCTATATCGTCTCTGAAAACCAGAGGATACTTGAGTACTGTTCAATCGTGTGATTCTTCGTTTCAAATGTGGAACTATATTGGACATGAGGTATATTATCTGTTGCATGGTTTATGTCTACTCTATGTACCATTAATGAATTGCTTAAGCTACTCTCTGTGTATGATTTTGTATTAGCAAATTTCATAGGGATTGTAAGTTTTGTATTTTTTAAACTTATCGTTCCCCCATGTATTATGTTGTAGAAAATGCCTTCACACTCAGTTAGTATCCGTGCAATAGAAAATGTGAGATATGAAGTCATAGACCAGCGCAATGATGAAGTCCTTGAAGAGGTTGAGGAAAGCAAGGCTTTCTTTCAGGTTAGAACCTTGTTTTAGATCTATGAAGTGCTTTATACATTAATCTTACTCTTTTACTCTGATTATCCCCAAATGAGATAGAAATTTGATTTTTTTACTGAAGTCCTTTCATTATTAGTGTTGATCACTCCATGGTTTACCATACATTATTTTATGCAGATATATGAAGGTGCTGTTTATATGCACCAGGGGAAGACCTATCTGGTTAAAAAATTAGATTTATCAAATAAGATTGCTTTGTGTGAAGAAGCTGATTTGAAGTATTACACAAGAACTCGAGACTACACTGATGTTCATGTCAACGGCGGCAAGATTGTATGTCTGGCCCTTAACTGTCTTATACTTCTTTAGGTGGCTTCTTATAAATTGCATGACTTAATCCAGTACTTGGACAGGCGGGATGCTTTTTTATCTCACTGATTTCAAGGCATGAGACATAATTGTAATATCCACATTTTCTGTGGAACTTGCTTTGTAGTTCATTGATCTATCAAGATTGACACTAATAGCTCCATGGTTGAACAGGGATCATGGGGTTCCCTAAGAAATGTAGCACATATGCTGCTTGATGAGATAGTAAAAGTTTGCTCATCATCCCATTTACATAGATTAGATCCGTTCCTGAGACTTCAAGTTAATTCAGGCTCTCTGCATTAACCGTGTTTTCTTCCCTATAAGCCCAGAGTAAGATGACATAATGCTTCTGGAGCAATCTTGATTGTATGATTTGTCTGGAATACCTAGAGAAGTTAGGTACAGCCAATAAGATAAGCAGCTTTCAATTGCACTATTTGCTTCTTCTTACAGTGTAGGAACGTATGGGAGGTCCAATCTAAATAGATGGTACCCATCAGCATAGACATGCAAGAAAAATGTTGGGATGCAAGAAAGTGAGTTCTCTCCACATAATCTAGGTGTTGGGATCTAATTTGCATAAATGTTACAACCTTTACCCTTGAGCTATACACATGTTCGATATGAACATGTGTCCAGTAAATCTTGATTTCTGTTGCATATGCTGTATTCAATTGTCAATTACATATGTTAGGAATTGAACACTGCTTGATATGTATAAACTGTTGTCTACTTTTTCTTGTCTTGATCCTCAATTTTTCGTATTGGGGGGTTGGTGGGGAGATAGACATTGTGTAGGGTTTTAGGATTGCTTATTTTTGTAAGATATGGCCAAGGAGATTAAATTCATGTACGTGCCATTGTGTCCTATTCTCTATATATAAATTGATTACAAACTTCTTTATATTTGGCATAGCATTCCCTCGTATTGCATTTTCAGAAATACTTATAATGTTTATTTACTAATCGGTTACTGCTGCATGCCCTGCTCTTTCTTAGGCCTATCCGGTGAAGGTTTCCAACATTCGGCTTTCAAGAACAACTGCAAAAGCACATACTTGCAAAGTAACTACTAATTGGTTTGGTTTCTATCGAATCTGGAGAGGAAGCAACCAAATATTTGATACGGTTGAACTGTCACTTCCTAGTTATTCATATAACTCACAGGTGGACTTATTACATAAAGATTTACGTTGTTAGGGGCTCTAAAAATTTTAATGGCATCATTGTTTGGGATCATGCAGCTATATATATATACATTCATAAACATATAGACATTCATTTATGTGTACATACGTAAATATCTTTTCTCTTTTTTTCTTCTGAATTCTGTCTAATCTTATTTCATCTTTACATCTAAGCAGGCAGTTTGGATTCCAGTTCCGCAATCAATAAAAGCAGCTGTCAATAAGCAAAACTTTGATTTTCGTGGAGGCTTGCATGCTGCTTCACACGCTCTTCTGAATGTAGTGCCCTTGTAAGTCTCTTAGAAGCATTTACAGTTGCGCTTTGGAAAGTTGGTTTATTTTTCTGCATTCTTTACAATTATTCTTACTAAATTGCAAAGTGGTTGAGAGGGTTTATATTAAGAAGTCAATCATGTCACCGCTTGTTATCCTTGAAGCCACTATCAATGTCAATTCTGTATGATCCCAACAGTTGTGTATCTGACTACAGTATGATACTTTGGTGTGTAGACATATAATATGCAACTCATCTGACTTGGCTCCAGAGTGTCCAAACCCTCATGATAGACGCTATTATCCAGAAAGAATTCTATTATATGATCAGCATCCTGGAGGGCTTGGTGTATCAGTTCAGGTAAGCGACATGAAATGGAAAATTCAGTATCGAACTGTGAAAATTTTCATTTATGATGAAGGGACGTCAGTTTTGTTGAATAACTATTAACTTTACGAAGATAAGTTTGCGCTCCTTCCAAATGCTCTAACATTTGATTGATATATGTTCCCTGAGGCAAACTCCAAGGTTAATTTGAAAGTTGCCGATTTAACTCCTATGGCATATAGGACCTTTGGATCTGTAAACCTCCATCCCGATATGCTTAAGTTTAAGATATGTGCAAGTCCATATTTTCTTGCGTCTTTTTTTCTCCCCATTGCTGCTGAGGTGATTTACAAACCTTAATTTATTTGGACAGAATGGACTGATAGTTTCTTATTTTACAATCTTCAAATTGATGGCAACAAACATGTTTTACTCCTTTTTGATGTGAATATATTTGAATGTTGCAATAGGTTCAACCCCTTTTCACAGAGTTGTTAACCGCTGCTCTGGAACTGCTTACGTCTTGTTACTGCTTAGGAGATGCTGGTTGCCCCAATTGTGTTCAAGTCTGTTTCAAGTTCTCTTGTCTTTACTCTCTCTCTCTCTCTCTCTCTCTCTCTCTCAATGTAAGAGTAACTTTTAAAGTTGTTTGCATGTTGCAGAGTTTTGCTTGTCACGAGTATAATGAGGTTTTACACAAGGATGCAGCCATTATTATCCTCAAGGTTCTGACCTCTGAAGCTCTTGGATCCAAATCTCTCTCTGCTATTTTCATTTCCTTTCTGACAGCGACCGGATTTTCCTCTCTTTTTAGGGTGTTCTGGACACAGACAAATTGTATTTCAGGAGATGTCATGACTCTTCCCAAGTTCCTGGAGCCGAAGATCCTTGCCAAAATGTTTGATATATTTGTACAAGAAAGCGAATTAAATTCTTTTCTCCTTTTTCCCCTTTCTCCTTGTATTTTAAGCATTATACAAAAATATAATCAATTTAATGAGCTTTGGCAATGTCTGTCTCCCGTTGTTTTATGTTGATTTCTTGATTATGGTTAGACAGCATCTTGAAACTTTTCTTGTAACTTCTCCGCTTGATGGGCCGTAAGATTCTTAGTTGGAGAGATGCGTACCAACTACCAAGCATCAGAACCAATTCTTGTAAGTTCTTACTTGAAGGCCAGCTGCATTGATGGGAAGTGCTATTGACACTTTTTTTTAGGAAAAATTAATCTGATTTTATTAATAGTGGTCAAGAGCATAAAAGCTCTTACAATCACAAAACATACAGTTCTGGAAGATCATAGCCGAAGCTAAAAGATTACATGTCAAAAAATCGAAAACATAACAGATTTTACAATGAAAAACCAATTTATGACGTCAAACATCTGCTATCCCAGCCCGATCTTCAAATTATAAAACAGATCTTCTAACGCAGACTCCTTCCTAGAGCACAGGAAGCCATTTCTTAGGTATAAGCAAAATACTCACACCCAAACCATTCTCCTCTCAACCCGTAAGTCATAAATATTATTCACGTCCTCAAACCAATGACTAGGACCATAAAATAAAAACAAGAAGAAGAAACAAAAAACAAAAACAAAAAACCCCCACAAGCAGTAGTGGAGAAGCATGGCATTGTAGACCCTAAACCCTAAAGCTTAAACCCTAACCCTAAACCCTAAAAAAAAAAAGTAATAAATTAATTAAAAAAAAAAAATTGTATTTCGAGGAATGTGGTGACTTTTCCCCAGCGGAAGATCCTTGCCAAAATGTTTGATATATTTGTACAGGCAAGCAAATCAAATTATTTTCTCCTTTTTTTCCGTTCTCATTGTATTTTAAGCATTATACAAAAATATAATCAATTTAATGAGCTTTGGCAATGTCTGTCTCCCATTGGTTTATGTTGATTTCTAGATTATGGTTAGACAGCATCTTGAAACTTTTCTTGAAACTTTTCCGCTTGATGGGCCGTAAGATTCTTACATGGAGAGATGCGTACCAACTACCAAGGCCTTGCATCAGAACCAAATTCTTACTTGGAGGCCAGCTGCATTGATGGGAAGTGCTATTGACGCTTTGTAGATAGAGATTTGCATTAATTAATTTATTTATTTAAGTATTTTATTGTTTGAGTTGTTAACAATATAAACAGTAAACATGAGAGATAGACTCTATAGAATTTGATTAGCCAATCTGGACAAGTAGTTAGGCGTCGGAATCCACAGTTTGTAGTGGAGGTGTGATTAGACATTTGATTAATTAGCCAACTTCACATGTTAAAAATATCTTCCTTTGTCATCATTTGTTTATTTATTTTTAACGCAAAACCTCCAAGAATTGTTCTCTCAATAATTAGCATTTGAAATCTAGTAAAAATTAGTATAATGAAGAAACAGACGTTATTTTATATGCTATAGTAAATTACTAGTGTTGAAAGTATAGGCCCTTTTTTTTTTTTTTTTTTAATTAAGTAGTACTCAAATTTATAATATATCTTTATGCAGTAATTTTTTTTTTTTTTTTTCTAATTAAGTGGGGAAGAAGTATTATAGGGGATTTATGCAGTAATTAATAGTAGTATATAGTGATAGTACAATTTTATCCAAAGTGCGAAGTGTAATAGTTGAGAGAGACGTCTATTTCTATTTGTAGTGATCTAAGCATTCTTGTCTTTTTACATCCTCAGACATCGACTCCTTTCTTTTCTTTTTTTTTTCTAATTAGACATTTACTCTTTTCAATATTAGGAGAGGAGCGCACGGCCTGAGACACCTACCTAATCGGCTAATCCCAATCAGAGAGAGGTCGGGAAATGGGTTGGGCCATAGCTCTACAAGGCGGCGCCGGCGATATCCCGCGCACACTTCCGGCAGAACGCCGCGAGACTCGTGAAGCCGCCCTGCGCCACTTCCTAGCAATCGGCGTCGATGCTCTGAAAGCCAAAAAGAGTCCCCTCGATGTCGTCGAGCTTGTGGTACGTAAGCCAATAAATACAACTTGTATGTGTTTTATGTCTACCTGTGTCTGGCATTGATTTGTCGCTTTCATCTTTTGATCAGGGAGATGTTTGGTGTTCATAAGAAAGTTGTTTTTGATTAACAATTAAAATATTGCATTTTTTTTTTTAACTTATCTTTGGAAGTTTTCTAGCACTACAATTAGGGATTGAGCTCTCAACCAATAACTAAATTGCCTATAAAAAATAGTTAAAATCCTAGCCATAGAATTTCATCCAATAATTTATACACGGTCACATGTCCATTTAATTAAAAAATATTAAAATAATATTGAAGTTTTAAAAAGAAAATATAAAACAAAAAAATAAAAAAATTATAAAAAAAAGTATGGGGTGGCCGAAGCCACTCCCAAGTGCCGGTTGGGGGTGGTCAGAGCCACCCCATGGCCCTAGGGGGTGGTTCGGCCACCCCCAACAGATCCTTGGGGGTGGCTTTAGGCCACCCCCTAGGGCCCTAGGGGGTGGTTCGGCCACCCCTTAGGGCCAAACCAAAAAAAGAATAAATTTGGGTTTAACCTTGGGGTGGCCTAACCACTCTTCAGGGGGGTTACATGGGAGTGGCTCTAGTCAGCCTCAACTGTCCTGGGTGGCTTCGGCCACCCCTTAAGGCCCTAGGGGGTGACTCCGGCCACCCCATGGCCATAGGGGGTGGTTCGGCCACCCCCTAGGGCCTTAGGGGGTGGCTCCCAACCGGCCATTGGGGGTGGCCAAAGCCACCCCCATGTCACAAATGGGGTGGCCGGCCACCCCATACTTTTTTAAAAAATTTTTATTTTTTTATTTTTTATTTTCTTTTTAAAACTTAAATAATATTTTGGTATTTTTAATTAAAAGGACATGTGGCAAATTATAGACTATTTGATGAAATTCAATGGCTAAGATTTCAGTTATTTTTTATGGGCAATTCCCCGGCCATTGTTGGGGATCCCAATCCCTACAATTAGTTATCTAGAAATTAGAAAATTGTTTTTGAATCCCGGTGGTCCTCTTTTATTTTTATTTTATTTTGGGTACCTACCTTTTATTATATGTGCAAAGCACTTCTTGACTTCTTCACACTGACTATCATTGTGGCTGACAAAATATTTAAAAAGTGTACCACTCTTATAAAGTTTATAAAGAAATGGTATGTAAGAGCATTAACAACAGAGACACTTTTAAAAAAATTAAACATTAAACTTTTTAGAGCATTTCCAATGAAGGAGTTAAATTGTACTTTTATCTAAAATTGAGAGTTAAATTGTACTTTTATCTAAAATGGCTAATCAGATTTGTAAAAAACTTCTACATTGGATCAGCAAAAAAAAAAATGCAATATAGATATTTTATTAGATTAGCCAAAAAAAATGTTACATGTAGCGGCACTTTTATCAGAAGCCATTTCATTTTTTTTTTACTGTTTCTTTCACATGTTTTCTTTTATCCCAAAATTTTCTCATACTATTTCTCTTCTACATTCTCTCTTTTTCGCACTTTTATCTGGAGCCATTTCATTTTTTTATTGTTTCTCACTTGTTTTCTTTTATCCCAAAATTTTCTCATGCTATTTCTCTTCTACATCTCTCTTTTTCCAAAATTTTCTCCTACTATTTCTCTCTCCACATCTCTTTTTTTTTTTTCCCCAAAAGTTGAAAAACAGAATATTTAAGAAAAATACAATCCTTATAAATAATAATAATAATAATAATAATAATATTAAATGATATAGATAAAAATATAACTAATCGAATATAGGAGGCATTTAAAAATTTATTAGCTAAACTAGATAAAGTGAGTTTTGAGAAATCATTTTGCATAAAAATTTAACTTTGCCTTGAGAATGCTCTTATACCTTTATCTGCTTTAGTTAAATATTATTTTTATTTTGTAAGTTTTAGACTAATCATAGAAGAGAGAATAAAAAATAAGTTAAAAAAATTATATAACTTTAATTTTCTTGTCTTTTGGAATGCTGGAAGCCTGCTTGACAATAGTTGAACATAGATTTTTAAAAAAAGGTATGATAATTTGCCAAATTTTTTAACTAATTTTTTAAAAATCACGCATTTTCCTACATTTTGAAGTCGAAAGCCAAATAGACGTTTAGGTGAAAATATAAAGAGCTCATTGAAAATGCTCTAAAGACAAAAAAAATTTGATTTAGAACACTTGGGACTCCATCAACCGTCCTTTTTTAAAAAAAAATTTTTTTGACATGTCCACATAAGGGTAGGGAAGGAAGGATTCGAACTAGTAACCTCCGCTTTACTAGATATGATCTACGGCCGATTGAATTACCCCTTAGAATCATCAACCATCCTTTGCTCTTTCAAGAAACAACTGGAGATTTTTAGACAGGAAATAGGTCGGTTATTGGATAAAGGGGATGTGCGCTTTGAGAGGGTCAGATTGAAGGAAAAGGTTAGCCCTATAACGGCCGTTATAACTGGCTTAAGGCCCAGCCCTCGTGGGGGCGCCCAGGTGATGGTCTTAAAAGCTAAAAAGGGCCACGGGTTCTTAACCCATCTAAACCCACGCTTAAGTGGGTATTTAAAAAGCAGGCCGGGTCTTCTTCCTTTAGGTTTTACAAGGAATCGGGCGCGGGTTTGGTCTCTGTTATGGCGGGTGTGAGCTCGGGTCATCTCGCTGGCCCTCCGATAGCTCCGCCGCATAGCCTTGAAGTTGATGACGTTCGTCGGAGGGAGACGGAACTGAGATCTCTCCCGCCGGCAGTCCTCCGTCTACGGCGTCTTCCAGGGACACGCTCCAAGCCAGACTTTCGCCGGCGATGAGGCAGAGAAGGCCGTCTTTTGATTTAGGCCCCCTGTTTAATTGAAAATACTAGACTGTTTCATTAATAATGTCTCTAAAGGTTCTATGTCCAAATCTGGCGATAGAAGAGAGTCCCTAATTTAGATGTTGATTATCGGTTGTTGTGGGAGGTACCTTGGTGTATTGGGGGCGATTTTTAACGTCATTCATTTCTCTTTTCCCCTCCCATTGGGGTCAAAAATTACTTATAAAAAAAATGGTGGAACTCCTACTATTTTCATGGCTGTCTTAGCTTTGTTTTGGTTCAAAAATTAAGAGCTATGCTGACCTAAAAACATGGAATGATAGAGAGTTTTGGTAATGTGGAGAAGAACAAAAGGTCCCTTGTTGAGGACATAAAAGGGTTGTATGAGATTGTAGAATAGAGAGCGCTTTATATGGAGGAGAAATTGAGGAAGGATGCGGCTACAAAGTTCAACATTGAGAAATGATTTTTTTAAGTTGAGTGAATGGGTTATAAAGATGTCTATGAGTGTTAAATTTCAGTCAAACTGGACTTTTTAAAGCAATTTTAGGGCATTCCAATTATAACTTGACTTGTTATTTTGGAGTGATAGTACATATGTTGCTAGTGTTTTTTCTGGTTATTACCAATGTTATTAGAGAAGTGTAGTAAGTGGAGGACTATATGACATGAGTCTTGATGAAGACGTTAGGATTTAAGTGGAGGAAATTGTGACACTCCAAAAAGTTACTCCCACATTGGGAAATAAATTCTCCACATTGAGTGGTGGATTATAAAGATGTTTATGAGTGTTAATTCTCACATTAGTTCCTTACTAGGTGAGATTGAACTTATAAATGGTTTTGGAGAGATCCAATTGTAACTTGACTAATTTTTAGGAGTGATAGTGCATATGTGTCCAACTCGCTTTCTCTGAGTTATTACAAATGTGTTTTATTAAATCACGCTTTGAGTAGACCTTTGTTAACGCTCTTTTCAATGTCTTTAGTTTTGCAGATTTTTGTGCGCACTTTCCTCATTCTTGATTTTGATGGGTATTTTCTCTTGTACACATCCTATGTACTTGAGTTGTGCCCTTTGTGCTTTTATTGAATTTGCTTTATATATATATATAAGATAATAATTCTATTGCCAAGTACTGCGATGACAAGAATGAAATGTTCTATGATCACTTCAGTAGAAGGTAAAAACCTTTCTCATCTGTCATTTATATTCACGCCAAGGAAGATTTCTATGTCTTTAAGGAAGCTCATTAAAATGCTGAATCTCTGGCTAAATATGGGTCTTGGTATTTGTTTTGCAGTTGAAGGATTTTGAACTTTCTTCCTGCTTTATTTCACTTTTTGGTGTACATTTGATGATTTGCCTTGTATAGGTTCGTGAACTAGAAAACAATCCACACTTCAATGCGGGTAGGGGATCCGTCTTAACCAGCGAAGGCACGGTCGAAATGGAAGCTTCTATCATGGATGGTAACACCAAAAGATGTGGAGCTGTTTCTGGGCTCACTACTGTCGTTAATCCTATATCTTTAGCACGACTGGTCATGGAGAAAACTCCTCATATATATCTTGCTTTTGATGGAGCAGAAAAATTTGCAAGGGAACAAGTGAGTGAATCTTACTATGAAAAAATGCTAGCCTTGAGCTTTTCTATTATATTCTCCATTTTTCATTTCCAATTGAAGGCAAATCTCTATAATATTTCTTATTCCGTTGTATTCATGCCTATACATCTTTGTTATTTTTATTTTTTATTTTATTATCCAGAAAACTAATAATTTTTATGGCTAAAGGATAGTACTTCCAAAATTTTAGAATCAATAGTTCTAACATGTGGAATGAGGCCAAGGTATGCTGCCTAGAGGTCAGCATCTCTTTTCTGGTCTTTTTTTGGACAATTGAGTGAGATATGCATTTTAACCGAGTTTCTTGTTTCCAATCATTTTGAGATCCCAATTTTGTTGCTATGCTGTCATTTCCTTGAAACTTTTCAAAAATGAGTTGGAGAAACAAATCAGAAGGTTAAAAAAAAAAAAAAAAACCTGAAAAGTTAAAAGTTTAAGCTTATAGCAAAATATAGAAAATTCTCCCCACTAAGCAAGTATACAGAACAGAGCTAAACCATAATAAATTTGAATTTAAACAAAATCTCAAAGATACAACTCCTAAAAGTTCCCAACTTGTACATAAAATAACAGAATCTCTGACTACAAAGTGATAGAAAAGCATGAGCTTGACAGCTCAGTAAGCAATATGTACATAGTTCACAAATAGGAAGGGCCAAGCTAAGGGTAAGAGCTTTTAATTACAATCAAACATCAAGATTGACTTGGGCTTGTGCCTTCTCCGGTCTCTTCGGTCCAGGCTGTGGGTGTGATTGACCCCGCCTAGGCTTTTGCTGGATTTTCCTTGCGACTTTGTCTTCCTCCTTTGATGTGGGAGAAACTTCTAGGGGAGGTCATTTCGAAGGGCCTGTTGTTCTCCTGTGGCAGTGCTGCAGGGATCTCTTTTGAGGGGAACACGAATGGTTTTCTGAACCTCACGGCTCAAGTGGATAAGGGACAACATTAGGAGGTTCCAGTTTCCACTCCTAATCTTAAAGGAAGAAGGGAGTTGAAGAACTTAGAGTGCTCTATTAACTTTGATGCTAAGAATCGCGGTTCTAGCCTCGGCAAAAGCAAGCAGGCTGTTGCTGTGATGTAATTGCCTAGGGTTTGCAAGCTGGTTTCTGTTGGGTGTTTGGGGTTTCTTAGTTTCCTTTGTTTTTTCTACTTTTTTGTGTCCTTTTTGTATACTTCCTGTATGCTTAGGGGCGCCTATACTTTTTATAAAATTTCTCTGATTACCTATCAAATGATTGTTAGAAAATCGAACGCAAAGCATAGACAACAAAGTGATTCCTCTGAAGAATAGAGATGAAACTTAGCAAACATAAGTAGATATATGTGGGTAGTCAAATATATCATGGCCAGGCATGTGGCCCTTGGATTGCATGCACAGTCCCCGTGATTGGACACTACCCTCACTTATTCTTGGCTAGGAAATCACCAATATATTTAAACCCCTGTTGGCAGGCCGAATGATACAGCTAACAAACAGAAACCCATATATTTACACCTTATGGGGAGTGGCAGACTCCATAGGCAACCAAGTTAAATACAAATAATGGTTTCTCAATTATAGCTGAAAATCAATATACTCATTTATAGATATAACATTTAAATTCTACTCAAAATATCGAAACAATTATGTAAGTCGTAGGAATATTTCCAAGTTCCAACATCATCAATCTGTCCCAAAACCTTAGTTATATCACGGAGGAGATTTCTAAGCAAATCAAGCATAGACAAGTGCTTGACCCCTGAAGCATAGACTGATACCATATTAGAATGAGTAGATTTCAAACAGTAATTTATATCAAAATTCTCTTTGAAACGTTAGTTAGCAAACAACCTAGGTCAAATATACTGAATTGAAGTATATCAAATAATTTTAGAATGGCATCAAAACGTATTGCCCAATTAACCGTGGTTTGTAAGCCTTAAATCTAAAATTTGGTCATACCAGCCCTTAAACTCATTTGTTTCTATGTTTTCCAGATCAATTTAACAGCCCTTAAAAGTCATGCAAGGTCTGGGTTTTGACCAAAAACCCGTTACCACATTTTGTTGCCAAAAGTGATAGCTAACACTACCAGTTATTATTATACTTCAGTCCTCATCATTACATGTCTTGGCCCTCCACGGCCTAGACCTAGAGGTGTCCTAGGATGTGCATTACACCTTCTTAGAATGATAAATAACCAGGTTTCCATTATCACTAGATTTTTGCCTCAAACCCTAAGTTCATAAATTGTTCTTATCCATGACTGGGCTAGAATTAGCAATTCAAGGCCTGGACATTAGGGTTAGAAAAACCCTGATTACTGATTCTTATGCATGGCCTGGCTAGAATTAGCATTCTGATTCAAGGCCTGGACTTTAGGTTTTGAAAAACCCTGATTACAGGTTGTTACTAGGGTTCCAAGAACCCAAACAGCCCATCAACCTCAATTAAACCATGACCAATACCAAATTATGGACTACAGTTAGCCTATCCTAAGTTGTCAACATAGCTTTCTGAGGTTTTTGTTATAATCTTGTTCCTGCTGACTTAAGCTTGGGAAAACCTTCTTTGCCAGCCTTCAAAGTCCCTTCAAAGTCCCTTCCAAGCCTCTTTCAAGGCTCCAATTGTGCCTATATATATATATATTGATTTACCCACTAGCTAGTTCATTTCTTTCTTCTTTCTTCTTTTTTTTTTTTTTTTACCTAATTTATTGACTCCAAATAACAAATATAATTTAATCTTACAAACAGAAAAATAGTTCAAAAGAATTCTGTTTGAACAATTAAAAAAAAATTGGATTGTGAAATGCAGCTTCTTACAATGTATGCTTTTAATACCCATACCTTTACCTGCTGGTGCTACATGTTCCCAAAATGTTTTGTAATTAACTCAGACTTTTAAAGTCTATGCTTCTTCTGTAACTATTATTTAAGCAAGACAAGCTGCGAGGCACATGAAATCACTTTATCAACACTGCTTCTTGCATGTTATCAACATATAGATCAATGTGTAGGGACCCTTTCCAGAATGTGGCCTTATACGTCTCATTTAGAACCTGGTTCTATCCATTTACAGTTTTAAATTCAGAAAAAGAAAACTGGTATTGCTTTGGGTATTTTGTCTTGACTGAAACTGAGCAAGTGATACGTAGAGGTCTGTTTGTTTCATTGATGTTTTTCCTTTCGCTCTCTCTAGTTGTAATAATAATATATATAACAACCACAACAATAGCAATAATCATAATAATAGTAGTATTATTGTTTTTTATAAATAAAAAGTAATATAATCATTTTTTTTTTAATCTTCATCAATTTTTTTGTGACCATGACTTCTCAATTTGTCCAGGGTGTTGAAACTGTAGATTCGAGCCATTTTATAACTCCACAAAACATTGAGAGGCTTCAACAGGCAATAGAAGCCAATGCAGTTCAGGTATTTTCTTCTCTATTTTTTGGTGGAGTAGATGTCAAGTATGGTGAATGTATGCTTGGAGTCAATCTTAACTTTGTGAAATTTTGTTCCTCAATCACTTGCATGGTGCATATGACTACCACTCCAGTTTGCAAGCTGCTAGCTATTCCTTTGTATTGGCAAGGGCCTAAAAACTTTTTAGGACTTTTAAGTACATTGAGCAATCTAACAAATCATTTGAAGTGGGGGGATTGCCCAGATGTCTAATTTTTGCATGTCTTAAACCTGTTTTTCAGCCTTCAGTGTGATTTGAAATGGTTTTTTGACTTTAAGCTGGTAACTTCTTCCATAAATTCTACAGCTTGATTATACTCAACCCATTCAAAAGGATGTGAAGAAAGAAACACCAAATACTGACAGTGATAGCCAAATTGGGACGGTTGGATGTGTGGCTGTTGATAATGATGGGAATTTAGCTGCCGCAACTTCTACTGGTGGATTTGTCAACAAGATGGTTGGCAGGATTGGGGACACGCCGATCATAGGGGCGGGGACATATGCCAATAATCTCGTCGCAGTTTCTGCCACGGGAAAAGGTGAAGCAATAATACGTGGCACTGTCGCAAGAGATGTAGCAGCTCTTATGGAATTCAAGGGTCTTTCTCTCAAGGAGGCTGCAGCTTATGTTGTAGAGGAGAGTGTTCCAAGAGGCAATGTTGGCTTGGTTGCTGTCTCTGCCAAAGGAGAAGTCACAATGGCTTTAAATACAACAGGGATGTATCGAGCTTGTGCCACTGAAGATGGGTATTCGGAGATTGCAATATGGCCTTCTGTGCAGAACTGAGTGCTTTAGGTCTGCTGAGGAAATTGCTTGGGATGTGTTAGGGGTCTAATGGAGTGCAAAGGGAGAAACAAGCAAAGGCTGAGATGATTTCTATTTTCATTAGAATTATGGCAGTAAAGAATAAAGAGATTGTGTGTATCACTAAGTAGTAGTAGTAGTAGTTTTCTTTATGGTTATCAAGTGTGGAGATTATTTATTAGAGAGGATCAAAATAAATAATAAAGAAAAATATTATGGGTACTAATGAATAAGCTCCACATTATTTTGGTACCCTTCTTTTGGTTAAATATTTTGTACCCATAACATTTTTCAATTCCAAATTGTGTTAGGAATATTGCATGCACTCTTATCTAATAAGAACTTGTTTATAGAATCCGAGTAGAACCAGAGTTTGCATACTGATTATATTTAAATTATGTGCATTTTGTTAAAAGGATTAGTATAGAAGCCCATTTGAGTTTTGGCTTAAGAGGGTTAATATACTATTTAATATATTGTTTCGGTTTCGACCTATTCTATTTAATATCTCCAGCAATAATAGGTAAAATACCTAGTGAAAAAGTGCAACTCTCTACTTTAGCTATCGTTTTCTCTATTCTCTTATCTGTTTGCTTTAAAATATTATTTTTTGTTTTTTTATTTTTTATTTTTTATTTTTTGTTGTTATATTCTATCTTCATGAAAAAGAAAGAATAAACTAAAAAGTAACATTGAGAAACAATAAAATATTTATCTAGTGTGTCACAGTAGTTGCTATTTACAGTAGCACTTTATACACTTAACCTAGTCTTTAGCTAATCTGCTGAAAAAGAAGTGGTCAAATTATAGCTAATATTATAGCTAAGTGGTCATAAAATAAAATTGCTTGTTTTATGTCATTTAAGAAGAGGAATATCCAAGACAATACGATTCTGGCTCATGAGCTCCTTCATACT
>NC_081546.1:14525630-14535221 GCF_901000735.1 Corylus avellana | reverse complement strand
TTATATTCTCCATTTTTCATTTCCAATTGAAGGCAAATCTCTATAATGTTTCCTATTCCGTTGTATTCGTGCCTATACATCTTTGTTATTTTTATTTTTTATTTTATTATCCAGAAAACTAATAATTTTTATGGCTAAAGGATAGTACTTCCAAAATTTTAGAATCAATAGTTCTAACATGTGGAATGTGGCCAAGGTATGCTGCCTAGAGGTCAGCATCTCTTTTCTGGTCTTTTTTTGGACAATTGAGTGAGATATGCATTTTAACCGAGTTTCTTGTTTCCAATCATTTTGAGATCCCAATTTTGTTGCTATGCTGTCATTTCCTTGAAACTTTTCAAAAATGAGTTGGAGAAACAAATCAGAAGGGAAAAAAAAAACCCTGAAAAGTTAAAAGTTTAAGATTATTTCAAAATATAGAAAATTCTCCCCACTAAGCAAGTATACAGAACAGAGCTAAACCATAATAAATTTGAATTTAAACAAAATCTCAAAGATACAACTCCTAAAAGTTCCCAACTTGTACATAAAATAACAGAATCTCTGACTACAAAGTGATTGAAAGGCATGAGCTTCACAGCTCAGTAAGCAATATGTACATAGTTCACAAATAGGTAGGGCCAAGCTAAGGCTAAGAGCTTTTAATTACAACCAAACATCAAGATTGATTTGGGCTTGTGCCTTCTCCAGTCTCTTCGGTCCAGGCTGTGGGTGTGATTGACCCCCCCGCCTAGGCTTTTGCTGGATTTTCCTTGTGAGTTTGTCTTCCTCCTTTGAGGTGGGAGAAACTTCGATGGGAGGTCATTTTGAAGGGCCTGCTGTTTCTCCTGGCAGTGCTGCAGGGATCGCTTTTGAGGGGAACACGAATGGTTTTTTGAACCTCACGGTTCAAGTGGATAAGGGACAACATTAGGAGGCTCCAGTTTCCACTCCTAAGCTTAAAGGAAGAAGGGAGTTGAAGAACTTAGAGTGCTCTATTAACTTTGATGCGAAGAGTCACGGTTCTAGCCTCGGCAAAAGCAAGAAGGCTCTTGCTGTGATGTAATTGCCTAGGGTTTGCGAGCTGGTTTCTGTTGGGGTGTTTGGGGTTTCTTAGTTTCCTTTGTTTTTTTTTACTTTTTTGCGTCCTTTTTGTATACTTCTTGTATGCTTAGAGGCAGGCGCCTATGTTTTTTATAAAATTTCTCTGATTACTTGTCAAAAGATTGTAAGAAAATCGAACGCAAAGCATAAACAACAAAGTGATTCCTCTGAAGAATAGAGACGAAACTTAGCAAACATAAGTAGATATATGTGGGTAGTCAAATATATCATGGCCAGGCGTGTGGCCCTTGGATTGCATGCACAGTCCCCGTGATTGGACATTACCCTCACTTATTCTTGGTGACTAGGAAATCACCATTATATTTAAACCCCTGTTGGCAGGCCAAATGATACAGCTAACAAACAGAAACCCATATATTTACACCTTGTGGGGAGTGCCAGACTCCATAGGCAACCAAGTTAAATACAAATAATGGTTTCTCAATTATAGCTGCAAATCAATATACTGATATATAGTATAACATTTAAATTCTACTCAAAATATCAAAACAATTATGTAAGTCGTAGGAATATTTCCAAGTTCCAACATCATCAATCTGTCCCAAAACCTTAGTTATATCACGGAGGAGATTTCTAAGCAAATCAAGCATAGACAACAAAGTGCTTGACCCCTGAAGCATAGACCGATACCATATTAGAATGAGTAGATTTCAAACAGTAATTTATATTAAAATTCTCTTTGAAACGTTAGTTAGCAAACAACCTAGGTCAAATATACTGAATTGAAGTATATCAAATAATTTTAGAATGGCATCAAAACGTATTGGCTAATTAACCATGGATTGTAAGCCTTAAATCTAAAATTTGGTCATTTAGCCCTTAAACTCATTTGTTCCTATGTTTTCCAGATCAATTTAACAGCCCTTAAAAGTCACGCAAGGTCTGGGTTTTGACCAAAATCCCATTACCACATTTTGTTGCCAAAAGTGATAGCTAACACTACCAGTTATTATTATACTTCAGTCCTCATCATTACATGTCTTGGCCCTCCACGGCCTAGACCTAGAGGTGTCCTTGGATGTCCATTAACACCTTCTTAGAATGATAAACAACCAGGTTTCCATTATCACCAGATTTTTGCCTCAAACCCTAAGTTCATAAATTGTTCTTATCCATGACCAGGCTAGAATTAGCAGTCTGATTCAAGGCCTGGACTTTAGGTTTTGAAAAACCCTGATTACAGGTTGTATTAGGGTTCCATGAACCCAAACAACACTATCAACCCCAATTAAACCATGACCAATCCCAAATTATGGACTAGAGTTAGCCTATCCTAAGTTATCAACACAGCTTTTTGAGGTTTTTGTCAGCCTTCAAAGTCCCTTCCAAGCCTCTTTCAAGGCTTCAATGGTGCCTATATATATATATTGATTTACCCACTAGTTCATTTCTTTCTTCTTCTTCTTTTTTTATTTTTTTATTTATTTTTTTTATTTTTTTACCTAATTTATTGACTCCAAATAAAAAATATAATTTAATCTTACAAACAGAAAAATAGTTCAAAAGAATTCTGTTCACACAATTAAAAAATTTTGGATTGTGAAATGCAGCGTCTTACAATGTATGCTTTTAATACCCATACCTTTACCTACTGGTGCTACATGTTCCCAAAATGTTTTGTAATTAACTCAGACTTTTAAAGTCTATGCTTCTTCTGTAACTATTATTTAAGCAAGACAAGCTGAGAGGCACATGAAATCACTTTATCAACACTGTTTCATGCACGTTATCAACATATAGATCAATGTGTAGGGACCCTTTCCAGAATGTGGCCTTATACGTCTCATTTAGAACCTGGTTCTATCCATTTACAGTTTTAAATTCAGAAAAAGAAAACTGGTATCGCTTTGGGTATTTTGTCTTGACTGAAACTGAGCAAGTGATACGTAGAGGTTTGTTTGTTTCATTGATATTTTTCCTTTTGCTCTCTCTAATTGTAATAATAATATATATAACAACCACACCAATAGCAATAATCATAATAACAATAGTATTATTGTTATTTACAAATAAAAAGTAATAGAATAATTTTTTTTTTTAATCTTCATCAATTTTGTTGTGACCATGACTTCTCAATTTGTCCAGGGTGTTGAAACTGTAGATTCGAGCCATTTTATAACTCCACAAAACATTGAGAGGCTTCAACAGGCAAAAGAAGCCAATGCAGTTCAGGTATTTTCTTCTCTATTTTTTGGTGGAGTAGATGTCAAGTATGGTGAATGTGTGCTTGGAATCAATCTTAACTTTGTGAAATTTTGTTCATCAATCACTTGCATGGTGCATATCACTACCACTCCAGTTTGCAAGCTGCTAGCTATTCCTTTGCATTGGCAAGGGCCTAAAAACTTTTTAGGACTTTTCAGTACACTCAGCAATCTAACATATCATTTGAAGTGGGGGGATTGCCCAGATGTCTAATTTTTGCATGTCTTAAACCTGTTTTTCAGCCTTCAGTGTGCTTTGAAATGATTTTTTGACTTTAAGCTGGTAACTTCTTCCATAAATTCTACAGCTTGATTATACTCAACCCATTCAAATGGATGTGAAGAAAGAAACACCAAAAACTGACGGTGATAGCCAAATTGGGACAGTTGGATGTGTGGCTGTTGATAGTGATGGGAATTTAGCTGCTGCAACTTCTACTGGTGGATTTGTCAACAAGATGGTTGGCAGGATTGGGGACACGCCGATCATAGGGGCGGGGACATATGCCAATAATCTCGTCGCAGTTTCTGCCACGGGAAAAGGTGAAGCAATAATACGTGGCACTGTCGCAAGAGATGTAGCAGCTCTTATGGAATTCAAGGGTCTTTCTCTCAAGGAGGCTGCAGCTTATGTTGTAGAGGAGAGTGTTCCAAGAGGCAATGTTGGCTTGGTTGCTGTCTCTGCCAAAGGAGAAGTCACAATGGCTTTAAATACAACAGGGATGTTTCGAGCTTGTGCCACTGAAGATGGGTATTCAGAGATTGCAATATGGCCTTCTGTGTAGAACTGAGTGCTTTAGGTCTGCTGAGGAAATTGCTTGGGATGTGTTAGGGGTCTAATGGAGTGCAAAGGGAGAAACAAGCAAAGGCTGAGATGATTTCTTTTTTCATTAGAATTATGGCAGTAAAGAATAAAGAGATTGTGTGTATCACTAAGTAGTAGTAGTAGTAGTTTACTTTATGGTTATCAAGTGTGGAGATTATTTATTAGAGAGGATCAAAATAAATAATAAAGAAAAATATTATGGGTACTAATGAATAAGCTCCATATCATTTTGGTACTCTTCTTTTGGTAAAATATTTGGTACCCATAACATTTTTCAATTCCAAATTGTGTTAAGAATATTGCATGCACTCCTATCTAATAAGAACTTGTTTATAGAATCCGAGTAGAACCAGAGTTTGTATACTGATTATATTTAAATTCTGTGCATTTTGTTAAAATGATTAGTATAGAAGCCCATTTTGAGTTTTGGCTTAAGAGGGTTAATATTCTATTTAATATATTGTTTCGGTTTGGACCTATTTTATTTAATATCTCCAGCAATAATAGGTAAAATACTTGGTGAAAAAGTGCAACTCTCTACGTTAGCTATCATTTTCTCTATTCTCTCTAAAAGATTCTCTATTTTCTTATCTGCTTGCTTTAAAATGTTATTTTTTGCTTTTTTATTTTTTTATTTTTTTTATTATATTCTGTCTTCATGAAAAAGAAAGAATAAACTAAAAAGTAACATTGAGAAACAATAAAATATTTATCTAGTGTGTCACAGTAGTTGCTATTTACAGTAGCACTTTATACACTTAACCTAGTCTTTAGCTAATCTGCTGAAAAAGAAGTGGTCAAATTATAGCTAATATTATAGCTAAGTGGTCATAAAATAAAAATTGCTTGTTATATGTCATTTAAGAAACATATGTCAATTTTAGAGGCTGGTTTACATGTGAATGAAAATTACAATCTACTGACCCTAAGGGTTAACTCAATCGGCAGTAAACCACGTCTCATGAAGTGAAGGTCACTAGTTCGAATCCCCCCCTCTCCTTCCTTTGGGTAAAAATGTCAAAAATAAATAAATAAATAAATAACAATCTACGAAGCAGCCGTATTCAAGATTTTAAAATTTATCATTGATCAAACTTTTCTAGAGAAAGTCAGGGGCAGAAACTCTAATCCAATGGGCCTCCGACCCAAAATAATGTGGCTAAATCCCTGTCCCATCTATTCCGGCCATTCTCTAGTGGGTTCCGTCGAGGTGTTTTCTTTCTTTCATTTCCTTTTATCATATTTTATCTTGCATAGATAAATAAATAAATTAAGATTTTAAGTTCTCAAAGAGTAGTTCAAATCACTGAGACCACACCTAATCTTATAATTAAGTAATAACTAAAATAAAAATTTATATTTTTTATTAATTATTTTAACTAGTATTATTTGAGATGCACTTATGGGCGTAAAATAAAAGTATTTATAACATTTGTGGAGAGAGAAGAAAAAACAAATCCCACGAAAACTTACAAACTATCAAATCTAGAAAAAAGAAAAAGAAAAAAAAGGGACATCCTAACTTTTAGGAATGCTAATTACTTTAGAAGTATGTGACTGTATATGTATATATATGGCAGACACTTGGGGCTGGGATGAGTCATTCTCCACTGAAAGAGAAAAAGACAAAAAACGGACATCCTAACTTTTAGGAATGCTAATTACTTTATAAGTATGTGATTATATATGTATATATATGGCAGACACTTGGGGCTGGGATGAGTCATTCTCCACTGAAAGAGAAAAAGACAAAAAAGGGACATCCTAACATTTAGGAATGCTAATTACTTTAGAAGTATGTGACTATATATATATATATATATATATATATATATATGGCAGACACTTGGGGCTGGGATGAGTCATTCTCCACTGAAAGAGAAAAAGACAAAAAAGGGACATCCTAACTTTTAGGAATGCTAATTACTTTAGAAGTATGTGACTATATATAGGGGTGTAACCGAGCTTAGTGCTGGTAGCAGGCTCGTCTGGCCGGCTTTATTACGGCCGAGCTCAGCTCGAGTCGACTATTGTGCTGAAGCTGCTCGACAGGGTTGGAACCCTGTTCGAGCTCGTCTACTTTTTTTTTTTTTTTTTTGGTAATTTAAGCCTAACTTTAAGAAATCCGCCCAACATTTTCTGGGCAACCAAACAAAATTGTTCCCAACCATAAAATTAGCATAACTTTAAGAAATTCGCCCAATATTTTCTGGGCAACCAAACAAACACATCAAACGGCAAGAAATCTCACATTTACAAGGAATCTCGACCCACCCAAAATTGATCCCAACCATAAAATTAGCCTAACTTTAAGAAATCCGCCCAATATTTTATGGGCAACCAAACAAACACATCAAACGGCAAAACCCCAAACCACCCACCACCCAAGAAGAAACGGAGAAAAAATAACCCAAAAAGAAAAGAAAAACCCACAAATCTTATCACCTCCTCCGCCTCCGATCTGCGGCGTACTGCGAGAGTGAAACGTCCTCCGAGAGCACCGTGGACAGCAGGGTTGGCAGCGGCAAGTTCCTGGAAACCGGGCACGAGCCGTTCAGCTTCAGCCAGGCGTCGAGGCGTGCGGTGGTGGTGGTGGATGCTGTTGGGGGCACTGGGAGAGTGGTAGGAGCGGCAACAGAGAAAGGAGGCGAGGAGGATGGTGGAGAGTCTGTGAAAGGAGAGTCGAGAGAATGGAGAGACCTGTCGAGAGAATGGAGAAATCTGATAGATTTAGGTTAAATTTGGGTTCTTTAATTTACAACCGTTGGATTTGGAAAAATAATTAAATTTTAAATATTAACGGTTGGATTCGTTTTACCAAAAACTTATCCCATGTGGTTGTGTCTACTTAGATCTGGTGTGCTTGTTTAATATGATCCATTAATCATATATACGTTTTCAACATTTAATATTACTTGTCAGATTAGATCAAACAAAGCAAGTTTACGGTGTCTCTGTTACACCATATACATTCTTCTTAGTAAATGCTTGATAGTTGTCATCCATTAATATCATCCAACGGCTATTAGATCATCAAAATATTTTGGACGGCTACGATTACACTTATATACCATAGATCAAATTCAAATTCAACTAAATTATTAAATTCAATAAAAAATTCAAAATTTAGAAATTAGGAATAAAAATTGTGTTATGTAGTATTATTTAGGGTCAGTTGATTATTTCAATTTTAATAATTACAATTTTAAAAATTGTGTTTTTTTCAATCGCGTATTTTTTTTTCTTCTTATTTTAGATCAAGTATTTTTTAAATTACAACACAAAACGCTTTATGTCACACACTAATCACTATTATCATATTACATATAGTATTATTTAGTTAATATGTTAAAATGTTAATGCTTAACACGGGTCAAGTATATAATGTCAATATTAATATATATTGTATCTTATATGTAAACATTTATATACTTATATGGTTATATAATTGTATCATTATCTAATTTATATGGGTAATGGGTCAATGTTAATTGTTATAACTTATATACTTATATTATATGTTCTCATTATCACGATTCATGATATATAATTTAAATTCAAATTGTAAGTTTTTACTTACCGAAAATTGTGATTATAATGTATAAATTATAAGAAACACATTAGTTACTTAATTATTAATCATTTAATCTAATAGTAATACTCAAACTCTAAGTAATAAATTCATACGATCTAATAGTCGTACACTCATACTTAAATTTTATGATCATATTATCTCACAATTAATATTAATATTAACTTAGATCTAAGATCATGTGATACATCATATATGTTTTATAAGAATAAAGTATATAATTATAATGTATTGATTAAATAACACAATAATTTATGCAGATATACCATATGATTATATAATGATTAATGATTATGTGATATATACGATTTCAATTTCCAAAGTATAAACTATCTAATTATAATATTTGTATTAAATGACACAATAACTTGTGCGGTTGTACTATATGATTATATCATATAATAAAATGATTAATGATAATATCATATATATATATTTCTTATATGTTTTTATATATATATATATATATATATATTTCTTATATGTTTTTATATTAATATATACATATATTATATATATAATATATATACACACATATACATAAATAACAAGAAAAGAAAACAAAAGCATATAGTATATTTGTTATTATTGAGTAAATGAGTAATGTTGATTATATATTGTTATTTGTTACTTAATAAAAAATATACGAGCCGAGCTTAATAAGCGAGGCGAGCCTTATGCGAGCCGAGCTCACGAGCTGCTCACGAGTTAGCCGAGTCGAGCCGAGCTTGCTTCGTTTAATATTCGAGCTAGGATTTGTGTTCACGAAGTGCTTCATTTAATATTCGAGTCGAGCACGAGCCGAGCTTATGCGAGCCGAACCCGAGCTTACTCGCAAGACGCTTCACTCACTTAACAGCCCTAATTATATATATATATATATATATGGCAGACACTTGGGGCTGGGATGAGTCATTCTCCACTGAAAGAGAAAAAGACAAAAAAGGGACATCAGAAGTATGTGATTATATATATATATATATATATTGTTTTACATACAGTTTTGAGCGCACCATTAAATAAAAAAAAATTAAAAAAAAAATACAGTTTTGAGCCCATAATAATTTTACTGGTCACCTACCGGCAAGAGTGTCATGAAATTACTTTTTGGATTCATAAGCAGATTTTTTCGAAGGCTATTCCATGATCAACTTAGGATATGCTTGTTTCGATATAAATGATTTTTGAAAAATATTTTATGTATTTATTGGTGTTTGGTGCAACGGAAAATAATAATCAACGAAGAAAATTTCAATTTAACCAAAAAAGCTTCTTTAATTTCTGTAAAATTATTTCTCTTTTTTAAAACCGTAAACCATTTACTCTCGGTGCGTTGGGCGATCACATGCAGCATTGTGAAAAAACTTTTCTCAAGAAGGAATCCAAGTCATTTTCTTAAAAAAGATAAGAAAAAAATTCTTGGGATTTTAAGGATTGAATTATTCTTAGTCCCGGGCCAAGGTAGTTTGGTAAAGAATACCGAAATATTGATGTACATGTGCTAAGCCTTTCCCAAGTACAAGAATAATAAATAAAATTAGTGACTCAAGGATAAACAGGTAGAGAATTAAAGTGACAATGTCTTTAGCTTTATGGAAAAATCAAAAGCCAATATTAAGTAAGTCTAAGGAATTAATTGATTTAATAAAAAATATAAATTAGAGTGCAATTACAATTATTTAGTGGAATCAATTATAATTAAATAGTGATGTAGACCAAAGCGCATGGAAGTTCATGAAGAAGTTCGGAGCAGATGTGAGTGTGAAGGGGCTTTAGGGAGACCGTGCCAGCGAGAGGCGTCAAGACAAGATCACAAGCTCCCGCAGAGGAGCTGTTAAAGCAATCACAGAAGCCTCCATTCAATG
>NC_081546.1:14501141-14525530 GCF_901000735.1 Corylus avellana | reverse complement strand
CAAATCACCACATATTCGGATTTGGGGATTTTTGCCCTAAATCCGAAATCCTTGTGTTTCCTTGACCCCACCATACAATTCATGCATGGGTTGTGACCCAAATGCCCCTATGTTGACTTATGAAAAAAACCCACTAACCCCTTTGGCCAATTTTGGCATACCCAAAACCCTAGCTTTTGAATTTGGGGTTTTTCCCTAAAATCCGAAATTCTTGGTTTTAGTGGTCCCACTATGGCCCCATGACCAATTGAGGACTAAATCCATTAATCATAGGCCCGCTATACACTTTTGATTGATAAGATTTTGGGATTTATGTCCAAATCCAAAAAATGACCAAAATACCCCTAAGCCTTAAATTAGGATTTTTGCCCTAATTTGAGGATTGCCCAAATTTTTGGTTAATGAGTTGACTACCAAACCAGACCTTAAAAAAATCCCTATTTGAATGCCTAACCTATGAACCTAGCCATTTGAATTTTTACATTTTTGTCCAAACCCTAAAATGCCCTTAGCACTAAAACCCTAACTCTCATACCTTGGTAACCTCGCACCTTGAGGTCGCCACTGTGAGGACTTGCCCTTAGGACAGTACCAAACATCTCGATCTGTCAACCTTAACCCTAATGAATTTCGGTACTGTAATGGCCTAGGAAAAAGCGCTAGCCACATCTGCGCTATTATTCAAAAATGACTAATCAATTTGGAGCTTCCCTATAATTTATTATAAAGCTTAGTTTCACCTAGTAACTAGGCAATGTAGGACTTAGCACTCCATGACTATCTTTATAAACCGCCCACCCTATGTGGGCTTCTTCTCATCTTTCCAATATGGGACTGAGGTGTTACAAACTCCTCCTTTTAAATTTCTTATGTCCTCGTCAAGGCCACGTCATGTAGTGCTCCAGTACCACATGACCTGGCATTACTAAGTGGCTCTGATACCATTTGTAATGACCCAAGGAAAAGCGTTAGCCACATCTGTGCGATTACCCCAAAAGGGCTAGTCAATTTAAAGCTTTCCTAGAATTCATTATAAAGCCCAGTTTCACCTAGTAACTAGGCAATGTGAGACTTAGTACCCATGACTATCTTTATAAACCACCCACCCTATGTGGGTTTCTTCTTATCTTTCCAATATGAGACCGGGGTGTTACAAACTCCCCCTCTTAAATTCCTGACGTCCTCATCAAGGCAACGTTATGCAGTGCTCTAGTACCACGTGACCTGGCGTTACTAGGTGGCTCTGATACCACTTATAACGACCCAGGAAAAAGCGCGAGCCACATCTGCTTTAGTACTCCAAAAGGACTAGTCAATTTGGAGCTTTCCTAGAATTCAATATAAAGCCTAGTTTCACCTAGTAACTAGGCAATGTGGGACTTAGCATCCATGACTATCATTATAATCCACCCACCCTATGTGGGCTTCTTCTTATCTTCCCAATATGGGACCGGGGTGTTATAGGTACTTTGTCAGAATTCGGAAAATGACCAAAATTCCCTTAAAACCCTAATTTCTCTAATTACCCACTCACCCCGGTATCCTCATATCTTGGGGACGCCATTATGTTAAACTAACCATAAAATGGCACCTTTCATTTCGGTGCTAACTTTTAAATGCAAAATTACCTAACTACCCTTAAGCCTTAAAGACCCGAATTCTTATTACCTCGGTACCCTCACATGTTAGGGTCACCACTAAATTGGACCACCTTCCAATGGCACCAAATGCCTTAAGTTCTCACCCTCACCCAATCGAGTTCGGCATCTTCACCCGGATCTGAAGTGACTAAAATACCCCTGATAGCCCAATACTGTCCACCTTTCCTCTCAGAGGGTGTTCTTATTAGCCCCTTTGAATGATCTTGAAATTGAAGCTAGACCTGACATTTGAAGCCCACTTGTTATGCTCAAAACACTGTTATTGACCAATTGAACTGAATTTCTAAACTATGAACCAACATTTTCACAACTCCACTAAGCTTTCACTAAGATTCAGCCATCCCATGTTTCCCAATGCTTTCTGGCATTTTTCTTGACAATTGAGGGGAGGGATTTCAGTTTCTAGAACTAGGCTACCACTTTTGTAGTTAGATGAATTATTATTAAGGTTGCACATAGAATTGATAGTGATGGTTTTTGATCCAATGCAGGACGATGGCACGAACAAAGGCAAGCACGGTAACTTCATCTTCTTCCTACCCAAATTGATTCCGTAGGACTCAAGCCTAGCTCTAGGAGGCCTAGGATCTCGACTTTGACTCCAATTTCGAGATGGAGGCGGAGGAGGAGGCCATCTCAAACAAGTCTTCCGCTCCACAGTTACGATCAGGATGCTTCTACTAAGGCCAGTTTCGGCACTGATAAGGACGATGCCTAGCTCATATATGACTGTGTTCGCTTTAGGGTTGCCAAGGCAGAGCTTCGATACAACTCTCTCTACAACACCCATAAATCATTGTAGTGAGGAGGATGAATGTGTCCGACGTGGCCAACAGTGCCCAGAGAGTGCGAGATGTACTCGATGTCCAGGGATGGTTGCTGATGATGCTGGATCACCGACCAGCTACGATCGAGATAGTTCGCGAGTTTTATGCGAACCTACTGTTAAGTGCCAAAATATTCATATTTTAGCTCTTAACTTATATTTGTTAATCCTTTAGTTTTGGTTAAATTATGCTATTTTAGTTCTTTTATGTGTTTTTCATGTCTTTGTAGGCTTTTGGAGGAAAAAGGAAGTAAATTTGGAAGATTTGGGCTCAAAGAGAGAAATTGGGAAAAATTGGAGCCCCTAACAGTGCGATCGAGCGCACTACCAGAGAAGACAAGTGAATGTGGCCATGTGCGATCATGCGCACAAAAGAAGAGTCTCGATTGCAGACGTGCGATCGAGCGCATAGGGCTTGCGATCGATCGCACCGGTGCGCAGGTGACACGTCAAGAGGCGGCCAGACTCACTTTCTTTCCATATTAGGGTTTTCCAAATCTCACTTGTAATAGGAATAAAACCCTGCGAATTTCCTAGGTTTACTAGTGTAACAAGGACTTCTAAAGTCTATAAATAGACCTCTTAGCCTCTAGGAATAGGTGTGGAGAAAAGAGGCACAAGGTTTGGAAAGGAAATGAAGGCAAAATACAGAGGTGTTTGGGTTTTTCTTCTCTTCCATCTTTTATCTTTATTATGTAGTTTATATTTTATTTAGGGCTAGATTGAAGCCCTAGTCATGTCTTTTTAAGATTACAATATTGGCGCCTTTGCTACGATTATATTTTGGTATATTTAACTTGATTAATTCCTGTTATCTTGTATTCCTCGTATGTGTTTGCTTGATCAACATATGCATGTGGTATGGACTAGTTAATTAAATCAATTTGGATGACCAAGTCCTGGGTTTAATAAGAGTAACAAAAGAAATCCACACCGAGTTCTTGGGTTAATCAATATGGAAAACCGAGATTATACACCCATGCCCTAGGTTTCGTGTGTTTGTCGATTTTCATAGATTTATGCTTTCTTAAAGAACAACTTAGTATGCACCCATGCTAAATCCATTAAGAAAAAAAAGAATTAGAGTATACACCCATGCTTAATTCGTTGCTTAGGGAAATCAATAGCTTAAAGAGTATACACCCATGCCTTTAGGTTGGCAAACATTAAATATACCGGTATAATTGGCGCATTGACATATTGTTATCTTAATTAGTTTGATTAGTGGTGGATATGAAAACCCTAATCCTTTTTAGTTTTAGTTTATCTTTTATTTTATTTCTTTATATTAAATTCAATCGTGACAATTGAATTTTATATGTTTAATCAAATAGGAAATTACTTCTAAACATAATTTACCAATCCTCGTGGGAATGATCTCGTATTTGCCTGCTATACTATCGTTGGATCTTGTGCCCTTGCGAGTAAAATGTACAATTATTTTGCCTATTAATTTATGTAGATATTTTGCACAACAAGTTTTTGGCGCTGTTGCCGGAGATTTTGTTAAAGTATGTCTAGAAATTTAGTTTCTTTTATTAATTTTTTTTTTTCTTTCTTTGTTTTGTTTAGTTTTTAATTTTGTTTGTTTTATGTTTCCATTTATTTTTGTTTAATTTTTATGTTTTGTTTTTCGTTTCTGTTTCTATCCACAAATCTGATTTAATTTGCGGCAGTGCGATCGAGCGCAGTCTCACTGCGATCGAGCGCACTGTTGCCTGTGAGCCTTATATACTTATATTTTGCGACAGTACGCTCGAGCACCCATTCCAAGGAGATCGAGCGCAAGTGCACTACGATCGAGCTTACAGCCAGACAGCAGTATTGATGCTGCTGATTTCAATTTTGCTTTTATTTTTCAATTTTGCTTTTATTTTTATTATTTTTAAATTTTGTTTTTATTTTCTGTTTTATTTTATTTTGCCTTTTGTTTAATGTTTCTATTTTTAAACCCTTAGTTTTTATTATTTTTATTTTTTATTTTTGTGGTTTTTAATTTTTCTCTATTTTTTGTCCACAACTTTGAGCTACCATGCGGCAGTGCGATTGAACGCACCTCCATCCAGCAGTACTGAAGCTAGTAAATTCTTTCCATGTTATAGACACATTGTGGACAATGTGTAATTTAAGTTTGGGGCTATGGGAGACACTTTACACACACTTTGTCCCAGTTTTATGTTATTTTTATTTTGTGAAAAGAAAAATATTGTCCCAGTTTTATGTTATATTTTATTTTGTGAAAAGAAAATAAAAAAATTGAACATAAAAAAATATATGCATGTTCATGTTGTCTTAAAATTTTGGTTGATCTTACAAATTGTAATTTGATTTCATTGGTGGGCTTAAAATTTTGAACACATGATCTGATAATTGAGTTTTTCAGTTTGGTTACTTGCTTAGGACAGTTGAGAATTCACATGTTTGATCTGATCCTACACAAGCACATTAGCACATAATTTGTGGGGTATGACATGAAGTCTGATGTGTCTGTTTCTATGTCTTGGATAAAACTGGATGATTTATTAGATGGATACTTTGACATATATATATATATATATATATATATATGATGATCATTGATAAGCTTTTCACTAAGTAACTGGACCTCTTACCTCAAAACACTGAGTGTTCATGTCAGAAGGTGAAGAATTTTGATTTGGTTAATGTCATGGTTAGTTTGGTTTCGTAGCCCTTTTGACTTGAGTTAGTAAGTCCTAGGGATGTCTCAACATCTAATGCCCTAAAACCATCTAGTTTGGAAGTCATTGACTTAACACTCATTACATGGGTCAATTAGAAAGCTTAAGAGAACTAAACATTGTACAACCTGACCAAAAAAAAAAAAAAAAAAAAAAGAAAAAAAAAGAAATATACACCATAGTTATTCATTCTAATAGGGATTTTAGTTAACTTTGAGATATTGAGACATCGCACATTGAAAATAATTGGAAGCTTCATCTTTATGTGCTAGGTTCACCCTACACTATTTTCAAACTTGTGATGTATTAGCATGTCCTTAGTAAGTAATTAAACTTTGAGATTTCAATTCATTGTGAAGATGGAATTTATCTTTTTAAGTTTCCTAATGCATGAAAATCATGATTTTCAGTGATACTTTAATTTTTGGCTAACATGAACTGTGCATGATGTTTGTGGGTAACATTTCTGGAAAACCCTCATGTGACTCCACTCGTTCTCTAGGGAATTCCTAGGGGTTTAAAAGGCTTGTTGCATATGCTAAATGCAATCATACATCCCACGAAAGATGGATTTATCATTTTGTTTTTTGTTTTTCATTTTGTTTTTAGTTTTGTAGTACTAAGGGTCTAGCAATATGTGTTACGTCCCACATCGCCTGGGTATGGAGATGATGATGTGCTTAAATGTATATTACACCCTTAATGACAATAACGCGTTTTAAAGCCATGATGGTCATGATCCCATTAGAACTCCGCAGTTAAGCGTGCTTCTGGTAGAGTAGTACTAGGATGGGTGACCTCTTGGGAAGTCTGGCTTGAGGGAGCTAAAAGTGGACAATATTGTGTGTCATTGAGGTGGGATGTTACAAATGGTACCAGAGCCATTGCCCAGCCTGAGAAGGGGGGAGCGTGCACAAGCCCATGAAGATCGCTAGTGGGCATTCGTTGAGACAGACACCAAGAATTGGCTAATCCCATGAGAGTCGCCAGCGAGGATGCTGGGTCCTAAGAGGGGGTAATTATGACATCCTACATCGTTTGGGTATGGAGATGAGGATGTGCTTAAATGTATACTACACCCTGAATGACAACAACGCGTTTTAAAGCCATGATGGTCATGATCCCATCAGAACTCCGCAGTAAAGCGTGCTTCTGCTAGAGTAGTACCAAGATGGGTGACCCCCTGGGAAGTCTAGTTTGGGAGAGCCAAAAGCGGACAATATTGTATGTCATTGAGGTAGGGTGTTACAATATGTAAGTTTGGGGGTGTGTTAAGTGCCAAAATATTTATATTTTAGCTCTTAACTTATATTTGTTAATCCTTTAGTTTTGGTTAAATTATGCTATTTTAGTTCTTTTATGTGTTTTCCATGCTTTTGTAGGCTTTTGCAGGAAAAGGAAGTAAATCTGGAAGATTAGGGCTCAAAGAGAGAAATTGGGAAAAGTTGGAGCCCCTGACAGTGCGATCGAGAGCAGGGAATCTATGATCGAGTGCACTACCAGAGAAGACAAGCGAATTCGGCCATGTGTGATCATGCACACAATAGAAGAGTCTCGATAGCAGACATGCGATCGAGCGCACGCGGGTTGCGATCGATCGCACCCGTGCGCAAGTGACACATCAAGAGGTGGCCAGACTCACTTTCTTTCCATATTAGGGTTTTCCAACTCTCACTTGTAATAGGAATAAAGCCCTACGAATTTCCTAGGTTTACTAGTGTAACAAGGACTTCTAAAGCCTATAAATAAACCTCTTAGCGTCTAGGAATAGGTGTAGAGAAAAGAGGCACAAGCTTTGGAAATGAACTAAAGGCTAAATAAAGAGGTGTTTGGGTTTTTCTTCTCTTCCATCTTTTATCTTTATTGTGTAGTTTATATTTTATTTAGGGCTAGATTGAAGCCCTAGTCATGTCTTTTTAAGATTACAATATTGGCACCTTTGCTATGATTATATTTTGGTGTATTTAACTTGATTAATTCCTATTATCTTGTATTCCTCATATGTGTTTGCCTGATCAACATATGCATGTTGTATGGACTAGTTAATTAAATCAATTTGAATGACTGAGTCCTAGGTTTAATAAGAGTAACAAAAGAAATCCACACCAAGTTCTTGGGTTAATCAATATGAAAAACCGGGAGTATACTCCCATGCCCTAGGTTCCGTGTGTTTGTCGATTTCCAAAGATTTATGCTTTCTTAAAGAACAACTTAGTATACACCCATGTTAAATCCTTTACAAAAAAAAGAAAAAAAGAATTAGAGTATACACTCATGCCTAATTCGTTGCTTAGGGAAATCAATAACTTAAGGAGTACACACCCATGCCCTTATGTTGGCAAACATTAAATATACCGGTATAATTGGCGCATTGGTATATTGTTATCTTAATTAGTCTGATTAGTGGTGGATATCAAAACCCTAATCCTTTTTAGTTTTAGTTTATCTTTTATTTTATTTCTTTATATTAAATTCAATTATGACAATTGAATTTTATATGTTTAATCAAATATGAAATTACTTCTAAACATAATTTACCAATCCTTGTGGGAATGATCTCGTATTTGCCTGCTATACTATCGTTTGATCTTGTGCACTCGGGAGTAAACCTTACAATTATTTTCCTATTAATTTAGGTAGATATTTGCACAACACTTGCATGGCCAGAAAGCAGATTCATTCCAGACCTAGTTGAGGGGCAGACCGATCCTAGTGATCCCCAATTTCATCAACCAAATTACCGAGACACCACGGTTACACGACCCTACTTCCCATTGGCACTTGATGGCACTCTGAGCCATCGCCATATGGTCAAGCGTTTACCGATAGGCACCCCCATTAGATGAGCATGGAGGGAGAAGGTGGCTTCCAGATCAATGCCCTCTAGGAAGATGATTGGATGGTATATGCTATGATGATTAGTCGAGTTCTCCCAGTCCAGCGCCTTGCCATTGTCACACAGGATAAGGGTCTCTTCTTGTACGCCCTCCTGACTGAGAGCTCCATTGACTATGGCTCCATTGTGCTCTCGACGACGATAGGAGTTTGACTGGCCAAGCAGATCACCTCCCTACCTTATGGGGACCTAGTCATCGGGATGCAGGCGAGGAGCTGGTGAAGTCCAGAGGACCATTTACTTCCCGATTTCTCAATGAAAGCAAGTCTCATCTCTGTGGGGCCGAGCTAGGGCCAAGAGTGGCACAAGCACTGAGGGTGGCACCAGGAGGACGCACAGCTGATGGAGCCTCCTCGTCCTTACCAGCGAGCGGCCTTGACCACGAGCACATCTACAACACGCTCAGTGGACTTCAACAGTCCGTGGGGAGCCTTACCTCGGAGATGGGGAGACTGTCGACGGCATTCCAGAGTATGTGGGAGACTCAGGAAGCTGATCACTCCTTGATCCAGTAGATTCACAACCACTTAATGGGACCTCCGCTCGACGTGAGAGATTACGGCATTCAAAGCCTGAGCGTCAACCAAGGGAGAAGGAGCCATATTACACAAGGCAACCCGGGTCGAGGATCAAGGGAGCACAGCCCTAGGAGGAGCCTACAACCCCTTTTGTTTTGTATGGTTGTTTGTGCATATTTTGCTAGACTATAAGTCCACCTTGGTGGTGACAATTTTGTATGTATGCGACTGTTTCTTTTCTTTATTTTCTTGGATTTATTTATGCATGCCTAGACCTTATCGTTCATATGCTTCTTTTAAAATAGATATCTTTTATCCTAGCTTTTAACTATTTTAAAAACCCCTTCCCCCGGGAGGATTTTGTTTATTACTTAACCCGAAATTTCGAGGACGAAATTCTTATAATAGTGGGACGGGAGAGAGTGTAATACCCCGACAAAACACCCGTTCTAAAAGGTTTAAGATTTCTTACTTAAATGGTTAATGTTTCTTTAAAACAAAGCCTTAAACCATGAGACCTAAACATTTTCCAAATAACCCAAACCCCTTGAGACTTTTAGAACCGAAAACACCAAAACCATCCTTACTAGCGAAGCATTCACCAGGGGACCACACGAGCACTTGCTCTTGGCCTAGGTGCGAGTACTCGCTTGGGGACCGCACAAGTGCTCACTGACCAATCATCAACCCATTGGAGAAAACCAAAACGTACGCCTGAACCTTTTTGCCCATTGTGTAAATAGTAACCGAGCGCTCGCTCAATAGTACCCGAGCACTCGCTGCCATTTCTAAAAATCAATTTTAACCCATTCTCCACGTTTCAGACCCAAAGCACGCCTCCACCCTCTATATAAGCCTTACCCTTCGACCTTTAGCCTCCCTAAACATCAAAAATCTCAACCCTATAGTGAGGAGTGATCTTTAAGAGAGAAGGAGAAAGCCTTGGTGAGGTCTTGCTATCCTCAAGGTAATTTCTAACTTATTTCCTATTCTTCATGTTTGTTATTATTCCTTTTTTGGTGTTACACATTTTTATAGTATACCTTGGCCAACTCGTGTACCCACTTTCGTACGAAACCAAAAATGATTTCAGAAAGCTTTCAACCCAAGCTTGTTTCCTTTAAAGTTGCATATTTGTACATGGATGCATCTATTTAGGGCCTAGAAAGAGATGTACCAACCCATAGCTTTAGATAGAAGCCTAAAACACATTTCGGGAATTTCGGACCGAGCCTTAACTCTTTGGCCGAACTCTCGCCCTAGGGAGCGAGCTCTCGCCCAGAGAGCAAGACACACGCCCCTTAGCCCAAATATGTGGTATGAAGGTTTTTAGCAGCCCATTTCGTTAGATGAAACCTCGTAAAGTTCTCTAGTATTGCTTAAAACAATGAGTCAGATTTCGTTATAACAGGGATTCGTGATGTCGGGGGACTCGAGTGAGCACACAAGATAAGTAAACACTTACGAATACTTTCCTTAAAAACGTGTGATATGTCAGCTGACTAAGCATGCGTATGATATGAGCATGCCTATATTTTGTACAACTTGGTAAATGCTTTAGTAAATGGTTGATAAGATGTATTGTATGACATGGCACACCAGTACGTGTGGTATAATAACCATGTGCTTACTATATAGACTTGATTCTATGGTCAAACAGTATGGATGTGTTATATCGGCAATGGATCCAATGGTTATTTCATGACTGGCGCAGCTTTAATGGGCGGGTTATTACAAGATATACATCATTATTAGCGTGGGCCACCCGAGGTCGGACTTGGTCGGGCTGATATTATTATGGACAGTAGCGTACAATGGTCGGGACACCGGCATTGTATTGCAGGTTCTTAAAATCCAAGAGCTTAAATAAAAAAGTTTGACATGTTTAATTAAATGAGTCGAGTTAAAGTTAACATATATATATATATATATGTAGTCTTATATCATGTCTCGACATAGCTTCTATCTAAAGCTATGGGTTGGTACATCTCTTTCTAAGCCCTAAATAGACACATCCAAAGCTAAATAAAAAGTTTTTAAACACCGAATGATTAACTTACGCGGTTAGTACTCTTATAAGGAGCTTGTTTCTAGAACCCAATAGTAGTATCGCTGCCACTACATACTTTGTGTAAGAAGGGTCTTCATTATCAGGTTTGCTTTAAATTATTGATAGTTGTTCTGTGTCTTTGTATTGAGGATTATACTTATACCTGTAATGATTAATTGACTTCCCAGATTTATTTCACCTTTCGATGCATTAACTCTGATAATGCTTAGGGGGCGGTTTCCCATTTAGTCACCAATTGATTAAATTTAGGTAATTACCAGTAACCCTGCCAGATTGGTCAATGCTAGTTTTTGGGGATGTTACAATCCACCCCTAGTGCTAGCCCCTCATGGACTAATTCTCCAACCTTTCTTAGTATTCGAAGCCTATAAATAGAGAAGCTTGTAGCTCTTGCAAAATACACATCATTGCAATTCTTTAGGTTTAACTAAGAACTAATATTTTTGAGTTAACTCTTGAAAATAAGTTTAAGTTTTAAAAGAGTAAGAGAAGAGCCCACACTATTTGTTATTGTTAGTCATTAGTGAAAAGATTTGAAGGTCTCATAAATCCCTGAGAATGCACGTGTTCCTTGGAGAAACAAGAAATAAAGTTTTGCATAGCATAAAAACCGAGTGGCCGAAATCTTCTAGCAAGTAATTATTGTTTTGCAGTTTAGTTTTAAATAGCATAGTTCTTTTCTTCTTAAAGTTCGATCATGATTTAAGAATTGTTTATTTTATGGTGTGCAATCACATTTTCGTAATCATATTACCAACAAAACACATGTCTTAGCTGTTGTTAGAGAGGATAAGAAAATTCCATACATTGAAAGAAAAGGAACATCAACTCAAAATGTGTTGGTGACATGCAATTTTCATTTGCTTTTTATGTTTATTATAGTAGTATGGGAAAGTGTGGCACATGATACACATATATATATTTTTTTAAATGCTAACCATAGACCAATTGCCAACTTTTCGAAACCATCACCAAGTATAGTATTTTTCAATCTTCTTAATTATGAATGCATATTGTTTATGCATATCTTATTATCATGTTCCTTAATGAAAAGATAATTGACACCCTATAAGTTGGAGAAATACCACCTTCCAAATTTTCGCAATGTGACCCATCCGTCAACAATTTCTGTTTTCTCTAACGAAAATTATTGAACAGACTTAATAAATTGCCTTTCTATTTAAAAAAAAAAAAAAAAAAAAAAAAAAATTAACCGAAAAAAGCAGAAAAAGCAAAAAAAAAAAAAATTGGGGGTGTTTATTTGACAGGATTGAGGGTCGCCGAGCCACCCCTGTTTGGCTCCTTGGGGGTCGCCGAAACCAGCCCCACGGGCAGTGGGGGTGGCGAGCCAACCCCAATCCAACTAGATGGGGGTGGCCTAGCCACCCCTATTGTACCAAATATCAACCCAAATTAATAGGGGAATACTCGATACGTTTTAATTCGCAAGTGCACAAGATCAAACAATAGTATAGTGTGGCAAATATGAGATGATTCCCACGAAGATTGTTGATTTTGCTTAAAATTGATTTTCTAAATTAAAATACCAAAATTGTCACGAAATTGATATTATGAAAGAGATAAAGATAAATGAAAGCGTTAGGGATTTGATATCGACCACTAATCAGACTAATTAAGATAACAATATGCCAATGCGTCAATCATGCCGGTATATTTAATGTTTGCCAACCTAAGGGCATAGATGTATACTCCTTAAGCTATTGATCTCCCTAAGCAACAAATTAGGCATGGGTGTATACTCTAACTCTTTTCTTTCTCAAAGGATTTAGCATGGGTGTATACTAAGTTGTTCTTTAAGAAAGCATAAATCTATAAAAATCGACAAACACATGAGGCTTAGGGCATGGGTGTATACTCTAACTCTTTTCTTTCTCAAAGGATTTAGCATGGGTGTATACTAAGTTGTTCTTTAAGAAAGCATAAATCTATGAAAATCGACAAACACATGAGGCTTAGGGCATGGGTGTATACTCCCAGTTCCCTATGTTGATTACCCCAAGAACCCGCAAAAGTATCTTTTGTCACTTTATTAAGCCCAAGACTCGATCATTCAAATTGACTTATATAACTAATCCATACCACATGCATATGTTGATCAAACACATTCATATGAGGAATTCAATTAAGCAGTAAATAATCAAGTTAAATACACCAAAATATGATTGTAGCAAAGGTGCCAATGTTGAAATCCTAAAAAGACACGATTAGGGCTTCAATCTAGCTCCTAACTAAAAATAAAAGGGAAAGAAGAAACCGAAAAGCTTTTGGAAGTAGCCTCCAAATTCTCCTCTCTCAAGTTGTCTCTCCAATTTGGTGAGGCTTAGAGGTCTATTTATAGGCTTAGGAAAAACCTAAAAATCCTAGTAAAATCATAGGTTTTAAGTCCTAGTTCAACTAGGACTTGAGAAACCTAGTTTAGGAAGGAAAGGGAATCTTGATCGCATCAGAATTTTCTCCAGCGCGCGAGTGCGCTCAATCCTAGGGAAGGTGCGCTCGATCGCACACCATCGATCAATCGGATGCCTTCTACACTCGATCGCCGTTGCGATTGATGCTTCTTCTTGTGCACGCGAACACAAGCCTAGGCTCACTCCTTGGCTGTGGCGCTTGAGCATTGATGTGCTCGAGCCTAGGTGTAGTGCACTCGAGCGCACTGCACCTGGATGCTTCCTTGATCCAAGACTTCTAACTTTTTCCCAATTTTGTCCTTTATGCTCGAACTTTCCAAAAATGCTTTCTTTTCTTCCAAAATCCTATAAAACACAGAAAACACAAAAATGGAATAAAATGGCACAAAATAACAAAACTAAGAAATTAACAAATGTAAATTAAGTGGCTAAAATATGAATATTTTAGCACTTATCAACCCCCATGGCCAAAGGGTTGGCCACACCAACCCCAAATGGCCAAAACAGTGGCTACGGCCACCCCATTTTTTTTTTTTTTTTTTCAAATTTTAACTTTTTGGTCTATTTTTTTAAAAAAAAAAATTTAATTTGGGGGTATTTTTGGAATTCTGTTAAAAAAATATTGGGCAATTTTGGACAAAAAAAAAGAAAAAAGAAGAAAAAAAATGCATTGCGTTGCATGTGCAAAATTTTTAGTCAAATTAGACAGAAATAGGTTAGGGTGTAAACGAGTCGAGCCTGAGCTAGCTTTCCTTGTTCGAGCTTGGCTCGTTTACTATAGGGTCAAGCTCGGGCTCAGCACAAGCTTGAAAATCAAGCTCGAGAGGATTGGAACCCTATTTGAGCTCAAGATCAGGCTCGAGAAAGAATTACATACCAGAATACCCCTATGGAATTGGAATGACCGTTCCCTGCAACTTCCTTTGTCTCAAATAGGCTTCCTACAGCTCTAACCCCTCCACCTCAATCCCTTCCCATTTACCAAAGAGCACAAATTTCAGAGAATTTTACAAAAGCATAGAAAGAGGGGGAAAGATGGTGGAGACTACTAGTGGGTTTGGGTTTGAAATAGTGGGAAACAGAGGAAGGCTTGTTGTACTTGATGGAGTAGGGGAGCTGGTGGACCTTATTGCCGAGGTCCACCAAATCGGCGGGAGACGGCAAGGCGAGGATGACAACGAAACCGAGAGAAGGAGAGGTGAGGACGGCAGCGAGAGAGAGATGAGAGAGGAGATGGCAGGAGACAAGAGACTGGGAGACAGATGTAGAGTGAGAGCATGAGCATGAGACGGTGAGATGCTAAGTGATTTTTGTTTAGGTTTAACGTAGGAAGAAGATATGAATATACAGAAGTGCAAAACAACGTAGCTTTGCCTTCAATTAATTTTTTTTTTGTTTTTAATGGTTTAAGTGTAAGACGACATCGTATGGTTCAATTAAAAAAAAAATGTTACAAATGGTTAAAAACATTTGTTCAAAAAATGGTCAAAACATTGTTCAAAAAATAAATTAATACTTCAATTATTGTTATAAGTAACACATTGTTGAATCTATTGTCAATTACTTAATTTGATATTATAAAATCATATAATCTCATTAAATTAGATCATATGATTAATGATTTAAATTATTATCATATTAACTTATTATCTTTTTCTTTTCTTTTTCTTTTCTTTTTTTTTTTTTTAAATTGAACTTATTATCTAATGGTAATGCTCAAACTCTTAAGTTCTAAATTTCTAATGATCAAATGGTCATACACGCATACTGAAATTATATGATCATCTTATCTCACAATACATATTAATATATTATTATTATTATTATTATTATTATTATTATTATTATTATTTTCTAATTAAAAAGGTGGGAAGGGGCGACCAGTGTAGTTTCCCCCCTTGGGCGTTACCATCGGGGTTCCCACCCGCTGTGGAATGTCCAGTTTGAGCCATAGCTACTGCCTGGGAAGGCGAGCCCGTCATCACAACCCCACAAAGGTGTGAGCCAGTAGAGCCCCTTCAAAGTAGCATCTGGTTCACGCATCTACTACCGCAAGCGGATTCGAACACGCGACCACTAGGATGAAAGGAATTCTTCTACCAACTCAACTACCACCCTTGTGGTATAATAATATTATCTTAGATCTAAGATCATGTGATATACGTTTTCTAACTATAAAGTATCTAATAATTCTTTGATTAAATGGTTGATGGCACAATAAATTATACAGTAATACTATATGATTATATCATATGATATAATGATTAATGATTATATCAAATATTTATTATTATTGAGTAATATTGACTATATATTGTTATTTATTACTTAATAAAAAATATTGGAGTTGAGCCTTATACGAGCTTGCTCACAAGCGCGCTCACGAGCCTAACCATGTTGAGCCGAGCTTTCTTCGTTTAATATTCGAGTTAGGATTTGTGTTCACGAAACGCCTCATTTAGAAATCAGGTCGAGCTTATACGAACTGATCCCAAGTTCGCTTGCGAGCGGCTTCGCTCCATTGCCGGTTTGATGGTTCCATATATTCAAGAAGAACTTGGCTCGAACCCCGGTTCTTTTGTTTCTTCTTTGAACCCATTAATGCTTGAGCCACCACTTTCACCCTTTTCTTTTTTTTTTTTCTTTTTTTTTTTTTTAATTTATAATTTTTTTAATTTTAAAATTTTAATTTTGTATTTTTAGTTAATATATGGACATATGCCAATTTTTTAATGGTGCTAACGTATCTTTTCGTCAAATTTTGGACAAAATTTAAATGGAGGTACCATCTTCGTTTTTATGTAAACCCGAGGTAACTCTTATGATAAAAACTAAACCTTAGGGGACAAAAAATAAAGTTGTTAAACCACATTGAGCAAAAAGGTATTTAACCCTAATATTAATATAAAAGTGTAGTCTCACCTTAAAAATTACCAACAAATTAATTAACCATGATTTAATTTATAGCCGTACGTAAAACAAACAGTTGTTCGGCTGTTTACTGTATAAGCGCGTTCATTTGGTCATGACAAGTTTGAATTCCTGTCTGTTTTAGCACTGTAAAAAAGAGTTTAATTATGAAATGATTACGTACAATCACAATAGTTGACTTGGGAGTACAACCTCACATGCTATTTGTTGTAGATATGTGCTTGCTCACTTGAAGTTATGTTCATTCATAAGACTTCCACACCCAAAAAAAAAAAAAAAAAAAAAGTGAAATTCATCAAATTAACCCAATAATATTTTATCAAATTTGCTTTTTAACATAGTTCACCAATAATTAAAATTAGTACTTGATAAATCACCAACAAAAAGAACTTAAAGTATATAAAAAATTAGCTTAAAACATAAATAATAAAGTATTGTTTACTACCCACAAATGGTCTGAACTAACTATCAGAGTAAATATAGCGAAAAGTGGAAAGAAAATTATTTGAGACAATTCTAATTATCTTCAAGTACCACAATAACCAGCATCAATTTCCAACGCAGCGCTTCCAAGAACGAACATCTACAAAGATAATTTCAAGGTCAATTCATGTTAACGTCCCGCCCAAAATGCAGGGCGAAAGTGGAGAAGTTTTCTTTTACAATATACCACAGGAAGCTACTACTATGTCCTTGAACAATTAATGCAGCGGAAATAGCATATAATAACTTTTGTCATGAATTGACCTAATAGACTTGCCAATAAAATACACCAGAGCAATTAATACATCTCATAAAATCATTACATCTAAACATTCAATAAATATACAACATTACAATGACATGCCACAGAAGGCAGCTGTATAAATCTACTAAAGACGGCTAAGCTCAAGCCCAGATACCACAATCTAAGATCACCTAAGTTCTTCCGGCACGGACTCCATGTTGGAAATAATTTTAGAAGGTGCACAAATCCTTAATAATATAAAATCATTAAAATTTGAAAATTAACAATAAAGTAAATAAAATACAAGAGATGAAAAGTAGAGTATAGAAAAATCTCACAATGCTATAGAATCACGCAAGTGCATTGCACTTAAAGGTTGATTCGTGTCTCCCGAAGTATATAACTCGGTGGGATCAGATCCTTTGATACGCAACCTCCTAGGATTAGACTATAGCATCTACCTTCGTTAAGGATATACTTTCAATAATAAACAGGAATCGAACAACCCTTTAATTTGCTTGATGAAAGACATAGAGAAAAACACCGAATAAAAGACACTAGGTGGACTTTTATTTTATGGGCAAAAACTAGATAAATATGCCACCCAAAATTGGATGTAAATATAGAATTGTCTTTTCTCTCTCTCAAGGAGCCGACCAAACAATAACAAAAGTAGTCTTTTATATTACTATTTTGCTAGAAAGTGTCAACTTAAGTTTTGGTAAAACTTAAAAGAAATTTAATACCAAACGTATTAAACAGTGAAACGGTTGAAGATAAAAACCATTAAACTTCACCAATAGAGAAAATCATTTGGTCAAAAAAAGATAGTTAATGGCCAACGGATACAAACGGAAAACCAAAATCAATGGGTTAATGACCAAATGTCATAACGTAAAAAATGGAAAATATTTGTTAATGATCAAATGATCAATTGCCATAAAAACTTGACAATTAATTCCAACGTTCAAAACTGTAAAACTAAATAAAGACTCATGAATAATTTTTATAGTCAAATGGTAAATAATTTCAAGAAATAGTAATAAAACAATTAATAAAAAATGGCTGAAAAATTTAAGAGTTGAAAACAAGTGTTTGTAACACACAATTACAACACTCATAAGCTTAAACTGAGCTAGATGCTAATCTCTCAACCGGAAACATCAACATTGTCTATGCGATCATAGAGTTAACCACATTTGCATAGGCGGATTAATGAAACAACGATCTCAGTAAGTATAAAAATTACTAAGTTTTCACAAAAAGCCGACTTTTCACTTTTTATATCAATTTACAATAACAACTACTCAACATTACATTTAAAAAATGTAATGTGTTTCCTGCACTTGTCCTCAACATAAAAAGGTCACTATGTTTAGCCCCCTCCCCTCCCTGCTAGGGTTTCGTCTCTAGCAGCCGTCGGAGGGGGAGAACCTTTGTTCTCCCCCTCCCGCCCTCCTCCCCTCTCTCTCTTCTGCCTCCCCCCTCCCCTCCTATCGCCCTCTTTTGTTTAGCAAACTAGCCTATTCACCTGATGCCCCTAGCTCTTTGGGCGATTTTTTTTTCATTTCCCATCCTCTCCACCACTTCCCCCACCTTTGGTCCCTAGTTGTTGTTGTTGTTGTTTTTTATTTTATTTTTTATTTTTTTGTGTTTTTTTTGTATTTGCTTTTGTTGTTTTTTCTACTTGTTTAGGTACACGTTGTCGGTGATGCTCTTAGGGTTTCACTCAAACTTACCTCTCCATTTGAGTGTGCCGCCAATCCACTTTGTGTGCTCCGCCGCCCACCATCCTCTGTTGGGCCTTTTCTCGCGCCTCCACCGCGATGAGCTTCCAACACCCCTTCCGTTTTCAGTTTCCGGCGAGCACGCAGTCGGCTCTTCTTTCCGGCTGCTGTCATCCTCTTGGCGTTCTTTTTATGTTGTTTATTTCCCTACAATTTTGTCCGCCTTTCCTTTTTTTGTTCTTTATGTCTTGTTTTGTTTCCCTGTAATCGTTTTTGTTTTTGCTTGTAATAATGCTTGGTCCTCTTTCTTGATCTGCCCGCTTGATACCCTTCGAGTTTGTTGCTTTGGTCTAGACCTTCAGGTTGTGGATATAAACGCTATCCTGACTTTCGGGTTGAGGAGGATGAGCTTTGGCTTGGGGTTCTTGGGGTTCTCTACCCTTAGTGCCAAGGAATATGAGCTACCTATGCATTGGTTTGAGTCTGTTTGGCGCAGATCTGCTGTTTAATTTGAAAATTAGTCATAGGCTAGCGAATTTTGTTTGAGTCTGGAATGTAATATGTCATCTTTGACGTTTGTAACCTCGTAGCTTCGGTATGGTTGCTTCAGAGCTTTTGCTTTGTGTTATTTGAGCTTTATGCTCGTTTATCAATGAATGAGACTAAACTGATTCCTTTCAAAAACAAATATTACATTAAAAACATTCCGTAGCTGATGAAGTAAACATTACCATTATGAAAATATTTAATAAACATCATGTGCAATCCAGCTGTAAGAGTATGCATATGCTATGTTCCTTTCAATCACATATACATACAAATACATACAAATACATCTAGCGTAATCTCATATAAAACATTTCATAAAACATTATATACAATCAAGTTGTAACGATACTCATATGCTTGGTTGCATCTCCCTCCACACATGCATATTGATACATCTAGCATGAAATTCCTCACAAATCACACCATGAAACAACATCATAAATTCATAAAACATATGCCATGCATGGTTTCATCCACTTTCATCTTTCCATTTCCTTTATTAATCGTTATGGCTCTGACCCCCACACATTTGGGTATTACAGTTTTGACCCCTGTAATTCAAGCATTATTGTTCTGACCCCCATAATTTAGGTATTACGGTTCTTAATCCCCGTAATTTAGGTATTACAGTTTTTGTCACGCCCCGATATTTGAACTAGCAAATATCGAAGTCGTGACGCTGCAACTTTAGAAAAATATAATCTTACAGCGGAGTATGTATATTATTTTCTTTTTCTATGACCTAGGAATAACTTACACAACACAGTTGAGCTGACTGAAATACCTCGAGGTGATATATTATTAAATAAAATAGAAACATGGTTTTCATTACAACATATGTACACACTAGGTGTACCAAATATATGCCACAGACGGCACCTAAATTAACATAGTAATATCTATTAAGTTTACACACATCACATACATAATAAAAGCGATTAACATAAATGAGACTTGCTCCATAGAGTAAGCATAAATCCTGCAGCAGATGGTCTATCAACCATCAAAACCAGTAAAAGGACCATCGTCCTCACTTTCTATCCCTGCATCAAGATCTATGTAAAGATGACGTTATCATATTTACATAGGCAAACAAGTGAGTAATCTATTTTCCTAGATATAAAGACTAAAAAGACTAGTTTGAACAAATAAGATTAAAGACTAAAATATATAATAATGAATGAGTTGTGAATGCAGCGTAATGACAGATTAGTTTGTGTTTTATGATAATCTTTCTTCAGACCTCTTCTCATGAGCTCTCAGCCCGCTTACGTCCGTTATGTCCCTCACACTTTAGAGGTTTACCTGTTTGGTGCTGGCAACTACACCGTCCCAGCTTAGTTATATATTAGGCCTGTTGGACGGTTATATACCCCCATCCACTGAGATACCGACAGTTCCTCGCGGCAATCCACCCAGCTTGTTCTTAAGGTGGCTATCTTATCAGCCCATTTTATTAGACACATTATGCAGCAGTTGTATTGCAAAATTATATCAATAAGACAAAATAAGAATTCCTATAACAATAAAACAAAGCTAGTACTCAGTAAGTATATCCATACTTACTCTCCTTAGTGTAGTATTCTGCTCCACTTCTGCATATAATACATACATACAAACAATACTTAGTTCATTCTCCAATAATATCATTGTTTAAAGACCCTCATCTTTTATATTTATTTATTATCAGTCACTTCATCTTTACTTACTCATTTTATCATATTAATCTAAGATAATTACTTATAACTAGCTTTATGCCTGAATTCATTTTTGGTGACGAGGCTAATGACCAGTATCACTAAATACAAACTAGTATTATAAATAATATATATAAAACATGACGCATATTTTGGAGATGAGACCAATGGTCCGTACCTACCAAAGTATGAATCAAAATTTAAATGACAATAAAAGAAATGACTGAATGTAAATACTGAATTCATATTCTGGGGATGACCGCCAAAAATATGAATTAAAATTTAAATGACATAAAAGAAATAACTGAATGTAAATAATGCATATTTCGGGGATGAGATCAAATGGTCCTTACCGCCAGAAATATGAACAGAAATTTAAATGACATAAAAGAAATAACTGAATGTAAATAATGCATATTTCGGGGATGACATCAAATGGTCCTTACCGCCAGAAATATGAACAGAAATTTAAATGACATAAAAGAAATAACTGAATGTAAATAATGCATATTTCGGGGATGACATCAAATGGTCCTTACCGCCAGAAATATGAACAGAAATTTAAATGACATAAAAGAAATAACTGAATGTAAATAATGCATATTTCGGGGATGAGATCAAATGGTCCTTACCGCCAGAAATATGAACAGAAATTTAAATGACATAAAAGAAATGACTGAATGTAAATACTGTAAAGTAAATAATATATAGATAATATTATAAGTCCTTAATTGATTTTGTCCACTAACTCTTTATTATTAATTCACTTGTTCCATTACCTTATTTTACATTATACGCTTATTAGGTCTTTAAACAATTAAATGAGGACAAGTAATAAAAGCAATAAATCATGATATTTATACAAGAAACACTTACCCAATAATCCTTTAGAAGTAAAACTCCACCAAATCTTCTCTAGGTAGCTAGTTTTAGAAAAACGCTTGAACACTACAAGAAAGATTTAGACTATATGGTATTTGACTAGAACTAAGAAGTAAAATGAAAGGAGGAGCAAACAATTTTACTTGTTCTAAGATTGTAAAAACTTAAGTGAAAGTGAATTTAGCTAAGGCTCTATTTATAAGAGAATGAATGGTTATGATTTATTTTTACACATTTGATCTAAGGGTTGAGATGGATTTAACCAAAAGAATGAACCTAGTCCATATTTCATGCTCTATACTAATTAGAATTTTCGTCCAAAATGAGGGCAGTGTATTCCGATCCATTTTTCAATGTCCAAATGTACTCCGATTGACATGAAATTTTGAGAGTAGATAGAGGGCTCCAAGACAAACATTTTATATTTTTGGTTCGACTTCATCCGAGTTCGTTTGAGTCTGTTTTTAGCCTATACAAAGTTTCCAATTCAACTTAGGCTTTAACTATTTTCATTCCCACTTGGCCACTTGCCTTATTAAATCATTATAATCATGATATTTACTATAATCATCATTACTAGAAGACTTTAAGCTTTCAACAAAGGTGGCTAGCCTTGGTATCTTTCTTTAGCAGTTTTAATCTCATTTAGACAGTATGAAAATTAAGACACTGCTTTTTAGGCTAAAAAACTGAAAAGCTTCAAATTAATTTATGACTTCGCTAAACACCAATATAAATAATTTATTCACTAGATTGGGTTTGATTATGCCCATAAACATATTAGTGAAGCTAAATTCTTAGAATTGAAGTAATATACATAAGAGGTCAAAAATCAATGTAATATACCTTTAACACTAAATAGTTATTTAACATTATTAATCCACATATCATTGTTCTAATTTATTGATTATATTTTTAATCTATTTAATATTATTTAAATAAGAGTTTTAAAATCTAGGTCGTTACAGTTTTGACCTCTGTAAATCAGGCAGTATAGTTCTAACCCCCATAACTTAGGTATTACGATTCTTAACCCTTGTAATTTAGGTATTATGGCTCTAACCCCCAATATTTAGAAGAGCTTTATTTTTATTTTTATTTTTTTTTTTTAAAAAAAAGGGAAAATTGTGATTTGAAAATATAGAAAAGTATGTGTTTTCAAATCATATGCAAGATTGTACATATTTTTAAAAATACATGACTTTAAAGAAGAAACTGTGATTTTTCTGTAAGTAAAGGTAGATGTTGCCTTTGTGTTCACCTGAAATTGATGTAGTTTTGAAAATCATCATTGGTTTAAAATTCAATAATAATTATCTATCACAAATCTAATGATAATTTGCAAAGGCACATTAATTTTAGGTGGACACAAGGATAATATCTATCATTACGTACATTTTTTTATACATAATCAACTGCATTTCAAACAATGACTTTTTTCAAATTGCATATATATATCCGGCGAATACATATACATTCAATCCAATACATGTACACATATGAAATTCCAATTCAATTTGCATATACATCCAATACATATGAAATCCCAACACAAACCAACACATCGAAATTCCAACACATCTACTACGTGCAATTGCATACAAATATCTACATCGAAATATTTTCGATACAATACAAATATAGACAATTGTATATCTACTACAAATATCTACATCAAAAATAAGTTCCAACACAACACAAAACAAATATACAATCAAACTATCTCTATTCCATCTGCTACAAATATACAATCAAACACAAATATACAACACAAATAAGTTTCAACTAGTCTCAACAAACACATAGTTTGATCTAACTATATACATCAACAAATAGTAACAAAATATATATACAACTTAACAAACTGCGATGGAAAACCACTTTCTCAGTCCAAGTGAACATAGTCATCACCCAGCGCCTTATCTGCATTACCTGCAAATGAGTTGTGAACCAATGAAAATCAATAAAGAAATCCAAAATACAAATATACAGTGACGCAAATATACGTTGGTTCCAAAATGAACCACGGGAACAACGCGTTGCTAACTGAGACTTTTTTGGAGACATAATTCTAACTGTTAAAGTAATCGATACGGGCTATAGTCGTGTTAACAAAAGAATAAGAAAAATAACACAAATATAGCATTACCTTTGTTGGGCGTGGATCTAGAGGTCAATGCGAGCATGGCCTCAAGCTGGCAAAAAGGGGCCTCAATCATCGCATCTTTTTTGCCATCTCATCCATCGCTGCTCTTTGTTGTGCCCTCTTCTCTTCAAGTTCTCTAATCCTATCCGTCATCTGTGAGAACGAGGAGTTTTCAGGGTTTTGTGACCGTGCCTGGGACGGTGTATAGTATGAGTGTATGCTGCCCCGCACAAGTAGAATATTCGGACCCACCTGTTGAACCTTACCAGCATACTCAGGCTTATTTTCATGCGCCTGAGCATACACGTCATTCGGTGCACACCGTACCGTCCCTTCAGTCACACTCGACATCAATGCCAGGTCAGTGGGTATCAATTCCTTCATCATCTCCTGTATGTTAAATAAAAAGTTAGTGTCTCATATAAAGAAGGTTAATCGTAAATAATTTATCACAAGATATATCGGTGAGTACGTACACATCTCTCACTGACCACATCATTTGGATAGTCACCATCCTTCTTCTTTTGTGTCAAGATGTAAGATTGCACTCGAGTAGGAGTGCGCAAAGATAAGGTCTGCATAAAAATAAAATAAAACAAACAAAAAAGAAACATAAACATACTGTTAGAT
>NC_081546.1:14490117-14501041 GCF_901000735.1 Corylus avellana | reverse complement strand
TTAGTGACGGTTTTATAATAGAGAGAAAATAAATTGATGAATAAGAGTAAACTTCTTTTACCTCTCTGCCGGATACATCCATCTATACTGTACCAGTCCACCGAGTTGGCATTCACGGACAAGATGAACAACCAAGTGAACCATGATGGCAAAAAAACTAGGGGGAAGACCTATTTCATCTTGCACAAAGTGATACAAACGTCACCCTCTAATCGGTCCATATCCTCTTGTGTCATTGACATTGAAAATAGACCGCTGAAGAATGCTGACATCCCAACAAGTGGTCTAACCACGTTACCTGACAATGATCCACGCAATGCAATAGGGATAAGTTGTTGCATAATCACATGACTGTCATGATCTTCAAACCCGATATCGTACGTTCCTTAAGTCGTACACATCGAGAAAATGTTTGAGGCATATCCATTTGGCATCCTTACATTTCGAAACACTTTCAAAAAATGTGTTTTCTCGTCCTTCGACATCGTATGGCAAGCTGGGGGCATATAGGTTTGACTATCCTCACCCATGTACGGATGAAGTGTATGTTTCAAACCCATTTCTTACAAGTCTTTGCGGGCTTGGAGGTTGTCCTTCATTTTTCCTAAAATGTCTAGTATTGTGCCAAGTATGTTGTCTATCACATTTTTCTCAATGTGCATGACATCAAGGTTGTGCCACAATAAATTATCTTTCCAGTACGGCAACCTAAAGAAAACACTTTTCTTCTTCCACAATACATTAGCAGTCTCTCCTCCTCGTTCTGTAGGCCACTCTTTTTCCGCTTCTTGTCTTTTTTCTTAGTATCCATCTTTGCCTTACCGGCATTCTCATCCCCAAATACCATCTCTTCTAATTGTCTCAGGATTTCATCTTTATTTAGCACATTGGGGCCACATTCTAGTTCTTGCTTGCAGTCAAATGTTCTTTTGTTCTTCCTCCACAAATGATCCATGGGCAAGTATCGCCTGTGCTGTGCCCCATATAACAAGATTTCTTGCCGTGTTTTAATCTTCTGGACCTTGTTAAGTGCATAGAGCAAAGACATGCTTTCTCAACCCTATTAGGAGACCCGAACAAATCTACGTATGCCAGGAAGTCATTAATTGTCCACATCAACTGCGCTTGCAACACAAAGTTCTTTTTCTTGGAGACGTCAAATGTGCGTACCCCTACAATCCATAGTTCCTCTAACTCTTCAATTATGGGTTGAAGGTAGACATCTATATCCATTCCAGGTGACTTTGGGCCTGGGATAATCAAGGATAGTATGAAAGATGTTTGTTTTATGCACATCCAAGGAGGCAACTTGTATGGTACAAGCATTACAGACCAAGTGTTGTGGGATGTGCTCATGTTCCCAAAATGGATTAAATCCATCCAAGGTTAGTCCAAGCCTTACGTTCATGCTATCCACTGAGAATTCTGGATGTAAATTGTCGAATGCCCTCCATGCTTCACCGTAGGCCGGATGCCTCAATACACCGTCCTTAGTTCGGCCTTCTGCATGCCACCTCATATAGGGTGCAGTATGCTCTGACATAAATAGCCTCTATAGTCGTGGAATGAGTGAAAACCACCACAACACCTTGACCAGGCATTTCTTACTCAACGATATAGGTTAACCATCCTCATCTAAATGAATTTCATCATTCCACTTAGATACTCTACAAACGGTGCATGAATCTAAATCCTTATTTCTCTTCCAGAATAATATACAGTCATTACGACATGCCAGATCTTCTCATACCCGAGTCCCATGTCCCTTAGAAACTTTTTCGCCTCATATGTATTAACTGGCAAAGCTTCGTCACTTGTAGGCAGCAACTGATTGATGAACTCAAGGAAAGACTAGAATATCACATTACTAAGTCCACCAAAGCACTTCAAGTTGTACAGATGTACAATAGCACTAAGCTTGCTATGTTTGGTCCTATCATGAAGTGACTTCTCTGCTTTTTTAAGCAACTTGTAGTACTTTAGTACGTCACCTTCAGCGGCTTCTTCAATACCCTGCACCACCACTTGAGGTTCACAATTGTCTTCCCTGACACCATACATGCCGAATAGATCATGCAACATTGGATGCATGTTTCCACCTTGTTTTGTGCGTATACTTGCATCTGTGATCGTGGTAGTCGAATTAGAGACTGCAACAGGAGACCGTATAGGCTTTTCACCGTGATAATACCAGTTTCTATATGCAGTCATTATTCCTTTACTCCTTGTCAAGTGGTCAAATACAAAACCCGACGGGTGGCGCTGCTTATTTTGACACACCTTACAGGAGCAGTGAATTTTTCCATCAGGGATTGTACAGTTCATAACTGCGAAGTCTACGAATAATCTACACCCGTCTCTGTATTCCCTCATACCTCTAGACTTTGTCATCCAACTCTTGTCCATAACTTTAGTTACTGGAACCCTAATTGAATAAAATAAATCTACGTTAGTTAGTTAGTTAGTTGTTATTTTTTTAGTGTATTTCTTTAATTACATCATTTCAAATTTTTTTTTTTAACAAATAAACATATACATTTAGTTTTAATTATAACATTTACATAATCTAAATTTGCAAAACCCAAACAAAATTAAGGTCCAAATTTAAATGCATTCGTTATATATGGGGACCCTAGATACAATAGATCTAGCTAGCTAGATGGGTTATTTGTTTTTTTTTGTTTTTGTTTTTTTTTTTTCTTCCGTTTTTTATAACATTTACATAATCTAAATTTGTAAGGCCTAAATGCATTTTTAAAATATGGGGACCCTAGATAAAATTGATCTAGCTAGCTAGGTTATTTTTTGTTGTTGTTGTTGTTGTTGTTGTTGTTTTTTATAACATTTATGCATTTGTTATATATGGGGACCCTATATAAAATAAATTCAGCTAGCTATGTTATTTGTTTTCTTATGTTTTTTTTTTTAAAAAAAAAAACATTTACATATTTATTCTAAATTTTCAAAACCTAAACAAAATTAAAGTCCAAAATGGATATGCATTTGTTATTTGTTGTTTTTTTTTTTTTTTTGGTTTTTTTTGGTTTTTTTTTTTTGTTCTGATAACGTATATTTGCAAAACCTACACGAAATTTAGGTCTAAATCTAAATGCAAAAGCCTGCACAAAAAAACCTAATTTCAAACAATTTACATACGTAATTTTGTATGCACGCATGTTCATATAAAACAATCCCACCATACAAATTAATTAAACAAATTCATAAATTAATACAAAACATATATCTCAAACAAATAAATTAATTAGCTAACATGTAAAATTTGCTAATAACTACATCAATTAATATATAATAATATACATTGTAAATTATATATATAAACCAAAATGGTTAAAACTTTTATAAAATATATGCAAAATAACGTCAAAATTATTTTTTGTAAAGCAGAAATAGTGATATGCGCCATGTGTTGGCCATATTACAATAGTAACAAGAAAATAAAATTTAATAAACCTAAATTTTCTAAACCTCCTCCTAAACGGAGTAATGAATCTAAATTTGAAAAATACTTTTCAAAAAATAAATGCTTCAATTGTGGAGAAACAGGACACTATGCTGACAAGTGCACAAAACCTCTCAAAAAGATTAAAAAAGAGATTAATGCTTTAAACATCAATGACGATGAAAAACAAAAAATCTTTAGAATCTTTCAAAACAATGCCTTTTCTGATTATTCTTCTGATAATGATTTTCTATCCTCCTCTGATTCTGAATATCGCTCTGCTTCTGATATTTCTACAAATTGTGTCAATTTCGGTTGTTGTGGATCTTGCTGCAACCCAAAAACTTGTTCTGTCCTGACCAAATCAGAAGAACAAGAAGATTTGCTCCTTACCTTAATTTCAAAAATTGATAACCCTGATTTGAAAGAAGAGTATCTTAAAAAACTTATATATATATATATATATATATATATATATATATATATATATAGAGCGGGTGAGAAAGAGAACGGCCGGTACTAAGCGAGCTAGTGAGAGAGTGAACGCGGGTGAGAGAATGCATGTGAGTCAATCGACGGAGATGGAGAAATGAGTTGCTGGCCGGCGATGAAAAAAATGGGTCGAAGGGAGGGTTGTGGAACGCAGGGGAGAAAGAAGGAGAGGCGAAAAAAAAAAAAAAAAAAAAAGTGGGGGTGGGTAGCTGGCGTTCGCGCCTTCCCGATGAACTTTATTGACGTGTCTACATAGGACACGTCAAGAAATTCTTGACGTGTTACATGTGGCACGTCAAGAAATTGTTGACGTGTCACATGCGACACATCAAGAATTATTGACGTGTCATAAGTAGACATGTCAATAAAAGAAAGATAAATTTTTAAATTTTTATATCATTTTTTTTCTCTTATATTTTTTATAAATACAATATACTTAAGACTAATTAGAGAACCAATAAATTAATATTCTAGATTGTTAATAATAAAATCAATTTTTTCGTGATGGCTCAATAATCCACTCACCGAGAATCAGATCGAACTTCCAGGCATTTTCACCGTAGGATCAATGAACAATTGATATAAGTCAAGGGCTCGCCGAACTAAAGTGGTGCACAACCGGAGGTCAAGTTCGTGGCGGCTACGACACCCTCACACTTCTTCAAGATCATCCTCCCCTCTACCAATATTATTCACGACTAAAAACTGATACTCCCTTCCTTATAATTGCTTGCTTGTTGTTTCTTTGTCTTTTCATTTCTTTAATATTCTGGCATGCAGTGTATTTAATACCTTTTTTTTTTTCAAACATAATATTTTTTTTACTACATATTGTATAATTAATATGATTGAAATTAATTATAATTAATTATAATTATTGACGTGTAGAATAATGGCACGTTAATAATTTTTGACGTGTTAAATTAATTATAATTCTTGACGTGTGGAATAATGACACGTCAATAATTTTTGACATGTTAAAAATAACACGTCAAAAATTCTTAACGTGGCAATAATTATTGACGTGTTGAAATCAACTATGTCAATAAAGTGTTTATTGACATGTAGCTTTAGTCACATAAACAATTATTAATGTAACAAATATAAGTTACTATTTACGACGCAAAAAAATTCTTAACTTTGTAGTGTAAGTTGATGGAATAGCCTTGGAAAAAATCTCCTTATGAATCCAAAAAAGAATTTCATAAAGTATGACACTTTTGCTGATAGAAGCAAGTAAAGTTCTTACGGTGGGCTCAAAACTGTACGTAGAACACAATAAATAATTATTAGCTGGAATATTATATTATAAACAATTTTTTTTTTTTTTTGGAAAAATATTATATTATAAACAAGTTAATCATGTCTATTGTCTCAAAATCAAATCAAGTGGTTGTTAAGACAAGTTAAAATATTAATATCCTCTTAATATATATATATATATATATATATATATATATATACATACTTTAAAGTAATTAGCATTCCTAAAAGTTAGGATGTCCCTTTTTTTTCTTTTTCTTTTTTCTTCTTTCATTTTCAAGCCAGACTCAACTGATCGAAGTTGATATGAAAATTCAGTCTTCCATGTGGAGGTGAGTAAATACCCGCAGAACCCCACCCACTCACGCTGATTCGTCCCGCCTCTCCTGGTTTTTCTCGCAAAAAGTTTAGATTTGGGTTAAATATTAGAATATTCGCGCGGGTATCATTTTTAAAAATTTTCAGGTAACCACCGCGCCCCGCATTATAACCTAACCCAAAAAAAAAAAACCTAATACCCACAATAACCCATCATATCCTTTCACTATGCCGCCTCTCATCATCTTCTTTTTCTTCTCTCTCCTGCGGCTCTCTCCCTCTCTAGCAGTCTTGTCTGCAGCTCTCGAGTCCCATGGGTTCCTAACCCGCGTCACCCGCCCAAACCCGCATCACCCGCCCCACTTCGCCCTGGCCCACAAATCCCAAAATTCAGCGGATTTTTTTTTTCCTCTCGACAAATGTTATAAATACTTTCATTTTACGCTTCTAAGAGCATCTCTAATAATTCTAGTTAAAATAATTAATAAAAAGAAATATAAATTTTTATTTTAACTACTATTTTTTTATACACATTTCAACATACTCTTTATTTAAGTGCACATTCTTAACGTGACACTAGGCCATGGACAAAAATAGAATGAAAATGGGTATTGGTGTTATGGTGTAATAGTTAGAGATAGGATGGGAGAGATATTGGCTACTCTGTCAGCGTCAAGAGATCACAAATTAAATAAAATAATTTATGCACAAGTCGTGAGATCGAAAATTTGCTAAGCTCTTAATCATTTCTCACGCCACAAGTACCCATTATCATGTTTAAGTTGATTTTCATGCAAAACCACGTATGGAGGAAGAGAAATAAATTTAACTCAACCTAACTCCCACTATTTAAATTAATTTTAGGCAACACGTATAAATAATATCATGCCAAGAATAAATTCAATATCATTATATTAGGGGCTACACATGCTCTAAAAATTATCTCAACAAATTTTAAAAGATTAAGCATGCATTTCATTTCTCCTAAGAAATAATTATGGATTTAGATATACAATTCTTATATAAAAATAAATCCATAAAAATTACTACTACCCCAAACAATTTTACTTGCATGCCAATATTAAAAATACTGTACAAAAAATATTTAACATGCAATGTCTTCAACAAATGAATTTTCATTATTTTTTATTCCAATATATTATTGTCTTATGTCATGGAAGATGGAATAAAAATAAAATTTCTTACCCGAAAAAACTAATATTTTATTACAACGAAGCTTTTAACTCATAAACAATATTTTATTTTGTTACATTTAACTATATATATATATATATATATATCAAAAAAAAAAAAAAAAAAAAAAAAAAAATAGATGTGGATAAGAAATGATTTTTTGTTTTTGTTTTTAAAGAATGAAGGGTGTTGTGAAAGGAGAAGGATACAATGAACTTGAGGGGTTGTGAGAGGTAGCCAAATAGCCCATGCATGTGTTAAATTTATGAAAAGGGGTCTCCCCACACAAATAATCAAATTAAGCCTCTATGGTTATGTTGGGGCACTAGTGGGATATCTCACATGGTCCTTTTTGCCATGGATGGGGTTTGACCATTATATATATATATATATATATATATATATATCATCTTTTCTTTATGATTGCTTTGGATTTTATTTGGATGGATGAGAGAAATGGGTGTTAGTGAGGCATGATGCTTGAGACACGAACACTTGTGCTATCCGACCCTGCCTCGGGACTCGGGAGGCAACCCGCAACCTACCTCACCCACTATATCTCCTTTCTCATAACCCATTTGCTGAAAATAAAAAATAAAAAATAAAAAAAAGCAGCCTAGATGGACCAATTATCATAATGTCCTACACAAAAATATCTGCAATTTAATGAGATTCGAATCACTTTCAAAACTGGTGCACTTATAGTCATAGATAAGGCTAAAGGGTCCCAACTATAATCCAACATCAACATGCAAATTGCAAAGGAAACTAGAAGTCTGGAACAAACTAGAACCGGCCAGTTTGGACCAAACATGTTGATCTTTTTTGTGCATATAAGATTTTAATTTGTAAAACCAATTTCTTTTAATAATAATAATAATGAAAGTAATTAAAGTAACCCAAACACAAGAAATTAGAAAGCATGGTTTCAATGCATTTTCTTATGTATAGAAAACATTTACAAGAAACACTCAACTTAGCTCTGATACTAATATTGGAAAAACATAAACATAAAAACATAGAATTCTATGTGTGCTTTTTTTTTAGAACTCACAAATAAAGATCTTTGGTAAGTGTTCTACAATATATAGTGATACCTCTCATATACAAATTTGAAAGAATTCAACAGTAGTATTTTATTATAAGAACAAAACACATATGCCCACAACCTAAATTCTATTTGATGGAGAATAGAAGAGAGATTCAAAATTTATGAATTCTGAAATGATTGAATGAATTATCTAATTTTAACATCCATCCCGTGAATTACTTATAACTAACCAAGAGATACAACTCTTGATATTATATGGACCAACTTCACCATGAGTATATTGAAGTCCAACTGTCCAATTACTAACAGTTTAGGCACTTCAACCAAACATTTCGCATTCACTAGAATTGTACCAAAATAAATAAACCTCTCTCTCTTTCTCTCTCAATGAAAAGAAAAGTATTGACTTGTTCAGTAATATTGATTAATGTCAATTTTATCCCATTTCGAAAAGAGCTAAGAACATGTAAAAATTATGAGAAATTATGTAAGTGGGAACCAGGACAATTTATTTTTTCAATAATGAGAATCATAAGCATGATCAAGACAGTCATCATTTTCTTGTTCTTTCACTTTGGCCCGCTTGTGTCCCTACCCCTACTGTGACTTGCTTATCACTCATGAATCAATCTGTTACTTTTATTGGATCCCATATTAACCACTCATTATAATAGTTTTCATGCATGGCGGCTCAATGTATTTTGGGGCCTTAAACGAAACTTTAAAATTGGGCTTTTTTTTTAAGTAAAAATAAAATAAAAATTAATATTAATAGTATATTTTTATTTAAAAATCATTATTCTCGCTTTTTGAGATACAAAATTACTGATTAAGTTTTTATATTCAAGATTTTCTAACATCTTTTTTTCAAATTGATAATATGGCTAGTCCATTTAATCTCTCATGTGACATTGTTGATCTTAGGTAGGATTTTATCAATTTTAATTTTGAAAAACTTCTTTTTGCAGAAGCAACTGTAATAGGTATTGTCAATAAAATTCTATAAGTGATACATGCATTTGGAAAATGAAGTCTTTTTATATAATTTAATGTCAATTTGTGCATTTTCTTCTATTTGTAAAATTTATTTTAAAACTTTTAGTTCTGAAAATAAATCTAAATCATCAAGATCATGTTTTAGGAAACCTTTTAGATTAAGACATTTATTTTGCAAACCATCATCATCTAGTGATTTTAATTTCTTAAAATTAAATAAAAAACCAAAAATATTTTTGTATATTTGAAATTGTTCAAACCTACTTTGAATTGAAGAAATAGCTTGATCTACTATATATAAGAAGTAATCAATTCTAAAAGATTCTTCAGTAGATTGTGTTGTCTCGTCATTAGCATTCTCATCAATATTTTGATGAATTTCTTGTTCATTTATGAGTTTTTCACCTAAATTATTCTCAATATTTTGTTTATTGCTAATAACAAATTTATTTAGAGCTCCTCTTTGAGATTCAATAAATTTGTCTACTTTTTTTTTTTTTTTTTTTTTTTTTAAGTTTTTCATATCCATATGCATATTTTCTAGTAGACATGTTTAATTAAAAATATTAACAAATTAAATAAACACGATTTATCAAAAAAAAATTATGACTATAATAAAATAAATCACAAAAATAGAACAATAAAACTTGAATTGGCAAAGGAATTATGAAGCAGTTCTTGAAGACTCGGAGAGGAAGAGAAAATTAGCAGTTTATCACTTAGCAGATAGGCAGAGAAGAGAAACTCATAAAAGGGCGAGCAAAGAGGAAAGACAGATAGACAGAGACTGGTATTTAAAATGCCCCAAGTAGCCAGCATTATATTCTATAGAGTCTATGTTTTTGGTCATTGCCTATCTTTAGATAATATAATACAAAATAAATCAATAATATTTTATTTGTAATGATGAGAACCAAATTCTCATCATTAATAATAAATCAGTTTTTTTTCTTTTTTTCTTGAATTATTTCTAGAATTTATAATGGACTTATTAATTGTGGCCTTATTAAATTGAGGCCTTAAATTTTGATGAAAATTTTTTTTGGGTCTTATTAAAAAACATTTGGGCCTTAAATTTTTTTTTTTTTTATTTTTTATTTTTGGCCTTTTTAAATTGAGGCCTTATTTATATTAATTACTTATCATGATTAAAGACTTTAAGTTTTTATGCAAAAAAAAAAAAAATTGGGAAAAATTTCCCAATTTTTTATTTTTATTTTTTTAATAACCTTATTAAATTGGAGGTCCTTGGCGAAGGCCTAACTCGCCTAGAGCTTGAGCCGGCCCTGAATTTCATGCAATCTTGTACAAATTGTGAAACTAGTTTTTGTCGTCATTTTTTGTTGGTCTTGTAATGAGATAGGTTGTCTTTAATTACAACACTAACATGCTGTTTTCAATTTAAATGTAATGGTTTTAACATTGCTATGTTTAAGGTTGAAGGTTCTACCTGACTGAAATTATTACTTTTTGTACGACATTGCATTATTTTGGACTGTGGCATCTCATGGAAGAGGCTTTGTCGTAATAGGGTAAGGAAAAGTTTTTTTGGTACGAATTGTCTCTGAGGTAGGAGGCAATAAAGTGATGTTGATGGACAGGGTGGACCATGTGAGTTAGCAGAGCTGAGTGCTCGCTAATTGTTTTTAAGTTCAACACTCTTAAAATACTTTGTTATTGCTACATTTAGGTGCATGTCCAAGAAAAAAACAGGCAACTCTTCAATTTGCTAGTAGAGCCAAGCGCATCACTCAATTATATTAAATAAGTATGATAAATGGGTACTTGGGAAGCATTCCTCTTTTGTACTCCTCTCCTTTTTTTTTTTTTTTTTAATTAATGTTATAAGTCACTCTTATGTCACGCTTGTGTCCATTTAAGAATAATGTGGCTCTTAAAATTATCATCAAGTTTATGATTGATCATTATTAGACTTTGATTAAATTGTGATTTTAAAAGCCACCTCATTTTTTGAGAGACAAGAATGACACAATAAAAACTTCTAAAATTACTCATTTTTCCTTCCATTGCGTAGACATGTAAAAAAAAACGCACCCAAAGCTAGCGTTCAAAACTAAGAAGCCTAGACATCACCTACGCCACTACAGGCTGCTTTCTCATTATGCTCTTTCTCCTCCATTGTATCACAA
>NC_081546.1:14471008-14490017 GCF_901000735.1 Corylus avellana | reverse complement strand
TTTACTCTCAACTTACTCGGTTGGGTACTTGGATTATGACAAGAAAATGCCAAATATTGATAAATAAACATTAAATTTCTTGACTTCCTTTTTTTAATGTGAAACCAAGAAACCGAAACAGATGGAGGAGGTTTTTTTTTTTTTACCTGGGGCAGTAAACAATTTATGCCAAAAAATTACTTAAAAAATTTTTTTAAATTTTTTTTTACCAGGGGCGACCGCCCCCAGGTCGCCCCCTCTTCTCTCCGCCACTGCTTGGATCCAATGGTTATTTCGCGATCGGCGCAGCCTTAAAGGGTGGGTCACTACAGGACGTACATCTTTAGTAGCGTAGGCCACCCGAGGTCGGACTCGGTCGGGCTACTAATGTTATGGATGATAGCGTACAATGGTCGGGGCACCGACATTGTATTCCAGGTCCCTTGGGACAGCGCCAACCCTACTGAGAATAGGTAATATCTCGGGTAGACCATATATGATAGTTATAACCTATAAAGCATTAGTTTTATGCATTAAAACACGAAGGCGATTGTTGTTGGGAGTACACCCCATTTTATCAACGAAACAATATTTTTAAGGTGTATTAACAGAGACAACACCTCTTTTAAATGTTTACCAAAACTATACGTTTATTTATACTTAATAATAACGGGTTCATGCCATACTCTATCGAGAGGTTTACTTACTAAGTTAGTAGACTTAGTAAGTAAACGTACAATTTACCACTACTGACTTTTCTTAAGGGAGCCTGTTTCTAGAACCCAAGAGTGGCACGGTTACCACTACAGACTTTACTTAAGAAAGGTCTTCATTATCAGGTTTGCTTGAAATTATTGCTAGTTACTCCGTGTCTTTGTATTGAGGATTATACTTGTCCCTGTAATGATTAATAAACTTTTCATATTTATTTCACCTTCTTATGCATTAACTCTGATAATACTTAGAGAGAGAGTTTCCCATTTAGACATCAGTTGGATAAATTGGGGTAATTGCCAGTAACCCTGCCAGATTGGTCAAGGTCAGTTTCGAGGGCGTTACAGTATGGTATCAAAGCAGACGGTCTTGCTGACCGTAATAGATAATCTAAGACTAGGCTACGATACACTAGGCATAAACCTTGAAGGACCAGAGCATAGGATAGACCTAGGTTCTCTAATTTGTCGAGGTGCAGGCTAAAGTAACATCCTTTTGATTGCTTAGTATAGGATTGAACAGGATCGTCTACTCTATGTTACAGGCACTTGATCCTACTCTACACTCAGATGCGTAATGGATGCCGACACTGGGCAACTGTTCGAGAATGGCAAGCAGAGTACGGGTCTTATGCATCAGGATACAAGCCTCACCCCATCAAACGCAAGATTTCAACCCGGGCAATTAGGATAGCTATGTTTGTGATTGAAACACTTCCCTAGTGATTTTCGCTCGTGTCTCTCTCAATTTCAAGTTCCAATTCCATTTTTAAAACGTGGTATGTACTTTTAACCGTTTTAAATTCTAAATTTCTAATTTTATGATTTTGGCTTGGGTTGAGCATCTAGATGTTTACTTGTTGTGTTAGAATAGTTGTGGTTGTGTTAGAACTCTTTTCCAGTCCCAAATCACCACATATTCGGATTTGGGGATTTTTGCCCTAAATCCGAAATCCTTGTGTTTTCTTGACCCCACCATGCAATTGATGCATGGGTTGTGACCCTAATGCCCCCATGTTGACTTATGAAAAAAAACCCACTAACCCCTTTATCCAATTTTGGCATACCCAAAACCCTAGCTTTTGAATTTGGGGTTTTTCCCTAAAATCAGAAATTCTTGGTTTTGGTGGTCCCACTACGGCCCCACAACCAATTGAGGCCTAAACCCATTAATCATAGGCCCGATCTACACTTTTGATTGATCGGATTTTGGAATTTATGTCCAAATCCAAAAAATGACCAAAATTCCCCTAAGCCTTAAATTAGGATTTTTGCCCTAATTTGAGGATTGCCCAAATTTTTGGTTGATGATTTGACTACCAAACCAGACCTTAAAATCCCTAATTCAATGCCTAACTGATGAGTGCCAAATATTGTATATTTGGGCCCCTTAACTTATGTTTGTTAAGCTCTCAGCTGTGTTAATTTCTGATGTTTTTGGTTAGTTTTGGTGTTTTAGTGATTTGCGGGATGTTAAGAGAAAAATGCGGCTTTAAGGTGAAATTTGCAACTCATTCCATTAAGTCTGGGGCTTAAGACACTTCAGGGAGCATTGGCAGCAAATTTGGATCGAGTGATGATTCGCATCCGACGACTTCCACTAAAAAGACCATATCTTGAGTTGTATAACTCCGATTGAAGCGATCTTGGTGTCATTGGAAAGATAACTTAAAGATTTACAAATTCATATTTCACAAGAGTAGGCTAATTCTAACTGGAAGTGCGCTCGAGCGCACGTTTAGTGCGGTCGAGCGCACTCGCGCCCAGCCCACAGGAGACATGTTGCACGAGTGAGATCGAGCGCACCTAGAGTGCGATCAAGCGCACTCAGCCGACCTGGCAGCGCTGAAACCCTAAAATTAGCTTATAAATATCATTCTTTACCATTGTAAACGTACGGAGACGCGCCGGGGGCGCCGTACTTTGTCAATTTTTTACTTTTCTGGGTTTTTGGAGCTTTGAACTCCAGTTCCATTGTAAGTTTTATTTTTCTCATGATGTCAATTAAATTGTTTATCATTTTTGTTATCATGAGAGGCTAAAACCTTCAACTAAGGTTGAAGATGAAGCCTCGTCATTGATAAACATACATGTCTTGTCGTTTTATACATACAATGAGACTATTTTAACAGTTCAACAGTTTAATTAAGTTTAATTGATTAAATGTTGATAATATAGTGTTGTTCAAAAGCCAATTCAACAGTTTAATTAAGTTTAATTGATTAAATGTTGATATTATAGTGTTGTTTAAAAGCAAATTCAACAGTTTAATTAAGTTTAATTGATTAAATGTTGGTAGTATACTCATGTTTAATTTAATATTCGTTGTGTTTCGTCCGGGGGTACATCGAATGGTTGGATTGAGACTAATATCCATTGTGATCTACGGATACAGTGGATGATTTGATCTCAATTAAATATTCGTTGTGATTCTTAGAACGGATGGATTCATCGAATGATTTAATTTGCATGTTTAGAACTTTTGAACAAGTATATTTGGATTGAATATTGTATGCATAAAATGCAAGATATGTTGTTTGATTTGGCGAGGGGGATTCTGAAAACCCTAGTACCCTTTTTATCTTTTAATTATTTCATTTTGTTTCAGTTTTTGTTTTCAATTTCAATTGTACGACAAACTTCGGAACTAGGTTAAAATAGGATTAGTTTAGATAAGAATTAGTTTTCACGACAAGACTCCCTGTGGATTCGACCTCGCACTTACACACACACTTTACTGCACACGACTCGTACGCTTGCGAGTACAATTAAATTTGTACATCACTAACCTATGAACCTAACCATTTGAATTTTGGCATTTTTGTCCAAAACCTAAAATGCCATTAGCCCTAAAACCCTAACTCTCATACCTTGATAACCTCGCACCTTGAGGTCGCCACTACGAGGACTTGCCCTTAGGACAGTACCAAAGATCTTGATCTGTCAACCTTAACCTAAACGAATTTTGGTACTATAACGACCTAGGGAAAAGCGCTAGCCACATCATGATTATCTTTATAAATCATTATAAAGCATAGTTTCACCTAGAAACTAAGCATTGGAGCTTCCCTAGAATTCATTATAAAGCTTAGTTTCACCTAGTAACTAAGCAATGTGGGACTTAGCACCCATGACTATCTTTATAAACCACCCACCTTGTGTGGGCTTCTTCTCATCTTCCCAATATGGGACTGAGGTGTTACAAACTCCACCTTTTAAATTCCTTACGTCCTCGTCAGGGCCACATTATGTAGTGCTCCAATACCACATGACCTGGCGTTACTAAGTGGCTCTGATACCATTTGTAATGACCCAGGGAAAAGCGTTAGCCATATCTGCGCTATTACCCCAAAAGGACTAGTCAATTTGAAGCTTTCCTAGAATTCATTATAAAGCTCAGTTTCACCTAGTAACTAGTCAATGTGGGACTTAGCACCCACGACTATCTTTATAAACCACCAACCCTATGTGGGCTTCTTCTCATCTTCCCAATATGGGACCGGGGTGTTACAAATTCCCCCTTTTAAAATCCTGACGTCCTCGTCAAGGCCACGTTATGCAGTGCTCCAGTACCACATGACCTGGCATTACTAGGTGGCTCTGATACCACTTATAATGACCCAGGAAAAAGCTTGAGCTACATCTGCGCTATTACTTCAAAAGGACTAGTCAATTTGAATTTTTCCTAGAATTCATTATAAATCCCAGTTTCACCTAGTAACTTGGCAATGAGGGACTTAGCATCCATGACTATCTTTATAAACCACCCACCCCAGGTGGGCTTCTTCTCATCTTCCCCATATGGGATCGGGGCGTTACAGATACTTTGTCCGAATTCGAAAAATGACCAAAATTCTCCTAAAATCCTAATTTCTCTAACTACCCACTCACCCCGGTATCCTCATATCTTGGGGACGCCATTATGTTAAACTAACCATAAAATGGCACCATTCATTTCAGTACTAACTTTTAAATGCAAAATTACCAAAATACCCTTAAGCCTTAAAGACCCGAATTCTTATTACCTCGATACCCTCACATGGTAGGGTCGCCACTAAATTGGACCACCTTCCAATGGCACTAAATGCCTTAAGCCCTCATCCTCACCCAATCGGGTTCGGCACCTTCACCTGAATCTGAAGTGACTAAAATACCCCTAATAGCCCGATATTCTCCACCCTTCCTCTTAGAGGGTGTTCTTGTTAGCCCCTTTGAATGATCTTGAAATTGGAGCCAGACCTGACATTTGAAGCCCACCTGTTATGCTCAAAACACTGTTATTGACCAATTGAACCGAATTTCTAAACTACGAACCAACATTTTCACAACTCCGCTAAGCTTTCACTAAGATTCAAACATCCCCATGTTTCCCAATGCCTTCTTGCATTTTTCCTGACACTTGAGGGGAGGGATTTCAGTTTCTAGAACTAGGCTACCACTTTTGTAGTTAGATGAATTCTTATTAAGGTTGCACATAGAATTGGTAGTGATGGTTTTTGGTCCAATGCAGAATGATGGCACGGACAAAGGCAAGCGCGGCAGCTTCACCTTCTTCCTACCCAAATTGATTCCGTAGGATCCGAGCCCAGCTCTAGGAGGCCTAGGATCCGGACTTTTACTCCGATTTCGAAATGGAGGCGAAGGAGGAGGCCATCTAGGACAAGTCTTCCGCTCCATAGTTATGATTATGGTGCTTCTACCAAGGCCAGTTTCGGCACTTATAAGGACGACCCCTAGCTCATATATGACCATGTTCGCTTTAGGGTTGCCAAGGCGAAGCGTCTATACAACTCTCTCTACAGCACCCGCAAATCATTGTAGAGAGGGGGATGAATGTGTCTGACGTGGCCAAGCACGCCCCGAGAGTGCGGGATGTATTCGACACCCAGGGATGGTTGCCGATGATGGAGGATCACCAGCCAGTTGCGATCGAGCTAGTTTGCGAGTTCTATATGACCTGCATGGCAGAAAGCAGATTCATTCCAGACTTGGTTGAGGGGTAGGCTAATCCTAGTGACCCCTGATCTCATCAGCCGGATTACCGAGACACCACAGGTACACGACCCTACTTCCCATGGCCACTCGATGGCACTCCAAGCCCCCGCCAGATGGTCAAGCGTTTTGCCGATAGGCACCCCCATCAGATGTGCATGGAGGGAGAAGGGGGCTTCCAGATCAATGCCCTCTAGGAAGATGATTGGATGGTATATGCTATGATGATTAGCCGAGTCCTCCCAGTCCATAGCCTTGCCACTTTCACGCAGGATAAGGCTCTCTGCTTGTACGTCGGAGACTGAGAGCTCCATCGACTATGGCTCCATCGTGCTCTCGACGATGATAGGAGTTTGACTGGCCAAGCAAGTCACCTCCCTACCTTACGGGGCCCTAGTCACCCATATAGTTGAGCACGCCGGAGTATCTCTAGCAGGCGAGGAGCTGGTGAAGTCCAGACGACCATTTACTTCCCAAGCCAGGGCTGAGAGCACCACAAGCATAGAGGGCAGCACTAGGAGGACGCACATCTAATGGAGCCTCCTTGTCCCTACCAACGAGCGGCCTTGACCACGACCGCATCTACAGCACACTCAGTGGACTTCACTAGTCTGTGGGGAGCCTTATCTCGGAGATGGGGAGACTGTCGATGGCATTCCAGAGTATGCAGGAGATGCAGAAAGCCAATCATTCCTTGATCCTACAGATTCACAACCACTTGATGGGACCTCTGCTCGACGTGAGAGATTACGACATTCGAAGCCTGAGCGTCAACTAAGGGAGAAGGAGCCATAATACACAAGGCAACCCGGGTCAAGGATCAGCGGAGCGCAGCCCTAGGAGGAGCCTACGACCCCGTTCGTAGGGGGATTTTTATAGACTTTTGTTTTGTATGGTTGTTTGTGAATATTTTGCTACATTATAAGTCCACCTTGGTGGTGACAATTTTGTATGTATGCGGCTGTTTCTTTTCTTTCTTTTCTTGGATTTATTTATGCATGCCTAAACCTTATCATTCATATGTTTCTTTTAAAATAGATATCTTTTATCCTAGCTTTTAACTACTTTAAAAACCCTCTCCGCCAGGAGGATCTTGTTTATTACTAAACCCAAAATTTCGAAGACGAAACTCTTATAAGGGGGGACGGGGGAGAGTGTAATACCCCGACAAAATACCCATTCTAAAAGGTTAAAGATTTCTTACTTAAATGGTTAATGTTTCCTTGAAACAAAGCCTTAAACCATGAGACCTAAACATTTTCCAAATAACCCAAACCCCTTGAGACTTTTAGAACCAAAAACCCCAATACCACCCTTACTGGCTGAGCACTCGCTAAGGGACCACACGAGCACTCGCTTGGGGACCACACAAGTGCTCGCTGACCAATCATCAACCCATTGGAGAAAACCAAAATGTACGCCTAAACCTTTTTGCCCATTGTGTAAATTGTACCCTAGCGTTTGCTCAATAGTACCCGAGCGCTCTCTACCATTCTGAAAATAAATTTTTACCCATTCTCCACCTTTTAGACCCAAAGCACGCCTCCACCCTCTATATAAGCCTTACCCTTCGACCTTCAGCCTCCCTAAACATCAAAAATCTTAACCCTAGAGTGAGGAGTGATCTTTAAAAGAGAAGGATAGCCTTGGTGAGGTCTTGATATCCTCAAGGTAATTTCTAACTTATTTCCTATTCTTCATGTTTGTTATTATTTCTTTCTTGGTGTTACACATTTTTAAAGTATACCTTGGCTAACTCTTGTACCCATTTTCTTACGAAACCAAAAATGATTTCAAAAAGCTTTCAACCCAACCTTGTTTCCTTTAAAGTTGCATATTTGTACTTGGATGTGCCTATTTAGGGCCTAGAAAGAGATGTACCAACGCATAGCTGTAGATAGAACCCTAAAACACATTTATGAAATTTTGGACCGAGCCTTCACTCTTTTGGCCGAACTCTCGCCCTAGGGAGGAGTGAGCTCTCGCCCAAAGAGCAAGACACAAGCCCTTTTGCCCAAATATGTGGTATGAAGGTTTTTAGCAACCCATTTTGTTATGGAACCTCGTAGAGTTCTCTAGTACTACTTATAACGATGAGTCGTATTTTGTTATAACAGGGATTCGTGATGTCGGGGGGCTTGAGTGAGCACACGAGGTAAGTAAACACTTACGAATACTTTCCTTAAAATGTGTAATATGTCAGTTTACTGTGCACGCGTATGATATGAGCATGTCTATATTTTGTACAAATTGGTAATTGCTTTAATAACTGTTTGATAAGATGTATTGTATGACATGGCACACCAGTACGTGCGGTATAATGGCCATGTGCTTACTATATAGACTTGATTCTATAGTCAAACAGTATGGATGTGTTATATGGGCCATGGATCCAATAGTTATTTCATGACCGGCGTAGCTTTAATGGGCGGGTCATTACAGGAAGTACATCATTATTAGCGTGGGCCACCCAAGGTCGGACTTGGTCGGGCAGATACTGTTATGGACGGTAGCGTACAATAGTCGGGACATCGGCATTGTATTACAGGTCCCTCAGGACAACGCTAACCCTGCTAAGGAGGGGTAATATTTTAGGTAGACCATATATGATAGTTATGACCTATAAAGCATTAGTTTTCTGCATTAGAATACTTAGGTGATTACCGTCGGGAGTACACCACATTTTATCAACCAAACAATATTTTTAAGGTGTATTAACGGAGACAACACCTCTTTTAAATGTTTACCAAAACTACACATTTATTTCTGCTTAATAATAACGGGCTCATGTCATACTCTATCATGGGGTTTACTTACTAAGTCGTTTGACTTACGCGGTTAGTACTCTTATAAGGAACATGTTTCTAGAACCCAATAGTAGTACGGTTGCCACTACATACTTTGCTTAAGAAATGTCTTCATTATCAGGTTTGCTTTAAATTATTGATAGTTGCTCTGTGTCTTTGTGTTGAGCATTATACTTATACCTGTAATGATTAATAGACTTCTCAGATTTATTTCACATTTCGATGCATTGACTCTGATAATGCTTAGAGGGGTGGTTTCCCATTTAGCCACCAATTGGTTAAATTTGGGTAATTGCCAGTAACCCTGCCAGATTGGTCAAAGCCAGTTTTTGGGGCGTTACAGTCCACCCCTAGTGCTAGCCCCACATGGACTAATTCTCCAACCTTTCTTAGTATTCCAAGCCTATAAATAGAGAAGCTTGTAGCTCTTGCAAAATACACATCACTGCAGTTCTTTAGGTTTTACTAAGAACTAATATTTTTGAGTTAACTCTTGAAAATAAGTTTATGTTTAAAAAGAGTAAGAGAAGAGCCCACGCTATTTGTTATTGTTAGTCATTAGTGAAAAGATTTGAAGGTCTCATAAATCCCTGAGAATGCACGTGTTCTTTGGAGAAACAAGAAATAAAGTTTTGCATAACATAAAAATCGAGTGGCCGAAATCTTCTAGTTAGTAATTATTGTTTTGCAGTTTAATTTTAAATAGCATAGTTCTCTTAATGTTCTTCTTAAAGTTCGATCATGGTTTGAGAATTGTTTATTTTATGTTGTGCAATCTCATTTTCGTAATCATATTACCAACAAAACACATATCTCAGCTGTTGTTAAAGAGGATAAGAAAATTCCATACATTGAAAGAAAAGGAACACCAACTCAAAATGTGATGGTGACATGCAATTTTCATTTGCTTTTTATGTTTATTATAGTAGTATGGGAAAGTGTGGCACATGATACACATTTTTTTTTTTTTTTAAATGCTAACCATAGACGGATAGACCATCTGCCAACTTTTCAAAACCATCACCAAGTATAGTATTTTTCTATCTTCTTAATTATGAATGCATATTGTTTATGCATATCTTATTATCATGTCCCTTAATGAAAAGATAATTGACACCCTATAAGTGGGAGAAATACCTCCGTCCAAATTTTCGCAATGTGACCCATCCGTCAACAATTTCTGTTTTATCTAACGAAAATTATTGAACAGACTTAATAAATTGCCTTTATATTTTTTTTAAAAAAATTAAAAATTAAACGAAAAAAAACAAAAAAATAAAAATAAAAAATTGGGCGTGTTTATTTGACGGGATTGAGGGTCGTCGAGCCACCCCTATTTGGCTCCTTGGAGGTGGCTGAAACCAACCCCACGGGCAGTGGGGGTGGCGAGCCAACCCCAATCCAACTAGATGGGGGTGGCCTGGCCACCCCTGTTGTGCCAAATACCCATTTAAATTAATAGGCGAATACTCAGTAGGTTTGAACTCGCAAGTGCACAAGATCAAACGATAGTATAGTGCGGCAAATACGAGATCATTCACACGAAGATTGTTGATTTTGCTTAGAATTGATTTTCTCAATTAAAATACCAAAATTGTCACGAAATTGATATTATGAAAGAGATAAAGATAAATGAAAGCGTTAGAGATTCGATATCCACCACTAATCAGGCTAATTAAGATAACAATATGTCAGTGCGCCAATCATACCAGTATATTTAATGTTTGCAAACTTAAGGGCATGGATGTATACTCCTTAAGCTATTGATCTCCCTAATCAACGAATTAGGCATGGGTGTATAGTCTAACTATTTTCTTTCTCAAAGGATTTAGCATGAGTGTATACTAAGTTGTTCTTTAAGAAAGTATAAATCTATGAAAATCGACAAACACATGAGGCCTAGGGCATGGGTATATACTCCCGATTTCCCATGTTGATTATCCCAAGAACCCGCAAAGGTATCTTTTGTCACTTTATTAAGCCCAGGATTCGATCATCCAAATTGACTTAAATAACTAATACATACCTCATGCATATGTAGACCAGGCACATTCATATAAGGAATTCAATTAAGCAGGAAATAATCAAGTTAAATACACAAAAGTATGATTGTAGCAAAGGCGCCAATATTAAAATCCTAAAAAAGCATGATTAGGGCTTCAATCTAGCCTCTAACTAAGAGTTAGCTAAACATAATTAAAATAAAGACTAAAAATAAAAGGGAAAGAAGAAACCGAAAAGCTTCTGGAAGTAGCCTCCAAATTCTCCTCTCTAAAGTTATCTCTCCAATTTGGTGAGACTTAGAGGTCTATTTATAGGCTTAGGAAAGACCTAAAAATCCTAGTAAACCTAGTAAAATCGTAGGTTTTAAGTCCTAGTTCAACCAGGACTTGGGAAACCTAGTTTGGGAAGGAAAGGGAGTCTTGACAGCATCTGAATTTTCTCCAGCGTCCGAGTGCGCTCGATCCTAGGGGAGGTGCGCTTGATCACACACCTGCGATCGATCGGATGCCTTCTGCACTCAATCGCAGTTACGATCGATGCTTCTTCATATACGCGCAAACACAAGCCTGTGCTCGCCCCTTGGCTGGGGCGATCGAGCGTTGATGTGCTCGAGCCTAGGTGTAGTGTGCTCGAGCGCACTGCACCTGGATGCTTCCTCTTGATCCAAGACTTCTAGCTTTTTTCCAATTTTGTCTTTTATGCTCGAACTTTCCAGAAATGCTTTCTTTTCTTCCAAAAATCTATAAAACACAGAAAACACAAAAATGAAATAAAATAGCACAAAATAACAAAATTAACCAATTAACAAATGTAAATTAAAGGGCTAAAATATGAATATTTTAGCACTTATCAACCCCCATGGCCAAAGGGGTGGCCACGCCAACCCCAAATGGCCAAAACGGTGGCTATGGCCACCCCAATTTTTATTTTTATTTTTTCAATTTTGAATTTTTTGGTTTTTTTTTTTATAAAAAATTTGGGGGTATTTTTGGAATTCCGTCAAAAAATATTAGGCAATTTTGGAAAAAAAAAACGAAAAAATGCATTGCGCTGCATGTGCAAAATTTTCAATCAAATTTGACAGAAATAGGTAAGGGTGTAAACGAGTCGAGCCTGAGCAAGCTTCCCTTGTTCAGGCTCGGCTTGTTTACTATAGGGTCAGGCTTGGGCTCAGCACAAGCTTGAAAATCAAGCTCGAGAGGATTGGAACCCTGTTTTAGCTCGAGGTCAAGCTTGAGAAAGAATCACATACCAGAATACCCCTATGGAATTGGAATGACCGTTCCCTGCAACTTCCTTTGTCTCAAATAGGCTTCCTGTAGCTCTAACCCCTCCACCTCAATCCCTTCCCATTTACCAAAGAGCACAAATTTCAGAGAATTTTACAAAAGCATAGAGAGAGGGGGAGAGATGGTGGAGATTACTAGTGGGTTTGGGTTTGAAATATTGGGAAACAGAGGAAGGGTCGTTGTACTTGATGGAGCAGGGAAGCTAGTGGACCTTACCGCCGAGATCCACCAAATCGGCGGGAGACGGCAAGGCGAAGACGACAGCGAAACCGAGAGACGGTGAGGTGAGGACGGCAGCGAGAGAGAGATGAGAGAGGAGATGGCAGGAGACGAGAGACTGGGAGAGAGATGCAGAGTGACAGCATGAGCATGAGATGGTGAGAGGCTAAGTGATTTTTGTTTAGGTTTAGGGTTAGGAAGAAGAGATCAATATACAGAAGTGAAAACAATGTAGCTTTGCCATCAAATATTATTATTTTTTTAAAAAAAATGGTTTAAGTGTAAAACGACGTCGTATGGTTCAGTTAAAAAAAAAAATGTTACAAATGGTTAAAAAAATTTGTTCAAAAAATGGTTCATTTTTTTTTTCAAAAAATGGTCAAAACATTGTTCAAAAAATAAATTAAAACTTCAATTGTGGTTATAAGTAACACATCGTTGTATCCATTATCAATTACTTAATTTGATATTATATAATCATATGATCTCTTTAAATTATATCATATGATTAATGATTTAAATTATTATCATATTAACTTATTATCTTTTTTGTTTTAATTGAACTTATTATCTAATGGTAATGCTCAAACTCCTAAGTCCTAAATTCCTAATGATCTAATGGTCATACAAACATACTTAAATTATATGATCATCTTATCTCACAATTCATATTAATATAATAATATTATCGTAGATCTAAGATCATATGATGTACGTTTTCTAACTATAAAGTATCTAATAATGCTTTGATTAAATGGTTGATGGCACAATAAATTATACAGTTATACCATATGATTATATCATATGATATAATGATTAATGATTATATCAAATATTTATTATTATTTATTATATATTTTATATTTCTTATATGTGTTTATATAATATATACATATATATACACAAATGACACATATAAATAAAAAAAAAAAAAAAAGTTATACAGTATATTAGTATATTTGTTATTATTGAGTAATATTGACTATATATCGTTATTTGTTAATAAAAAATATTCGAATTGAACCTTATACGAGCTTGCTCACAAGAGCGCTCACGAGCCTAACCGTGTTGAGCCGAGCTTGCTTCATTTAATATTCGAGTTAGGATTTGTGTTCACAAAATGCTTCATTTAAAAATTGAGTCAAGCTTATACGAACCGATCCCAAGTTCGCTCACGAGCAGCTTCGCTCCTTTGCCGGTTTGATGGTTCCATATATTCAAGAAGAACTTGGGTCGAACCTTGGTTCTTCTGTTTCTTCTTTGAACCCATTAATGTCATTGATTCTCTCTCCCCACTCCTCCTCTCCTTCAACAGAAGCAACCCCATGGGGGTGGCCGACCACCCTTAAGGGAAAAATGGGGGTGGCTAGCCACCCCCATGTTGTCCAAAGGGGTGGCTCCTTTCCTTTTTTTTTAAAAAAATTATAATATTTTTAATTTTAAAATTTTCATTTTGTATTTTTAATTAATATATGGATACATGTCAATTTTTTAATAGTGCTAACATGGTTTTTCATCAAATTTTGGATGAAATTTAGACGAAGGTACCATCTCCGTTTTTATGTAAACCCGAGGTAACTCCTGTGATAAAAACTAAACTCTAGGGAGCAAAAACTAAAGTTGTTAAACCAAATGGAGCAAAAAGGTATTTAACCCTAATATTAATATAAAAGTGTAGTCTCACCTTAAAAATTACCAACAAATTAATTAACCATTATTTAATTTATAGCCGTACGTAAAACAAACAGTTGTCCGACTATTTACTGTATAAGCGTTCATTTGGTCATGAAAAGTCTGAATTCCAGTATGTTTTAGCATTGAAAAAAAGAGTTTAATTATGAAATGATTTACATACAATCACAATAGTTGACTTGGGAGTACATGTAAGAATTTGGGAGAATATTATCATATAAACATCAAATAAAAATACTAATCTCTGGCCATAGTTGTTTAAGCACTTGAATTGAATAATTCAGACTTGAATGTTTGTTGAATTCACAATCCTAGAGCCAATCATATTTGCAATCTTAGAACCCTCACTTTGTTTGGAGAGTGATAGATAAGAGTTTTTGGTCTATCTGTTTCTCACGTTAAAGTTGTGACTAATGGAGAATCACAAGCATATTTATAGGCCAAGACCCTTATCCAATTAACCTTATGCTGCTTCATTCCATCAAGGAAGACAACTTTTAGTGAAATGACATAACCTTTTACCTTTAGTAGTTATGTGTATATTAATTACCCAAGAGTTCTAGTTTAATAAAAACTCTATGAATATTATATGCCATATACATATAACATACGTGACATGTGTGCCACCTTAGAAGATTTATTCTAACATTTTCCCACTTGGCGCACATGGCACATCTTTAAAATCATTTAGGTAACTAAAACTGAATATGGCCATAATTAAAAACTACTCAAGCTTTAGTTTTATTTAGAGAGAGACAATACATGAACCATGGCCGTTATGTTATTATATTAACATTTCCTTACAATGTATTAATCTTTCTAAACAAAATTCTTTATATGGTATAATTCTTTATGAATAACTTCCAATAAGTCATTTTAGGTCTAACTTTATTTATCTCAACGGATAAAACCAATATATATGCACAAAAACTTTATAACAATAACTTTATGTCTATAGACCATTAGAGAGAAACTTAACATGGAATGAATTAATGAGTCTCATATACTCCACATGACTATATACTTCTTTACCGGTAAACTTTTAGTCATGGAATCCGCAATCATTAATTCAATACTTAATAGACACTTCACGTCTCTTAATATTCTCTCTCATAGTGAGATACTTTATGTCGACAATCTCGAGACCTTTAATAAAAAGTCTCAACCATATTAATGCCTGTGAACTAAATTCATAGCATGCAATAAATTATGTTTTCATAGTAGATGTATCAACTTTAGTTTGCTTACTACATCTCCATGATATAGCCCCTTAGCAATAAAAAAAATATATCATGAAGTAGATTTTGTATTATCTACATATTCAGCAAAATCTGAATAACCAACCTCCTCTAAATGGTTAGTGTAACTCTAGGTCAATCTATAATTCTTGGTTTTCTTGCATATACCGCAAGACTTTATTTGTAGCTCTTTATTAACCCAGTAATCCTATTGCTAGTCCAATGTTAGGTCCAATGCAGAACTATGCTTACATGAACCTACCTACTGCAGATGCATACAAAAGATTTTTCATCTGCTCTTGTTCCAATGCATTTTAGGACATTGATCTTTATTGAATTTATTCCCTTTAATAATAGGTGCAACTTAAAATTCACAGTTCCCACCATTCTGAATCTCTCCAAAAAAAATTTCAATGTAAGCCTATCTTTAGAGACAGTCTTAATATTCTTTGATTCCTGTCTCTATAAATCTCTATGTCAATAACAAAAGATGTTTCACCCAAATCCTTCATTTCAAAGTTTAGTGGGAGGAACTTTATTTAGCAAACCTAAATCACTCTGCTTGCAAGCAAAATTTTATCTATATATAGGACTAAAATAAAGTAACTTTACTCCCACTGACATTAAGGTATAACATTAATTAACAAGGTTTTCAATAAAACCATCTGAGGTAATAACCTTGTAAAATTATGTATACCATTGATGGGAGACTTATCTTAGCCCATAAATAGATTTCTTTAATTTGTAAGCTTTCTGACTTTTATGTACCTACCATAATGTGCTAATGCACACTTTTGGAGGTGCCTAAGGTGTTTCTTGAAAGCTTTTCTTTTAGGGTGTTGGCTGAAGCCTTATAGGAACTCACTAAATGTTCCTCAACAACCTTTATAAAATATTTAGTCTTAAAGTATTCAGGAATAGAATCCCGATACATTTGGTAATATGAGATTTTATGAACATCAAACTTAGGCCATTATATTGCTCCCACTGTTCATGACTAATAATCTCACGTGGTGTATTTTATTCTATGGGAGTAGGTGATTCGTCCACACGGAGCACCAAATCAAATTCCAAACACCCCAAAGTAAAAAAGCATTTTTTCTTTTCAATCAGAAAAATCATCACTATAAAGTATTGGAACATAAAATACCATTAATTGAAGTAGCAAGAATGCATGCAATTACCAAGACAAATAAGATACTTTAATGTTATGACGTAACTTTATTTAAATTAACCGGTGTTAATTTAATAGTAAATTCAAACCTACCTGTGGGCAAAGGCTACATCACGCATGAATTTACTAAATAACTTTATTAATAAGACTAGTAAATTTAAACATTAATAAATAAAAATCCCCTGTACCTGTGGGCCTAAGAAAATTTTATTTTTAATGCCAAATTTACCATCTTATTCTAATTAAATCATAAAAATAATAACCTCTATGTGGGGCAAAGTCATTAAATTTATGAATTAATCACAACATAGATGTTTAATTTTCTTTATGAAATTCATGTAAAAAATCTTTATGTGATTATCATTATAAAATTAGGATGTTGTGGCTATTCCTAAAAATATTATAATAGTCACAACTTCAATAACATCTAATTGCCATATAGATGCCAAAATTCATCTTTGAAATTTTTACAAAAATTTCTTTACCTTATTATGATCATGACTTAGGATGTTGTGGCTATTCCCTTGTCACTTTTATTTCCACTACTTCACAATGGCACCATAAAACTTCAATCTTTATGTTGATCACAAAATATCCCATGGCATAATGCTTTAATAAATATTTATGCTCAAGATCACATGGGATATAAATAAGAATGAAAGTGCTACTTTCCAGAATAAAAATAAATGTTATATAATCAAAACGAGTTTTGAACCAAACCAAATCGGTGGCTTGATGGTGGAACGCCACTTTCCCCTAGACACTTGAACCGAGGTTTGAGTCTCCTCACTATGAAAATAAAAACCCTTTTTCTATGCCCTTATGGCGCGTGTACATCACGCGCCCAGCACACGAGTGGGCACGCATTCGGGTAGGGGACTTCATCTCGTACCTTCAACCGGGTCTGCAAATCAAATCTGGGTTGGGTCTCGCTCCAAACGGGTCTAAACGGATTTTCTCATTTTTCATCAAATTTTCGCACTGAAACCCTATTTTAAAGCATGATTTTGGTTCATAATCATAAAAGCTTTTGATTTATGGGTTAAGAAACATATGGGTATTCTAAAAATCAATCAAAAAAATCATTCTATTGAAGAAAATACATGCCGAAATTTTGTTACGAAGATATTAAAATTGTTCAAAAATATTTTGTTTAACACAATCAAACCTCATAACATTGATCTTTAAAACCACAAAAGAATCATTAAACATTAAACTTCAAAAGATTCGGCCAAACCGTACCATTTTGAAACTTAAAACACAAAACCAAAAAATCTCAAGACATTGAACATATAAACCTTCAATCACTCAAGAAGCATTCAACAAATCCGTACTAAACAACATGGCATAGAAGTAGGCTCTGATACCACTAATGTAAGAATTTGGGAGAATATTATCATATAAACATCAAATAAAATTACTATTCTCTGGCCATAGTTGTTTAAGCACTTGAATTGAATAATTCACACTTAAATGTTTGTTGAATTCACAATCCTAAAACCAATCATATTAGCAATCTTAGAACCCTCACTTTGTTTGGAGAGTGATAGATAAGAGTTTTTGGCCTATCTGTTTCTCACGTTAAAGTTGTGACTGATGGAGAATCATACGCATATTTATAAGCCAAGACCCTTATCCAATTAACCTTACGCTACTTCCTTCCATCAAGGAAGACAACTTTTAGTGAAATGACATAACCTTTCACCTTTAGTAGTTATGTGTATATTAATTACCCAAGAGTTTTAGTTTAATAAAAACTCTATTAATATTATATGCTATATACATATAATATACGTGACATGTGTGACACCTTAGAAGATTTTTCTAACAGTACAATCTCATATGCTATTCGTTGTAGATACGTGCTTGCTCACTTGAAGTTATGTTCATTCATAAGACTTCCACACCAAAAAAAAAGAAGAAGTGAAATTCATCAAATTAACCCAATAATATTTTATCAAATTTGTTTTTTAACATAGTTCACTAATAATTAAAATTAGTACTTGATAAATCAACAACAAAAAGAACTTAAAGTATATAAAAAATTAGCTTAAAACATAAATAATAAAGTATTGTTTACAACCCACAAATGGATTGAACTAACTATCAGAGTATATATAGCGAAAGCCGAAAAGTGGAAAGAAAATTATTTGAGACAATTCTAATTATCTTTAAGTACCACAATAACTAGCATCAATTTCCAACGCAGCGCTTCCAAGAACCAACATCTACAAAGATAATTTCAAGGTCAATTCATGTAACGTCCCGCCCAAAATGTAAGGGTGAAAGTGGAGAAGTTTTCTTTTACAATATACCACAGGACGCTACTACTATTTCCTTAAACAATTAATGCAGCGGAAATAGCATATAATAACTTTTGTTATGAATTGACCTGATAGACTTGTCGATAAAATACACCAAAGCTACTAATACATCTCATAAACTATTACATCTAAACATTCAATAAATATACAACATTACAATGACATGCCACAGAAGGCAGCAATACAAATCTACCAAAAAGGCTAAGCTCAAGCCCAAATACCACATTCTAAGATCACCTAAGTTCTTCTGGCACTGACTCCTTGTTGGAAATAATTTTGGATGGTGCACAAATTTTCATTGATATAAAATCATTACAATCTGAAAATTAACAATAAAATACAAGAGATGAAAAGTAAAGTATAGAAAGATCTCACAATGTTATAGAATCACGTAAGAGCATTGTCCTTCAAGGTTGATTTGTGCTTCCCGGAGTATCTAACTCGGTGCGATCATCTTTTGACACGCAAACTCACAGGATTAGACTATAGAGTCTACATTCGTTAAGGACGCACTTCCAATAGCGAAGAATAATAGAACAACTCTTTAATTTGCTTGATGAAAAGCCACATAGAGAAAA
>NC_081546.1:14469348-14470908 GCF_901000735.1 Corylus avellana | reverse complement strand
TATCCCAGCAATCATCTACTCTGCTTTAGTTCAGTTATTTGTTTGTGAGTCTCTGAGATGGCTGTTTGTGCAAGGACGTGAAGAAGTAGCCATGGCGACGCTAAAGAGTATTACTAACCACAGTAACTTAACCTAGAGCTTCTCTAGACTATCATCTTTTGAGCAGGAAACAGGCAACAACAATATTTTCTCGGCCATGAAGATCTTGCTGGAGAAAAGATGGGCTCTTCAAAGGTTGTTGGCGATTATGGTGATGGGTTTTGGGATTGGAATGGTGTACTAGGGCATGCCGTAAGGGCTCGGTGACTTGACATTCAATCTATATTTGAGCATAACATTCAATGCCATATCTAAGCTACCGTCGTCATTGGTAACTTTCTTCCTCGTAGGAAAGTTGAACAGAAAAGTTTCAATCAAAGTGTTCACTAGCCTTAGCGGGGTTTGCAGTATCATGTGTGGTTTGAAGGGGGAGGAGTGGAGAAGATTGCAAATTAGGGTGGAGCTAGTGTTCTTCTTTAGCACTTGTACGGCGGCCAATATATTATTCATATTCATAATAGAGTTGTTCCCAACTCTTGTGCGGAACTCGGCTATGTCGATGCTGAGGCAAGCGCTTGTGCTTGGTGGCATGTTTTCTCTGATGCTTGTTGTCGTAGGGTGAGGAGACGGATTTTGGCCGTACACGGTGTTTGGGTTGGTTATAGGGTGTTGTGGGGTGTTTGTAGTATGTTTGCTGGAGACAAGGGGTAGGGCACTTTGTGATACAATGGAGGAGGAAGAGCACAATGAGAAAGCAGCCTTTAGTGGCGTAGGTGATGTCTTGGCTTCTTAGTTTTGAGCGCTAGCTAGGGTGTGTTTTTTTTACATGTCTACGTAATGGAAGGACAAATGAGTAATTTTAGAAGTTCTTTTTGTGTCATTCTTGTTCCTAAAAAAACTAAGGTGACTTTTAAAATTACAATTTAATCAAAGTCTAATAATGATCAATCATAAATTCGATGGTAATTTTAAGAGTTACATTATTCTTAGGTGTACACAAGAGTGATGTAAGAGTGACTTATAGTATTATTAAAAAAAAAAAAAAAAGGAAAGGAGGACAAAAGAGGAATGCTTCCCAAGTACCCATTTATCATACTTATTTAATATAATTGAGCGATGTGCTTGGCTCTGCTAGCAAATTGAAGAGTTGCCTGTTTTTTCTTGGACATGCACCTAAATGTAGCAATAACAAAGTATATTATGAGTGTTGAACTTAAAAACAAGGGTTAAATACTTAATACCCCCCTGGGGTTTGACAACTTTATTTTTACCTCCCTGAGGTTTCATTTTTATCACAGGAGGTCCCTGTGGTTTTGATAAATGACCAAGTTAGTCCATCCGTTAGTTGACTGTTAGGGCTGACACGTGTACCAATCAGATGTTGACACGTGGCACATATTTAATTTTTTTTCAATTTTTTTTAAATTAAAAAATGTATTTTTTTTTAAAAAAAAAAAAAAGAAAAAAGAAAAGGAAAAAAATTGGGGGTGGCCGAGCAACCCCCTTGGCCATTTGGGGGTG
>NC_081546.1:14466202-14469248 GCF_901000735.1 Corylus avellana | reverse complement strand
CACAGACCTCAATAAAGCATGCCCGAAAGATAGCTTTCCTCTGCCACACATCGATTTGTTGATAGATTCAACGGTTGGATACGGCTTGTTGAGCTTTATGGATGCTTTCTTTGGTTACAACCAGATCTACATGCATCTAGAAGATCGTGAGAAGACAACGTTTATAACTGACCGAGGCCTGTACTGCTACAAAGTCATGCCCATTGGTCTGAAAAACGCAAGAGCAACATATCAGAGGTTGGTCAATAAAATGTTCAAAGACCAAATCAGACGTAATATGGAGGTCTACGTTGATGACATGCTGGTCAAGAATGTGCTGCCACAAGACCATGCAGATGACCTGCAGGAGACATTTAAAACATTGAAGCAGTACATAATGAAATTAAATTCCGCGAAATGTGTATTTGGAGTCTCGTCAGGAAAATTCATCGATTGCATGGTGTCAAACCGAGGAATAGAAGCTAACCCTGAGAAGATCCAAGCAGTCTTAGACATGCAATCCCCTAAGAATACAAAGCAACTTCAATAGTTGACGGGTAGGATCACAGCGTTGAACCAATTCATTTCTCGGTCAACTGATAAGTGCCTTCCATTCTTCAAAATCTTGAGAAAAGCATTTGAGTGGTCTGAAGAGTGTGAAGAAGCCTTTGAGCAATTGAAGAAGTACCTGGTAAGTCCACCCCTGTTAAGCAGAACTGTTCCCAGAGAAGCACTATACTTGTACTTAGCTGTCTCCCCAACAACGGTTAGTGTAGCTCTTATCCGAGAAGAAAATGCATACAAAAGCCAGTTTATTTTGTTAGTAGAGCACTGAGAGGAGCCAAGAAGTAGTACCCTCAGATTGAGAAGTTAGCATTCGCACTAACTCTTGTGTTTAGAAAGCTCCGCCCATATTTCCAAGCTCACACTATAAGAGTCTTGACCGAGTATCCATTAAAGAAAATACTCAGGAAGTTAGATCTGTCTGGCAGATTAGCTAACTGGGCAATCGAACTCGAAGAATTTGATATTGAGTTCCTCCCATGGAATGCTATCAAATGGCAGGTACTGACTGATTTCTTAGCTGAATTCACCAATTTACCTACCACCCAGGAATGGCCAAGAGACGAGACATGGGTAGTCTATGTGGATAGGTCCTCAACAAGGAAGAATGGTGGAGCTGGTGTAGTATTAATCACTCTAGAGGGGGAGGAGTTATGTAACTCCTTGAGATTGGGATTCAAGACTACTAACAACGAGGCCGAGTACAAGGCAGTCTTAGCAGGACTCGGCTTAGCTCGTGAGATGGGAGCTGAGTTTGTCGAATTACGAAGCGATTCGCAGGTAATTGTCTGATATATCTGAGGAGAGTTCGAAGCCAAAGAAGATAAAATGAAAATGTACGTATCAAAAGTACAGGATTTGCAGAATTCTTTCAAAAAATTTTGTATTATAAAGATCCCGAGAGAAGAGAATGAAAGAGCAGACCAGCTAGCTCGGATAGCGTCAACAACCTCCAACGACATGGAAGAAACTGATGAACCCATCTAGACTTTAACACGACTTACCATAACTGAGGCAATCTTGGTCTCAGTTACCAAGGCTATACCCAAATGGCAGAGGAGCATAGAGGAGCATTTGGAGAAGGGGATTCTCCCGTTAAATAAGAACTCATTAACTCAGATAAGGACTAAAGCTGCGAGATTTACCATTATTAATGGGACTCTGTACAAACGGGGCTTCATGCTGCCACTCCACAAATGTATCTCCAAGGAAGAAGGTGATTACGTCCTTCGCGAGATCCTTGAAGGCATTTGCGGCAGTCATTTGGGAGCAAGAATCTAGCGCACAAAGCAGTCCGAGCTGGTTTCTACTCGCCAAACATGAGTCGGGACTCGGTACAGACAGTAAGAAATTGTGACAAGTGCCAACGCTTCGCCAACATTACCAAACAGCCCCTAGAAGACTTAAGTTCAATCTCCTCGCCAAAGCCCTTCTCACAATGGGAGGTAAATATAATAGGACCACTACCTCGTGGAAAGGGGGGTATTCAATTTACAGTCATAGTTGTAGATTATTTCACCAAATGGGCAAAAGTATAAGCCCTAGTGAACATCACAGCCAAAAGCATAGAGCGGTTCTAGTGGAAGAACGTTGTCTGCCGGTATGGCATTCCACATGTGTTTATAATTGATAATGGGAGGCAATTTGACTGTGAATCATTCCGAAAATGGTGTACCAAGCTCCATATAAGAAACTACTACTCCTCTCTGGGCCATCTCCAGGCGAATGGACAAGTAGAAGCTACCAACAAGACAATCTTCAAAATTCTGAAAAAGAAACTTGGAGATCGAAAGGAAGATTGAGCAGATGATCTTCCAGAAGTCTTATGGGCATACCAGTCTACGAGAAGAACTCCAACCGAGGAAACCCCATACGCCTTGGTTTTCGAGACCGAGGCGATCATCCCAGCCGAGGTGGGCTCGAGTAGCTACCGAGTGGGGACCTTTCATCCTGATACTAATGATGAAGGCCTCAAGCTACATCTGAACTTGCTACAGGAGAAACGGGACTAGCCCCAAGTAACCATGTCAACCTACTAAGAGAAAGTAGCTCGGTATTTTTAACAAATGAGTCAAGCATAGAAGCTTCAAGGTTGGGGACCTAGTTTTATGGAAGATCACCATCGCCACCAATGACCCAGCTAAAGGAAAGTTAGCTCCAAACTGGGAAGACCCCTACAGAGTGATCGAGTGCAGAAGAGTTGGAGTTTACTACCTCCAAAATCTGAAAGGAAAAGCACTCCCCAGGCCATGGAATGCTAAGCATCTCAAAAAGTACTTTGCCTAAGTTATTATAGTAAGGTGATTCATGTTTTATTCTTGTTTTCTTTGTAATTTTCCGTACATTTCACTAAATAAGAGAATCTCCTGAAGTTTCAATAGCCTTCAAAGTCTACAAAAAAAAAAAAAAAAAAAAAAAAAAAACATGTGAACTTTCCCGAGACTGAACTTGATGAAAAGAAGGTTAAACAAATAACCCGTCAAGAACATAAATCCTTCAAAGA
>NC_081546.1:14450854-14465970 GCF_901000735.1 Corylus avellana | reverse complement strand
AGTAACTTGTCAAGAACGTAAATCCTTTGGAAAAAAGAAGGTGTGTTCGAAAAAAGTTACGCACTTTTTCTGAGGACGGGCACATAGCCAAAAATACACTACCAAATAATCGCAGGTAATTCACAAAGTTTTAAGATGGCTAAAAAAAGATGCATTTCATTCAAATCTTAAATCTTAAACCTGTGATTCACAAATCAAAGAACAAAATGTACTAACTATTTTATTACAAGCAAATGAAAATATACAAGTACACATTAGCCCTCCTTCGGGTCTACAGCACTAGCCTCGGCAGCAGAAGGGGTCTCGGCACTGTGTCCAGAAGCAGTCCCTTCACTACCCGAGGACTCCTCCACAAAGTCAGGGAAAGGCTTATGAGCAAACTTCTCAATTCCCTTGGCATCATGCATTAGATCTGATCCGAGATTGATAAGCTGTTTCAAAGTTTTATCAGAAACCAGAATGGTCTCATACTTCACAATGTCCAGGTCCATAGTGTGAGCGGGGTCCTTGGCCCAAGATCAAAAGGTCTCGAAACCAAGGATGATCCCATCCGCCCAAGCATTGTCCCGAGTCCATGAGGCATATGACAGTTGCTGCCGGTAGTTAGTCGCATCGTCTTTTCATCATTTTTCCCTCGAAAGAATTTAAGCAGCTTCTCAGCAACTGTCTGACCCTCGTTAGCCTCATTGAGCTTGGCCTTTTGATCGGTAGACTCAGCCTGAGAAACCTTCAGCTGCTCCATAACTTCTGTATGCTTCTCTTCGAGTTGAAGCAGATCCTCTTTAATAATGGAGTTGTCCTCCTAAAGCTTCGAATGTTCAGCACGAAGGATCTGCAACTCGGAAGATAAATCAGAGACTCTGGACTCGGCCTGTACAGCCTCAACTTGGGTCACCGACTGCTGCTGGGCTAGAAGAAAAAGTTCTTTATCCTGCAAGCTAGCGTATCCTTCGGTTTAGCATTCTCGACCTCCGATGCCGCAAGCCTATTCTGAAGGCTCTCGGATTCCGAGGCCGACTCCTGATAGAATTTCTTGAAGTAGCAATATAAGACTACCGACTTCATGGCACCCTGCAATAAACAAGCTTAGTCATAAAAGGAAAGTGATTTTGCAAAATAAAAAGCGTGCATGAAAAAGGATACTTACATACAGTTGGTTGAACAACATTGACTCAGCCATTCTCTTAGCAGAGCTGTCACGCTCGCCTATCAAACTGTCTAGGGGAACCAGTTCTACCAAGGCTTGAAACGGGTTCCCCAGCAAGTGACCAACAAACTTGGACAGAGGCTTGCCCACAGCCGAGTCAACGTTCTGAGGCTTCACCAAAGAGGAACTTGAGGAGGCCTCGGACTTGGATGTAGCTTCAGCCTCTGCAGCAGGTGTAGGAGCCCGAGACGAAGCCTCGGCTGCCAGTGCCGAGGCTCGAGACCTCTCCTCGGCAATCGGAGACAAGACCCGAGGTCTTCTCCCTTCTTCCCCGGCCTCGGTGCGCACCTTATTCTCCTCGGGCTCCATTCTGACTGAGCTGTCCGAGTCCAAAAATTGGTCTACCTCCTTTAAGAGGTGCTGAATATTGGGACCAGAGTGCACAGGGATACCGACTTTACTGGGATGGAGTTAGTAGGAGCAGCACCAGAAGGATCCATCGGAGTCACCGCCAAGGGAGTGGCGGCAATGGGATTATCGGCAAGGATGGCCTCGTAGGTCGTTATTGGAGCCACTTCGGGCTCTGGGTTAACCCTCCTCCATGCAGCCAAGAGATCAGCAAAGAGGGATTTCTCCTTGTCAGCCTAGACTGCAGGTCCCTTACCCATCACTAGTCTCCTCCTCTTTGATTGAGGGACTTTGGGTTTCTTGGGCTCATCAACCAGCTGCAGAGCCTTCTTTACCCGAGACTCATCCACTTTTCCCTTGCCTTTATCTAGCACAGGCTTTCGGGGAGTGGCACCTCAGGTGTTGGCCGCGAGAGGGCTCAAATTTACAACTGCCTGAGCCGGTTTCTTTCGTGACCCACCAGCACCATCTCTGTTGGCATACAGACAGCTATTCAACCTAGCCGTCGTGACCAACTTCTTGTAGGTCATACCTTGTTCATGAGTTTGGGCCCAAGCCAAAACCTTGTTTACACGGGCCATTTCATCATTAGAAAGGCAGAGATCTTTGTGAAGGCCCAAGTGAGGGACCGTCGTTTCCCAAGGCACTCTCGGTCCCTCCGCCTTTTCCCCAGGAGCGAATTCCCACTGCCTCTGCGCGAAGAAATATTTCTTCTTCCATCCATGGTTGCTTGTAAAAGTCTTGCCCATTTGAATGAACTTCTCCTGTCTCGTCTGGAAGTTGTACAACTCGTCGCAATTGGGATTCTTTTGCATCTGGTACATCCATAAGAACTCTGAGACGGTGAGGTGTTGCCCTTATCCAAGAGTCATGGGCCATACGACCACGCAAGCAAAGAACACCCTCCAGGCGTTAAGAACCAACTGATGTGGAGCCACGTTCAGATGGCCTAGAAGCTCACGTACAACCCTTGGGAAAGGTAGTTTGAGGCCTGCTGGGAACATCTCTTCATAGAGACAAACCTCATGTCTTCCGGTGTCTACTATGGCACCCTTCCTCTCATCATCAAAACGGAGCTTCACCGTTTTAGGGATGTAGCAGTCCAAGATGATTTTGCGCTCATCTTCTTTGGTCAGATCTGGCCTCCATAAGGCTGGGTAGGTTTTACCCAAACCACAGTTTGATTCTGATCCTTCTTCACGAGACAAAGTCGGATTCAAGAGTTTGCCGAGAAGAAAAGAGAGCAAGAAAGTTTGCAGGAAGCTTGGTATGAATGAGAATGGTGAAAAAAGAGAGGAAAAAGCTTTTATAAAGCTTGAGAAGGCCAAACGAAACGTCTAAAACGGATGAGGATAAGAATATGAAGCCCCAAGGGGCGCCTTGAAAAACGTGCGCAATAAGTACGGTGAGAAAAGCACACCTCTGCAAATCCCGCGTGACAGCTGACAACCGACAACTGAAAAGGCGTCCATCCCGGCACTGACACGTGGAAAAATCGACGTGCCCTCGGTCATGTCAACCGTCTCGGTAAAAAATTAGAGGAAAATTTTCCGCCAAAATTTGAAATTCAAAATTCAAATTTCCCGCCTCGGAGGACTTGGATTTTCACTTAAAGAGAGTTTGATCTCGGAAGGCCGATTCATTTATGAACACAAAATTTTCATAGTCTTTCAAACCAGAAAATTGGGGGGTAACTGTTGGGTCATGGATCAACTTTTAAAGCCCAACGGGTCCCAAGCTGGACCTCAGCAAGACAGCACACCCGACAAGGCCTCGGACAACTTAACCCGAGGAGGTTTCGAGAATCGAGGAAGTCTCGGACAAGAGTTCGTGACTACTCCTCGGTAGGTATCGGTCTTCGAACCCGAGACTCAACTCCTCAGGAGCAAAATAGTCAGGAGCCGAAGGTAGACCAGTCATTTCACAACTAAAGATATGCACGTATTCAATCTAAAGCAAGTGATCATTATCTCACATTTAAAAAAGCTCTCTACAACATAGATAGCTATCAACATACAAATTACCCCTAGATAAACGGGATAGGTAACCATTTAAATTCAAAAGGTTATCTAACTCAAGCAAAAACCTTATCACTTGTCCCGGGATCTTAGGTTACTAAGATCATGAAGTGGTCAAGAATCCCTACTGATGTGGAATTTTTGAGACCAAAAATATCAATTATAAAAATAACCACTCGCAATAGGACGACTCTTTGTAGGATACGGCTATAGAGAGGGTGTCAAACCTCAAGGACTGCAGGGGTTTTATAATCAAAATTCAAAAGATTAAAATTAACTTAATTAAAAAGATATTTGATTTGATTTTCTTTAAAACTAAAGTGCATGAAAATAAAAGAGATTTAAAATAAGATAGAGAGTGTAGGGTATTGACTTCACCTCTATCCGCACAACAATGGTTAATCATAATTAATCGCAGAAATTTGTTCTATGCATGTTATAAATAAATAAGAAACTACCTTATTAAAGAATAAGCATAATCTATCTTCGGTTGGCGCGGATCGTCCACCTAACCACTAACATGCGGTACGACCCGTCTTCCCTAGGTATAAATTATCAAATTCTTTAACAGGATACATATAATTAATGAATAAGTGTAACCCATCTTCGGTTGGCACGGACTGTCTACCTAAATTACACTAAACTAGGGTGTAGTACAATCCGTCTTCCCTAGGCATGGCCTATCAAATCCTATTGATTATATGTCAATTAAACCCATTGTATAACCATCATCCTCATAATCACAGAAAACAAGAATGATTTGAGATCAACAAAAGTAAAATACTTTCTAAGACAAGAGAAGAATTTCACAAATATTGATTTTTGAATTTAAGAACAATTGCATTTAATATGAAGAACATAAACCAATTGTAGCAATCCTCATAGTTATACAATCAACATGCATAAATTGAAAATCTAGAAATTAAATACATTCAAACCATTGTACTTGGATAGGGTTACATCAACACCCCACGAAGGGGTTTAGCCGCTCATGATCTTCTAAGCTCCACAGACAATTTACTGAAATTTAAACTCTAGAAAGCGGTGTGTCTTTTTTCTCAATGCTTAGATGTCTATTTATAGGGCTTAGAAGAGTCCTAGAAGCCCTAGTAATCCTAGAAATTTCGGAGATTTAATCCAAGTCCAATTAGGATAAAGAAAACCTAAGTCCAAATCGGAATAGGATTCGTCCAGAATTACGTTCCTATCTTGCGGGGCGATTTTGGCATTGTGTCACTCCGAATTAGGAAAATGTTATTTCACAATTATTTGTATTAATTTGAGTGAGCTTTCTAGTGTAGCTTGAATCACCTCAATCGGATATTCGAGCTGAAAGTTATGGCTAAAATACCGAGACGTATGCAGAATCCAAATTTGAATCCAATCCGATTTTGACTCCAATTTGAGAAATTCCGAATTAATCCCTTACTTTATTTGATTAGATCATATCTTCTAGGTCTTCTCAAAGTGTGCTTTTAAGCCCAAAATTAATGAAATTAATTGTATCTTTATTTATAACCTAAAAACACAAAAATCAAACAAAATCGAACAAATAACAACACTAAGGAATTAACATATGCAAATTAAGGGGCTTGAATGTGCAACATTCGGCGCTTATCACACCCCCAAACTTACATATTGCTAGTCCCTTAGCAATACAAATCAAAAAATAAACTGAAAAAAATAAAAAAACAAAACAAAACAAAAAGATAAATCCATCTTTCGTGGGATGTACGATTGCATTTAGCGTATGCAACAAGCCTTTTAAACCCCTAGGCATTCCCTAGAGGACGAGTGAAGTCTCGTGAGGGTTTTCCAGGAATGATACCCACAAACATTGTCATCATTATGTCATTCAAAAGGATAAAGCATCACAAAAATAATGGTTCTCATTCATTAGCAAGCTTAAAATTATAAACTTCATCTTCAAAATTTCAAGGAATTCACAAGTCAAATCACTTACCAATGGCAGATTGAGACACAACAAGTTTCAATTAGTGCAAAGTGAACTAACACATAATCATGAGGCTTCAAAATAATTCCAATATGAATGAATCAACATCTCAGAATTTATTGGACTTCATATCAAATGAAACAACCAAGGCATACATTTTTTTTTTTTTTTTTTTTTTTTTGTAGGCTTTGCAATGCTTAGCTCCCTTAAGCTTTCTAGTTGACCCATGTATCGAGTGTTAGGCCAATGTCTCCCAAACCAAATGGCTTTAGGGCATTAGGTGTAAAGACACCCCTAAGGACTTACTAACTCGAGTCAAAAAGGCTACGAAGCTAAGCTAGCCATTTTATTAATCAACCCAAAAATTTCACTTTTTGACGCGAACACTCACTGCTTAATGAGGCAAGAGGTCCGGTTACTCAGCGAAAAATTCAAACTTGATTTTTTTTTTAATTTTTTTTTTATTATTTTCTTTTTAGCATGCCAAAGTTATCCATCCAATATGCCACCCAACATAATTCAAGACATTGAAAACAAAGATAATTGGTCTTAAAATTCATACGTCACAGACATGTGCTAGTGTGCTCAAGATAGATTTAAATTGAAATAAGAAGCATCTCATGTTGCCAAAAGTAAGTAACAAGACCCAAAATTCCTAAGTCATATGATCATGTGTTCACAAATTTAAGCTTACCAAAGAAATTTAAACCAAAATCAAAGCTCAACCATATGCTTAAGAATGACATAACAACAAAAATGGACTGTGTTTTGTTTTTCCATACCCCCAAACTTGAATCATACATTGTCCCCAATGTATGTATAGAACTAAAGAATAAGATCAAGAGTATAGGAATACCTGAATGAGCAGATGTGGGCATATCATACCCCCAAACTTGAATGCAAAAACACATGTCCTAAAAAAATGTGATACTCCAACCAAATACCAATCAAGTGCACACATTGTTGTAAAAATATAAACAAAGAATGAAACAACAATGGATAAAGTAAACCTGGATGGAGATCATGTACCCTGGTGGAATGAGGAGTCAAGCGCACAGGGCCTGCACTCGATCTTATGAAACTGAGTCATCTAGTCAAAATATATGGAACAGAATCCACATCCTTTATGCGCGTAGTGTTCTCTAACCCTTAAGTTTAAATTTGAAGCACCAATCTTTTATTCTCTTGGACCAAAGAGAATAAATTTTACCCACAAATGGGTAATTCCAAATGTCAGCATATCGAGGTAGATCCTTTTGAGTATTTCCAAACAATTTCTCATCCGAAAAGGAATCATGAATTGAAATAAAATGGGGAGAATACTTGGGGAGTTTTTCTACCTCAATGGTCTCTTTTTCTTCGTCTAACTGCCCTAACAAACTACCCTCCTGGCCTCTTGGTAAGTCATAAGAAATAATGATCGGGATAGTGTCATCTGTCCCTAAAAATGAAGATTTCAGATTACCTGGAACAGGAGCTCGAGGCTCATATGGCATCTCGGGAATAGGAGGTGATGATGAAGAAGCCTTAGTGCTCGCTTCCTTGCTTTTTTCCCAATGTAGATCCTGTGGGACCTCAATTTGCTCCTCCTTTCGCTCCTCCTTCCTTTCTTCCACGGGGTTTTCGACCACCTCTCCACTCCTCAGTGTGGGGATAGCTTGCTTATGACCAGAAGTACTTTCCTCCTCCATGTCGTGTCCATCAGGACTGGCCACCGGCTGACTTTGAAACTCTTCTTCTTCCATCCTATTGAGGTGGTTGATGATTTGTTCAACATGAGCTTCCATCTTGGCGTCTATCTCGGCGAAGAATTGAGGAGTATAACGTTCCTGTTGAGATTTCACCGTCTGCTTTATCTCACCCGTTAGCTCACTTATCATTTTTAGTATCTGAGCCTCAAAATTAGAATCTGAGGGAGGTGGTGCGGCCTGGTATAACTGTTGAGTTGCTTGATATGAGGAGAATAGGATTGATCATTAAATTGCGGATATGCCTGATGGTACAGTTCATGACGTCGTGGAGCATAATTCCCAGGAGCTTGAGCTTGCCACGAGAGATTAGACTGGTTGCTCCATGCCGGGTTATAAGGATCAGAATAAAGGTCATTTCCCGGTCTAGAGAACGGTCTGTTCATATGCTCATAAGAATAATTAGAAACTTGTCCTGCTGTAGGACAATTTCTAACATTATGATAAGGACTATAGCAATATGAACATGGTCCATGGGGTGTTGGAATGCCTCCCCACATGAACTAAACTAATAGAATTAACATAAAATAACAACAGAAGAAAATAAATAAATAAATAAAAACTCACAAACGGCCCTTAGATGCACTTAGGGTTTTGGATGCAGGTTGCCGCAAGTGCGCTCAATCGCACGGCAGGGTACACTCGAGCGTACTGCAGCAGATGGGTGCGAGCGCAGGAGGGGAAGGCTCGAGCGCTGCTTGCTTGATTCCTGTTGAATTGCGTCCGTGCGCTCGATCGCACACGACCTGCGCTCGATCGCAATCACAGAGAAGCCAGCTTACAGACCTGTTTGCAAATTCTAAAAAAAAAAAAAAAAAACCAAACACACAACAGAATTAAAATTAGCAACTTAAAACAGAAAGTCATTAAGCTAAAATTAATCTCTAAATTTAGACAATGAAACCATTAAGCAGTCCCCGGCAACGGCGCCAAAAATTGATGTGGTATTTTTGTGACCAAAAATATCAATTATAAAAATAACCACTCGTAATAGGACGAATTTTTGTAGGATACGGCTATAGAGAGGGTGTCGAACCTCAAGGACTGCAGGGGTTTTATTATCAAAATTCAAAAAATTAAAATTAACTTAATTAAAAAGATATTTGATTTGATTTTCTTTAAAACTAAAGTGCATGAAAATAAAAGAGATTTAAAATAAGAGAGAGAGTGTAGGGTATTGACTTCACCTCTATCCGCACAACAATGGTTAGTCATAATTAATCGCAGAAATTCGTTCTATGCATGTTATAAATAAATAAGAAACTACCTTATTAAAGAATAAGCATAATCTATCTTCGGTTGGCACGGATCGTCCACCTAACCACTAAGATGCGGTACGACCCATCTTCCCTAGGTATAAATTATCAAATTATTTAACAGGATACATATAATTAATGAATAAGTGTAACCCATCTTCGGTTGGCACGGACTGTCTACCTAAATTACACTAAACTAGGGTGTAGTACAATCCGTCTTCCCTAAGCATGGCCTATCAAATCCTATTGATCATATGTCAATTAAACCCATTGTATAACCATCATCCTCATAATCACAGAAAACAAGAATGATTTGAGATCAACAAAAGTAAAATACTTTCTAAGACAAGAGAAGAATTTCACAAATATTGATTTTGGAATTTAAGAACAATTGCATTTAATATGAAAAACAGAAATCAATTGTAGCAATCCTCATAGTTATACAATCAACATGCATAAATTGAAAATCTAGAAATTAAATACAATCAAACCATTGTACTTGGATAGGGTTACATCAACACCCCTCGAAGGGGTTTAGCCGCTCATGATCTTCTAAGTTCCACAGACAATTTACTAAAATTTAAACTCTAGAAAGCAGTGTGTCTTTTTTCTCAATGCTTAGAGGTCTATTTATAGGGCTTAGGAGAGTCCTAGAAGCCCTAGTAATCCTAGAAATTTCGGAGATTTAATCCAAGTCCAATTAGGATAAAGAAAACCTAAGTCCAAATCGGAATAGGATTCGTCCAGAATTGCGTTCCTATTTTGCGGGGCGATTTTGGCAATGCGGCGCTCCGAATTAGGAAAATGATATTTCACAATTATTTGTATAAATTTAAGTTAACTTTCTAGTACCGCTTGAATCACCTCAATCAGATATTCGAGCTGAAAGTTATGGCCAAAATACCGAGACGTATGCAGAATCCAAATTTGAATCCAATCCGATTTTGACTCCAATTTGAGAAATTCCGAATTAATCCCTTACTTTATTTGATTAGATCATATCTTCTAGGTCTTCTCAAAGTGTGCTTTTAAGTCCAAAATCAATGGAATTAATTATATCTTTATTTATAACCTGAAAACACAAAAACAAAACAAAATCAAATAAATAACAACACTAAGGAATTGAAGGAATTGACATATGCAAATTAAGGGGCTTGAATGTGCAACATTCTGCGCTTATCACCTACCCTTATCAAATAACTACGAAACAGATATTGAGGGATAGGAATTCCGAGACGTGCGGGAAACAAATTCTACTCCTTGCCTATAAATACAAGTCTCAACTTCAATCAAAGGTAAGCGCAATCCTGTCTCAGAAACTTTGATTGCTTATACAGTCCTTCCTCACATTCTGACTTAGGTATCGGAGCTTCCCCACCGGGACACCACCGAGGGCTCTAATCTTGTTTTTCTTTGTGTGTGTAGCCTGACGTATCCTCGAAGTTCTCAACACCCCTTGCAAGGTGTGCCATGTCACCATCTCGGCAAATTGTGCATCAACATATATAGAAAGAGGTATCTCCATGACAATCCTATATTCATATAAGCTATAGATGGGAGGGATAAAAACCCTAGTGTGACACAGAAGAAACCCATAACCCCCTCTTGGCCCCACCACCTTTTTCCAACAAGCTCAATTGCGAGAACAAGCGAACAAGTTCCAATTGTTGAAAGGAAATAGCCGCAGACGAATCTTAGAGCGGAGTAAATCCATATATTGGTGGAGAAGACAATTAGTATGGAAGATAGAGACATGGTTAGGCAAGTGAGAAAGAGCATGTTTTTCCGACCGAATGATGAGTCGACCAGCATGGCAAGAACGAGCCCTCTTACGAGGCAACCCATCAAGAAGGAAGATACGGGGGGGCTGCTGACAATGGAGGCGGCGCACTCCAACGACCATTTGGAAATGATTGAAGTGTAGGCCTGCCAATCCCAGGCCCAAGAATTCTTGGGAAGACGGCAAATGTTGGAGACCAAGTCGCACAACGATGACAACTCATCCCCGAGTTGATCAATGTAGTGCCACGTGGGGCGTGCATCAGTGAAGACACTAATGAACGTTTGCTTTCCATTGAAGATCCATGCCATGGACACAAGTACGGCTTGTAGGAATTGAGCCCACCCGAAATCCCCGATAAACTGTTAGATTCTGGAATCAAGGGATAGGAGGTGTTTCTGATTTGGTGGTGGGGTGCTATCGAACTCAGCGGAGTTGGCCTAGGAGAGAAACTGAGTGGAATCGGCCATTTTGGACCTTAAAGAATATTTGATATAGAGGTAGAGTGGGAGAGTGAAGGTTTTATAGATGTGTGAGAGCATTCCCAGCTGCTTCCTTGTCATTTTCCTTACATTTAAGGATTCAAACTACTTTTTGCTTCCCTATGTCAATATACACCTCAATAGCTTCCCTTAATCATTCTCTATATCATTAAAATATATATTTTTTTAATTATATTATATATATGAGAGGAGAGATGAGAGAGAATTGTGAGGCATCAGAGGAGAGAGGAGAGGAGAGAGAAGATAGAGAATCATTTTTTTTTTTTTTTAATAATCATAAGGATTGCAATAGTAGAACTCAAAACATTGGGTTCCACTGTAACAATCCTAATGTATATGGTTCATTTAGGGAGTCTGCTGTGAAATGTTTTTTGCGATTTTTTGGACATATTCCCTAAACTTAGGGAACAGACTCCCTTATTGGGAGTCTGCTGGGAATACTCTAAGGCGAGACAAACATGTGCTTGCACATGCTTGTTAATTAATTAGATTCTTGCAAAGGGTGGATAAAAAAATTAATCAACATGGTTATGATAATCATTACTTAATTAATTAATCAAAATAGAAGATAGAAAACTTTATTTCCTACCAAACAAAACACATGAAATTGTTTGATCTTAATTATTACGTTTTGGATAATTTGATTAAAGGGTTTGATTTAAGAAGAGGGCATGTAATGAGAAATGATATCTAATAGGCTGTAATGAGAGATTGAATATTGATGATGTTGTCTTGTCACAGTTGTGTTTAGTCTGTGCTTCCGAGAGTTTGGTTTATGCCCTAAATCCCAATGATTATATATCTATGTTGATATTCAAATGTTTATAATGAATATAGATGTTATATTCATTGATCAAAATGAAAAGAGCTTTTAGCATATAAAATGTCTTTTACGTGCTTATTACCAAGTTTATCATATTTGTTATGCATGTGAAAGGTCCTAGGATTACATTGAATATGGATATGGGTGTGAGTAACATGGTTATCGCACAAGGTTATGTCCATAATCCTTTTATCCTTGTATCCTTTGCAGCCAATAAATGGAAATCGACATTCCATTTTAAATTAGACTGTTACACATCGAATCTTGGTGATCTACCTTGATCAAGCGAAGCGGTGACTTCGGGACTGATGTGTAGTGTGCTGAGAACCTAAGGCACTGAACAAATCAAGGAGATGTCTTTTCATAAAGATATTGTATATTGAGAAAAGACAATAAACTCCTTAAAGGCTATCTAGACTTTAATTCTAAATCCTGAGAAGTTTGTGAACTCAAATGTGAAGTGATGATTACTTTGATGTATCATAGAGTGAGACCTATTCGTCGGTCAACAGAAACTCAATACGTTGGGTAATCATATCTAACATTGTTGGAACACCAACATCAATAGGGAATCCAAATCTTTTGTTAGTAAACACAGAGACAAGAAATTTTCTCTTGAGATAGATTTTATGGATATTGTTCTCAGAGTCTTCGGCCGAAGCATTTTGGTTGGCATACCAAAATATATACATGTGTTTTTCACATATGAGAATAACATAAAATCAATGACTCAAGGATAAAGAGGTAGAGCATTAAGTGGTAGTATCTTTAGCCTTAATTCTGCTACAGAATATTTCATGGAGGAATCATAAGTCAAAAAGTCAAAGGAATTAATTGTTTTTAAATCAAAAATATTTATTGGAGTTAAGTCACATTCATTTAGTGAAATTAATTGTGATTAAAATATTGTTGCGTAGTAAATGTTGGGGTGACACGATTGTGGACATATTCAAGCCAATAATATTTTTCCCTTTAGGTCTCTCACCAATCTGATGTAATTTAACTATAAGGCTTTCTTATTTATTGGGCTAAGTGTTTTATTTTATTAAAACATGGGCTAAAAAGATTGATGTAATTGGGCTTAGGATAAAACCTAGAGGCCCAATGAGCATAAGTAGAAAAACATAAGGCTTGTGATTAATCACTTGGCCTATGTATTAGTGACAAGAAAAAAGGCTTGGGGTAAAAACCAAGCCCAATCCAAGAGCATATAACCATGTGGCCCATGGAGAGTGCTCCATGGACCACACGACCATAGCAAGGAGGCTAGGATTTAATCCTAACTATCCATGCTACTCTAATATCGACCATTGAATTGATATTACAGAGTTCTAATTGGATTAGAACTGCTCATTTCTCCCACATTGCTTAAATTTGATTTTTTGCCTTCCTGCTTTACCTATAAATAGAGAGGAGCCTAGGGCTTTCAAATTTTTCAATCAAGTATTCTTGATCATAGTTTTCAGAAACTCTCTGAAAACTGTATTAGTTCTTTGTGTTAATTCACGAAAAATTAAATTTTAAGATTTGAAAAGCCAAGTAAGTGCCCACACTCTCTTGGTTATTATCAGTCATTGGTGAGAAGATCTAAAAGTCTCTCTATTCCCAAGTTCTTTATGTTCTTGAAGGAAAGAAGAATTTGTTCTTCGTGTTCTTGAAGGAAAGAAGAACTTGTTCTGCGTGTTCATGAACAATAAAGAACATGTTCTTGGAGAAGCAAAAAGATTTTGCCTATAGCCAGGAGTGGCTGTTGATATCCAAGTAAGTGTTCTTCGTTCTTGCAATTTAATTTTAAGTGGTAATTTCCTTTTCCCCCATCAATTATAACGCATTGTTAATTTCTCCCCATGAATTGCCAACCTTACTGCCTGACCTTATCAGATTACCATTTTCTTCCAAAAACCCCCCCATTTCGTTAGTCAACCACATTAAATTGGACGAAATATTCTCTTTTAGACGTTAAATTTCATTAAAAGACAAAAATATCCCCAAATAAAAAATAAAAACAAAAAAATATAAAATAAAATATTAATAATAATAGGGGGAGGGAGTGGCCAACGAGCCACCCCCAGAGGTGGCAGGGGGTGGCACGCGGCCACCCCTGGCCACCCTAGGGAGCTCGTGTGCCACCCCTGAGGTGGGGTGATAAGTGCCAAAATATTCATATTTTAGCCCTTAACTTATATTTATTAATTCCTTAGTTTTGTTAGTTTGTGCTATTTTATTTCATTTTTGTATTTTCTTATTTTTATAGGTTCTTGGAAGAAAAGAAAGCGTTTCTGGAAAAATTCAAAGCTTAAAGGAAAAATTGGGACGACCTAGAAGATACGGTTAAGCTTAACCAATCATAATAGAGGACCTATATGATGTGGTTAAGTTTAATCAAATAAAAGAAATGATTAAATCGAAATTTCTCAAATTGGAGTCAAAATCGGATTGGATTCAAATTTGGATTCGCACACACGTCTCGGTATTTTGACCATAAATTTCAGCTCAAATATCCGATTGAGGTAATTCAAACTGTATTAGAAAGCTAACGCAAAATTATACAAATTATTGTGAAATAATATTTTCCTAATTCGGACTTGCGCTATGCCAAAATCGTCCCACAAGATAAGAACGTAAATCTGGACGAATCATATTCCAATTTGGACTTAGGTTATCTTTATCCTCATTGGACTAGGAGATAAACCACCAAATTTCCTAGGATTATTAGAGCTTCTAGGACTCTCCTAAGCCCTATAAATAGACTTTTATTCCGATTTGGACTTAGGTTATCTTTATCCTCATTGGACTAGGAGATAAACCACCGAATTTCCTAGGATTACTAGGGTTTATAGGACTCTCCTAAGCCCTATAAATAGACCTCAATGCCTCACAATACAATACACAATTTCAAGGAGACAACTTTGGGGAGAGAAATTGGAGGCTACTTCAAGGAGTCGTTTTTTGTTCTTTCTTTCCCTTTTCCTTTTAGTTTTATTTTAATTATGTGTAACTAACTCTTTAGTAGGGCTACATTGAAGCCTTAATTATGTTTATTTAATATTTTAATATTGGCGCGTTTGTGATAATCATATTGTGATGCTTAACTTGATTAATTCCTATTTTATTGAACTCTTCATATGTGTGTGATTGACCATTATATGCATGTGGTATTGATTAGTTATTTAAGTCAATTTAGATGATTGAGTCTTAGGCTTAATAAAGTAACAAAAGAACCTCACCACGGGTTCTTGGGTTAATCAACATGGGGAATCGGGAGTAGACAACCATGCCCTATGCCTCATGTGTTTGTCGATTTCTACAGATTTATGCTTTCTTAAATAACAACGTAGTAGACACCCATGCTAAATCCTTTAAGAAATAAAAGAATTAGAGTAGACACCCATGCCTAATTCGTTGCTTAAGGAGATCAATAGCTTAAGGAGTAGACACCCATACCCTTAGGTTGGCAAATATTAGGTATTCATAATATA
>NC_081546.1:14435968-14450754 GCF_901000735.1 Corylus avellana | reverse complement strand
TATATGAAAACAAAAACAAAAAAAAAAATGTTTGGCTTCAATAAAAATTTTATTTTTTGATCATTTTAATCTTAGGTGACATAATTCATTTATATTTTTTATTATGGCATGGCCCATTAAAATTTATTAATTTTAAAATAATTCATGTCACCTAAAATTAAAATGACTAAAAAATAAATTTTTTAATAGAGTCAAAGCATTTCTCAAAACAAAATTAATAACAACGGCTAGTTGAGAACGTTAAGGTGTGACCTTTTCCAGAATTTTAAGATATAATATATATAATTAGCTGTAGATAAGCTCTTCCCCTCTATTTTTATCTATTTGGTTGTGGTTTAGGTTAGGGTAGGATAAGAAACGATGACTTTTCTAAAGAGGATAGACTAGTCGTCCCTTTGGGACAATAACATACACGTACAATTAATATTTAATCATTTTGTCTACTACTTTACAATTGATATTTTTCACAAATATTCATTGCACTCGGAAGTAAAGACAAACACAACGTGACAAGATAGCATCATCAATACTTAATTACATGGAAGAGTGGGGATTGGTGTTGTAATCCGAGATGAGGTAGGACGGGTCGTGGCAGCAATGTGTACGTCAAAAACTGAAAATTTTGAGCCTTCATCAGGGGAAGCCCTTGCGGCTTACCATGCTGCTAGTTTTGGGAAAGAACTGGGATTGCAATACTTAATCGTAGAGGGAGATGCTAAACAGATTGTGGAGGACGTCAATTCATCAACGAGCATTTGGAGTCATTTCGGCCACTTAGTAGAGGACACAAGGAGCATCTTACGTTCATTACAAGGGTGGAATGTTGTTCATAGCAACCGTGAGTCGAACGAGGCAGCACACCAGCTTGCGAGAGCAGCCGCCACAGATGTCAGTGATAGGATATGGAGGGATCAAACTCCAAATTGTATTAGTGATATTGTTTTGATGGAGCAATTAGCTCTATCTTTTGATTGTTGATGGAGCTTACCCTACCTCCACTCTATAATCTTTATCAATGAGAAGTTATCAATAGTTTCAAAAAAAAAAAAAAAAAAAAGATAGCATCATCGATATTCAATCTCTCATTAAAGTTTATTTTGACTGATTAATTAATTAATGATTATCAGAACCATGTTGATTAATTTTATCTCCACCCTCTGCAGGAATCTAACCAATTAACAAGCACGTGGAAACACATGTTTGTCTCACCTCACACATCTATAAAACCTTCACTCTCCCACTCTCCCTCTGTATCAATTCGTTAAGGTTCAAAATGGCCGATTCAACTCAGCTTCTCTCCCAGGTCGACTTGGCCGAGTCAAAAAGCACCCCACCACCAAATCAGAAACACCTCTCGTCCCTCGATTCCAGAATTGAACAGTATATTGGGGATTTCGGGTGGTCTCAATTCCTGCAAGCCGTACTTGTGTCCATGGCATGGATCTTCGATGGACAGCAAACGTTCATTACCATCTTCACCGATGCACGCCCCACGTGGCACTGCACTGATCAACTCGGGGATGAGTGGTCGTCGTCGTGCGACTCGGTCTCCAACATCTGCCGTCTTCCCAAGAATTCGTGGACTTGGGATTGGCCGGCACACACTTCAATCATCTCCGAATGGTCGTTGGAGTGCGCCGCCTCCATTGTCACCGGTCTCCCCGCATCTTCCTTCTTTATGGGTTGCCTCGTAGGCGGGTTCGTTCTAGCCACGCTGGCCGACTCGTCACTCGGTCGGAAAAACATGCTCTTTCTCACATGCCTAACCATGTCTCTGTCTTCCCTACTAACCATCTTCTCCATCAATATATGGATTTACTCCGCTCTAAGATTCGTCTGCGGCTTTTTCCGTTCAACAATCGGAACTTGTTCGCTTGTTCTTGCAACTGAGCTTGTCGGAAAAAGGTGGCGGGGCCAGGTGGGGGTTATGGGTTTCTTCTGTTTCACGCTAGGGTTTTTATCCCTCCCAGCCATGGCTTATATGAATATAGGATTGTCATGGAGATATCTCTATCTATATACTTCTATCCCGGGAATCATCTACTCTGCTTTAGTTCGGTTATTTGTTCGCGAGTCTCCGAGATGGCTGTTTGTGCGAGGACGTGAAGAAGAAGCCATGGCGACACTAAAGAGTATTGCTAACCACAGTAACTTAACCTGGAGCTTCTCTGGACTGTCATCGTTTGAGCAGGAAACAGGCAACGACAATATTTTCTCGGCCATGAAGATCTTGCTGGAGAAAAGATGGGCTCTTCGGAGGTTGTCGGCGATTATGGTGATGGGTTTTGGCATGGGAATGGTGTACTACGGCATGCCGTTAGGCCTCGGAGACTTGGCATTCAATCTATATTTGAGCGTGACATTCAATGCCTTATCTGAGCTACCGTCGTCGTTGGTAACTTTCTTCCTCGTAGGAAAGTTGAACAGAAAAAGTTCGATCATTGTGTTCACTAGCCTTAGCGGGGTTTGCAGTATCATATGTGGTTTGAAGGGGGGGGAGTGGAGAAGATTGCAGATTGGGGTGGAGCTGGTGTCCTTCTTTAGCGCTTGTACGGCGACCGATATATTATTTATATTCACAATAGAGCTGTTCCCGACTCTTGTGCGGAACTCGGCTCTGTCGATGGTGAGGCAAGCAGTTGTGCTTGGTGGCGTGTTTTCTCCGATGCTTGTCGCTGCCGGGAGAGGAGACGGATTTTCACCGTACACGGTGTTCGGGTTGGTTATAGGGTGTTGTGGGCTGTTTGCATTATGTTTGCCGGAGACAAGGGGTAGGGCACTTTGTGATACAATGGAGGAGGAGGAAGAGCACAATGAGAAAGCAGCCTGTAATGGCGTAGGTGATGTCTAGGCTCTTAGTTTTGAGCTCTTTGGGTGTGTGTGTTTTTTATGAAAGGAAAAAGAGAAATTTAGCTTTGTTTGGTAAAGTTTTGAGAAGTGTTTTGAATTTTAAGTTATGAAAAAAATAAGAATTGAAAATTGATTTGGTGGGGCTACTTTTGAAAAATGTGTTTTATGTGGAGTCCACAAACGAAAGGTTGGTTGGTAACATTTTGAGGACTGTTTTTTGTGTTTGAAAAAAATAGTTTTTAATAAAATAATAATTTGGTTTTTATGTGGCAGTGATTTGGTGGCCATCGTCGGTTAGGAGACGGAACTAGCGGCTGCTAAGGTGGTATTTGGTAAATAGGTTAGCCTAGACACTGTAATTAATGTAGATTGATTAAAAAAAAATGTAAGAATGCTTTGTATAAAAGAATAAAAAAGTGGTATGAAAAAGTGAAAAAATTTTGTTTTGTAGTGATTTTTTTATTTGAATAATAATAAAAAGTGAATAATGTAATATAAAAAGTTAAAAAGTAAAATGTTTTGATGTTAATTTTTTTGAGAAATTATGATGAATAGTGTCTAAGTCAACTCCAACTCCTTTACCAAATAAGGTCCAAATGTGTTTCGCATTCGCCTTCAGGCCATTAGATAGTTTATACGACCACCATCAAGTGGTGCAACACCACCATAATTTTTTTTTTTTTTTTTTTTAAGTAAATCGAAAAATTGGTCTTTCAAAATAGTAAAAAAATAAAATAAATTTGATGTTGCAACTCTTGGGTTATCGTGTGAACTTGCAATAAACAAATGGACCTCTGCATCATGCAAGTTAAATAAAAAATAAAAAATGACAAATGACAAATGAAAAATGAAAAAAAGAAAAAAGAAAAAAGAGCTACGGGGTTTTGCCAGCAATGGAGGATTTGTTTCGAAAAGAAATGAGAAGCGTGATCCGTAATATAAGCGTGGATGTTGGTCTTTGGGCAGAATCAGAGGGACTTCTTTGGATACCGGAAATTTAATGCAGAAATTGTGAAAAAGTAGGAGAGTTGGGTTTTCTTTTGAACCGCCGATAAGAAAAACGTGAGTCAAATCTGCTTGGAACAAAATTAGAAAACTCACTGAACACACCAGATTATTTCCAAACCTCACGCACTCTCGAAGTCATAAACACCACTGGAGAGCTTTTTCACTGCCCAGCCCGCAGCCACCGCCCAGATCCGGACCACTCCGCCACCGCCCATGCTGAGCCCCCACCGCAGTAACTTGCTTATTTACTGCAATTTTTGAGGGTTTTTTTTTTTTTTTTTTTCCTGCATATTTATTGTGATTTGGTGTTGGATATTGTGCATAGTGTTTGGGTTTTAGCTGGTCGATTGTTTAATTGTAATTGTTTCAGTTGTTAATGGAAATTGAATTGAGTGAAGGACAACTGGTTCTCAACTTTTTTCTTTTTTTTTTTTTTTTTCTTTTCTGCAAATGGTACAAAGCTGAAATCTTATCAGAACCAATCTTCTGGGCGTGGGCGGAGTATTGTCATTTTGCTTTGAGAAGAAAGCTTGTCAAAATTAATCTTCTCATCACTTTGCACCAAATCAGAAGATATAAAAGACACTTTGCCCAAAATCAGAAGATGTAAAAGACTTGAAGAAGAAGAAGGTGAGTATGATGACAATAGATGAAAGAAATTGGGCCAATCTCTTCGTCTGGGTGTGGTGGAGCCGTGGAGGCGAGAGATTGGTGAGGCCGCCATGACCCACGCCCTAACGCAGCTTTCTCATCCCCTCAATATATCCCAAAGAATCCTCACCCCCAACGAAAATGGACAAACCCATGGGTGACATGTAATTCTTGGTATATGCTGACATGTAATTCATTTGTTTCTCGAAGCCACCTCATGGGTGGTGGCCACCCCAAACCCGGGGTAGCTTGCTGCCACCCCCATAGCGCCATTCTTTGCTACCCCTTTAATTTTTAATTTTTATTTTTTATACTCTTTTTAGATTTAAATTTTAAAATTAAATTAATAAAAAATTAAAATTTTAATGAGGTGTCTAACGGTTGTTAAAAAAATTTAACAGTAGGGAATTTATTAACATTTCGATTGATTCAGGAAGTAAATTGTCGAAAAAAAAAAAAAAAAACTAAAGAGTTTTTAATTTTGGCGATTGACTCGTAGACTTATGATATATTTACCTTTTTATTTTTTATTTTATTCTATTATTAATTTTTTTTATGAAGCATAGTTAAGTGATCTTACTAATATTGGAACTAGTGCCCAAATAATTTGGCCAACAGTAGTCCAAGAAATATTGAATGGTGATTAACTTCTAGTACGATGGACTAGATGTATTGAAGTGAGATTCAATATATAATAGTTTTTAAAAGTTCCCAATAAAATTATTTTCCATTGATTATTGTTTTCGTTGAGTGTTTAATTCTCGTCGCACTAAACACTCAAAAATATAAAAAATATTTTTCAAAAATCATCTTACACTGAAACAAATGGTGTCTAAATTTCTGTTAGGTACTTATGTGTAGTTTACGGGCTTAGATTTACCCAATATTGGGAATTAAAAATGTGGGGGCTTTATTGCAGAAGTTTCTCACCATTCTATTACCATCAAGGAAAACTTTTTACAGGCATGACTTGTCAAATTCAACAACTTTCCCCATGCCATCCATCACTAGGTTATCTCAAATTAAAAAATCTAAATATTTCTAAAGAAAACCCAATTACACCAAATCAATTACTTCTCATCCAAGCAAAGATTCCAAACATGCTTGAGCATATATCCTTTGTTAGAACTTATCTCGTACAAGGAGACTTAAAGTGGTTCACATGTCACATATATTATATATTATATGTAAGTTTTAAGTGTTGGCTAAATGTTCGGTGAGCAAAATGGATTCAAAGTATCAAATCACTATAGGCGTCCGAACGAGATTCATAGCCGTCTGGACGAGATTTAAAAGCTGCACAGTTAATTTTATCCCGAGAGCCTCGTCTGCATGCCCGTCTGCAACGGCGTTCGGACGACCACTTACAAGAACAATATTTCCCGTGTTTTAAGAGCCCCGTCCAGACGAGCCCATTTACCGTCCGGACGGCCCCTAGTCTGCTAGGTTTAATTTAAATGTAATTGAGTCCTAATTAGACTATGGGAGTCTGCTAGGTTTAATTTAAATGTAATTGAGTCCTAATTAGACTAGGGGTATTTGTATTATATATATATATATAGATCTCTACAGATCTGTATCACTACGAATTTCTGATCTAGAATTCGTCGTCGTTTGCTAAGAGAGTCTGTGACATAGAGAGTCTGTTCTCTCTCTTAGAGTTATCATTTGTGTTTATTTGTTGATTGTTGAAGTGAAGTCAACTGGAGCTCCGGTGAAGGGAGTCTGCTAGGTTTAATTTAAATGTAATTGAGTCTTAATTAAACTAGGGGTATTTGTATTATATATATATATATATATATAGATCTCTACAAATCTGTATCACTACAAATTTCTGATCTAGAATTCGCTGTTGTGTGCTAAGAGAGTCTGTGACATAGAGAGTCTGTTCTCTCTCTTAGAGTTATCATTTGTGTTTATTTGTTGATTGTTGAAATGAAGTCAACCGGAGTTCCGGCGAAGGGAGATCACGTAGAAGGATTGTGCCAACTGTCTCTGGAAAGGGCTACTGTGGTAGAAGGCAAGTGGGTCGCTTGTCTTATACAAGATCGTGTCAATTGCAAAGGTTTTGAAAGTGTGAACGTCTTATAATCCTTTATTCTTTTACTGAGTTAGTTGATTTCCTGGGTTTGGCTGCCCCGGAGAGATTTTACTTTTAGAGAGTTCTCTAATTGGTTTCATCTTCGTAACCAAAATATCTGTGTTATTTATTGTTCATTGCATATTTGTTTTTGATTAATTATTATTTGTTAGGTCAAATCTATTTCCGCATAATATTGTGTGAAACATCTATACATTCAAAATATGTGTCGTTTGGAGTCGTATATAGAATTTTCAATTGGTATCAGAGCGGGTTCACTCTGTCAACGAATTAAATTCCTGAGTGTGATCCTATATATTTTCTAGATGTCCCAAACTCTTGATTGTTTTGAAACTGTTGATAATAATTTTTGTGAAACTATTATGTCTTCTGATAAACAATATTATTCTGATTATGATTCTGATAATGAAATTGATCTTCAGGAGACTTATAATTTGTTGTTTGTGAAATTCTCTGAGCTACAAGTTATTAATTCCAAGAATCTAAAGAAACTCAGAGAGGCTGAACATGATAAAGATGAGCTAATTGGTGAATCGAGTGATTCTCTTGATTTGTGTAAAACATCTAAATCTGAAAATCATGATCTTGCTAATAAAGTTGAGTCATTAGAGAATGAATTAAAGGAATCCAAAACTCTATTGGAAAAATTCTCTAATGATAATCTTGACAAAATTTTGCATACCCAAAAATCTACTTGTGATAAACCTGGGATTGATTTTGAAAAGATTATTGCTCCTTCCTCTAACCTTACTTCTTCTCCCAAGAAAGTTTTTGTTGAAACAGAAAACTTGGAAGACCCATTGGATAAAGATAAGCTAGTTGCTCTTCACTCTTCAAGAAGAAGAGGAAAAGAAGTCTTAAAGAAAAAGAAGAAAACACTTAAAGAAAAAGAAGAAAACAACCACTGCGACCTCAAGAGGTAAGAAGGGTAAGAAAGGTAAGTACTCTCGTACTGATCACTTTTTACCTAGAAGCAACTCCAACATTGTTTACCTTGCAAGGAACTAACCTTCTCAAAGGTTCATTCCTACATGTCATCATTGTGGTAAGATTGGGCATATTCGCCCTAATTGTTTTCAGTTGAATAATCATGAGCCAAAAAGAGACTATTTTCATTCTAGGGATAGTCATGAGGAATTATTCAACATGCTAAGGGGTGTTATCACCCAGTTAAATGACTTGGACAAGAGTCGCACTTCTGTTCCCAAAATGAAGAAAGTTTGGGTTAAGAAGGTTGATACCGTTCACCGGTTGAGGGGAAGTGGTATTGGACTCACCTAGTTTAGGTGGGCACATTGCATGCATAGGACATACTTTGCTTTATATATATATATTTGTGTCCTAGTGTCATAGTTTGTTGGGTGTTTGTTTTTTTTTTGGTTTAAATTTTTTGTTGTTTGTGTTTTGTTTCTTTTAACATGTTTTGTTTTGTGTGCATTTAAAAAAAAAAAAAAAATCAAAAAGACAAAAATATTTTAATTTGGTTGTTTTTCTTTTCTTTCTTTGGTCTTATGTACCCAGATAGTCCATTAATTTCTCATGTTGCTTACATGGATTTAATTTCTTGCATCTTGGAATATTCTAAATATGCATGAGATCAAAAAAATTATTTCAATGAACTTGTTTTTGTGGTTACCTAAAGCTTGAGCGTATGTGGTACGTTTTACCTATGCTTAATTCTTATGCACACTTAAGCTTAATTTGAGGAAATTTTTAAAAAAAGTGAGGTATGTTAGGTAACTACTTGAGGTGTTTTTGACTAGTCATATTTTTTTCAAATTGACCATATGCTAGTTGAACCTAGGGCTTAAAAATTCCTACATTCTTTCTTTTGTATAAAGCACCAATTGTTTAAGGACACGCTCTCAAAAAGAAAATGAATCAAAATAGTGAAACATAATCAAGAGAACATGTTCCTTATGGAATTTATTTTCACTGTGTCAAACTTGTGCTTTTTTTTTTCAAAAGAAGATTGTATTGGATGAGAGTGGCTAGGTCTTAGTAAGATAAGGTTTGACTTTTGATTGAATTTACTTGTCAAAACCTCGTGTTGGTGAAACTTCCTCCTCTTTTGTAAACTGGTATGTTTTTTCTCATTAAATGGCTTACACGCACAACACACATGCATGGGTTGAATGGATCATTTCTCTTGGCTTGGGTTAAACAATATGAGTTTCTTGTCATTTCTAGTCTCATGTATATTTTGCATATTTGGAGTATGTTTGGGATATTCATTGCTAAAATACATGAGTTGTTGATGTGTGTATCATGTGTGTTCATTTGACTTTTGAGGGGGAGAAATTTTTTTTTAAGTTTCTTGTTGATTATTAAGTCTTATATTGAGGGGAAGTTTCTGTTATTCATGATTTTGTTGTATTCTTCATGCATTTTCCTATATGTGATCATGAGTGTTTGATTATTGTTTTTTCTGTTCCATATATGCCTTGATGTTTTTGTGTTGAGTGTTTCAGGAAACATGATACATTTTGTCAATTTGTGACAAAAAGGGGGAGTATAAAATTGGGGAGAGGATGGTGAGTCGTCCGATTGATTTTGTCTCCGAAATTGCCAAAGGGGGAGTTTGTAAGTTTTAAGTGTTGGCTAAATGTTCGGTGAGCAAAATGGATTCAAAGTGTCAAATCACTATAGGCGTCCGAACGAGATTCATAGCCGTCCGGACGAGATTTAAAAGCTGCACAGTTAATTTTATCCCGAGAGCCTCGTCTGCAAGCCCGTCTGTAACAGCGTCCGGATGACCACTTACGAGAACAATATTTCTCGTGTTTTACGAGCCCCGTCCAGACGAGCCCATTTACCGTCTGGACAGCCCATAGTTTGCTAGGTTTAATTTAAATGTAATTGAGTCCTAATTAGACTAGGGGTATTTGTATTATATATATATATACAGATCTGTATCACTACGAATTTCTGATCTAGAATTCGCTGTCGTGTGCTAAGAGAGTCTGTGACATAGAGAGTCTGTTCTCTCTCTTAGAGTTATCATTTGTGTTTATTTGTTGATTGTTGAAGTGAAGTCAACCGGAGTTCCGGTGAAGGGAGATCACGTAGAAGGATTGTGCCAGCTGTCTCTGGAAAGGGTTATTGCGGTAGAAGGCAAGTGGGTCGCTTGTCTTATACAAGATCATGTCAATTGCAAATGTTTTGTAAGTGTGAACGTCTTGTAATCCTTTATTATTTTACTGAGTTAGTTGATTTCCTGGGTTTGGCTGCCCCGGAGAGGTTTTACTTTTAGAGAGTTCTCTAATTTGTTTCCTCTTCGTAACCAAAATATCTGTGTTATTTATTGTTCATTGCATATTTGTTTTTGATTAATTATTATTTGTTAGGTCAAATCTATTTCTGCATAATATTGTGTGAAACACCTATACATTCAAAATAGGTGTCGTTTGGAGTCGTATATAGAATTTTCATTATATTATATTAAGAGAGTTTTTATTAAATCAAAAATTTTGGGTAATTAATATATACAAATAACTACTTAAGGTGAAATGTTATTTCATTTCACCAAATGTTATATCCCTTGATGGAAGGGATACCCTTATCCAATGTTTGATTATGGATAAAGGTCTTGGTCTATTTATAAATAAGCATGGGATTCTCCATTAGTCACAACATGAACGTGAGAACTCTTGTCTATCACACTTCAATATATTGTGAGGATTCTATAATTGCAAATTAAGGGTTTTAAGATTGCAAATTCAACAAAAAGTTCACGTCTGAATTTCTGAATTATTCAATTCAAGTACTTAAGCAACAACGGCCAGAGGTTAGTGTTTTTATTTGATGTTTATATGATAATTTTCTCCCAAATTCTTACATTAGTGGTATTAGAGCCTACTTTGTGCCATGTTGTTTAGGATGAATTTGTTGATTTTTTCATGAGTGATGAACGCTTATGTGTTCAGAATATATGAATACTTTATTTATATGTTTTGAGTTTTGGGTTTCAAGTTTCAAAATGGGTATCAATCATTTGGCCGAATCTTTTGATGTTTATTGTTTAATAATGCTTTTGCGGTTTTAAATATCAATGTTACGAGGTTTGATTGTGTAAAACACAATATATATATATATATATATATATATATATATATATATTGGGTAAAATATATTATAAGTTCTTGAGTCAACCCGCCAAACTAAAAAATTCTTAATTTTTTTTTTTCACTGGATTAATCGAAATGCTAATAAAATTCCTACCGTTAGATTTTTGTAACGCCAGTTAATCCAAATCAAAAAGCACCGTTTTGTTATGTCAGCATAATAATTTTTTATTAATTTAATTTTTTTTTTAAATGTTGAAGGGGTGACCAGCGGAGGGGCCCCTGGCCACCCCCAACCCTTATGAGGTGGTCGCAAGTCACCCCAAGGGTGGGCGAGGGGTGGTTTGCCCAAGGCCACCCCTAGTGTTTAGGGGTGGCCTGCTGGCCACCCCAAACCACCCAGGGGTGGTTAGCAGGCCACCCCAAACCACCTAGGGGTGGCTCGCGGCCACCCCTTGGGTGAGCAAACCACCCCTTGGGTGGCTTGCGGCCACCCCATAGGGGTTGGGGGGTGTCCAGCCACCCCTTCAATTTTTTTTATTTTATTGGGACTAACAGGTGTTATAGAAATCTAACGGTATGGATTTTATTGGCATTTCGATTAACTCATGGAGTAAAAATTCGAAAAAAAAAATCTATGATTTTTTTAATTTTGTCGGATTGACTCATGGACTTATAATATATTTACCCTTTTTTTGACCAATTTTAAAATCTTCTTAACAAAATTTCAGCCATGTATTTCTTCTTAAGGATGATTTCTTCTTGATTGATTTTTGGTATACCCATATGTTTCTTAACTCGTAAATCAAAAGATTTTAAGATTCTGAACCAAAATCATGTTTTAAAATCGGGTTTCAGTGAGAAATTTGATGAAAAATGGGAAAACCCGTTTTTAGACACATATGGGGCAAGACCCGATCCATATTTGATTTTTAGACCTGGCTGAACATAGGGGATGAGGTTCCCTACCCGAATGCAAGCCCACTTGCATGTTGGACACGTGTTGTACATGCGCGAGAAAAGAGACAAAAGAAAAAATCTAGTTCCATTTTTCATGGTGGGGAGATTCGAACTGTGTGGGTCTAGGAAAGAGGGGTTTAACCATCAATAGAGTTTTATAATTATACTGTTATGGAAAATAGCTATTTGATGCTTATTTATATCCCAAGTGATCCTTTACTTTATTGAGTAAAAATATTTATTAAAGTATTATGCTATGGGATATTTTTTGATCAACATCAACTTTGAAGTTTTACGGTGCCATTATAAAGTAGTGAAAATCAAAGTGACAAGGGAATAGTCACAGCATCCCTTGTCATGATGATAATAAAGACAATTTTGTAAAACTTCATAGTTAAATTTTTGGCATGAATATGGGAATTAGATGTTACTGAAGTTGTAATTATTATAATATTTTTAGGAATAGCCACAACATCCTAATTTTATAATGATAATCACATAAAGATTATTTACATAAACTTTATAAATAAAATTAAACATCTATGTTGTGATTAATTCATAAATTTAATGACTTTGCTCCACTTGGAAGTTATTATTTTTATGATTTAATTAGAATAAGATTGTAAATTTGGTATTAAAAATAAATTTTTCTTATGCCCACAGGTACAAGAAATTTTTATTTATTAATGTTTAAATTTACTAGTCTTATTAATAAAGTTATTTAGTAAATTCATGTGTGATGTAACCTTTGCCCACTGGTAGGTTGGAATTTACTATTAAATTAACATTGGTTAATTTAAATAAAGTTACTTCATAGCATTAAAGTATCTTATCTATCTTGGTTATTTCATGCATTTTTGCTGCTTTAATTAATGGTATTTTTTATATTCTAATACTTTATAATGATAATTTTTCTGATCGAAAAGAAAAAGTGCATTTTTACTTTGGGGTGTTTGGAAATTAATTTAGTGCTCTGTGTAAACAAACCACCCACTCTCACAGAATTAAGTACACCACATGAGATTATTAGTCATGAACAGTGGGAGCAATATAATTGCCTAAGTTTGATGTTCAAAAAAATCTTATATTATAAAATGTATCAGGATTCTATTCCTGAATACTTTAATGCCAAAGATTTTATAAAACCTATTAAGGAACACTTTAGTGAGTTCCTATAAGGCTTCAGCCAGCACCCTAATAGAAAAGCTTTCAAGAAAAACCTTAGGCACCTCCAAAAATATGCATGAGCAGATTATGGTAGGTACATAAAAGTCAAAAAGCTTGCAAATTAAGGAAATCTCTTTATCAGGTAAGATAGGTCTCCTGTCAATGTTATACAAAATTTTATAAGGTTATTCCCTCATATAGTTTTATTCAGAACCTTGTTAATCAGTGTTATACCTTAAGGTCAGTGGGAGCAAAGTTACTTTCTTTTAGTCTTGTATATAGATAATATTTGCTTGCAAGAAATGATTTAGGTTTGCTACCAAAAGTTCATCTCACTAAACTTTGAAATGAAGAATTTGGGTGAAACATCTTATGTCATTAACATAGAAATTCACAGAGACAAGAATTAAAGAAAACTAAAATTGTCACTAAAGGCCTACATTGAAAAAGTTTTCGAGAGATTTAGAATGAAGGGGACTGTGAATTTTTAGTAGCACCTATTATTAAAGGGGATGAATTCAATAAAAATCAATGTCCCAAAATGCATTGGAACAAGAGCAGATGAAAAATATTTTGTATGCATCTGCAGTGGGTAGGTTAATATATGCATAGTTCTACATTGGACCTAACATTGGACTCGCAGTAGGATTATTGGGTTGATAGAGAGCTGTGATAAGTGCTGAATGTTACACATTCAAGCCCCTTAATTCACATATGTTAATCTCTTAGTTTTGTTATCCGTTGATGTTTTGTGTTGTTTTTGTGTTTTCTTGCCTTTTTAGGATTTTGAAGAAAGCAAGCATTTCTAGCAAGTTTCAGACTTAAAAGACATTTTCGAAAAAAGCTGGAGACTTGGGATTGAGCGCATGCCAGATTAGGCTTGAGCACATCAACGCTCGAGTGCCCAAGCCAAAGGGACCGATTACAGTAATGCGATCGAGCGCAGTTGTGCGCTGGGCAGCAGAGAACACGGTTTGACATGGTTTTGCATGGTTTTGCATGGTTTTGAAGTCTAGAATCCAACTCCAACTTGATTTTTGAGTTGTTTGGCTACACAAGAACGTCCAGGATTGTTCCAAACTCTATAAATAGACCCTCAATTCATCCAAATTGAGATAGAGAAGCAGACACAAGCTTTGAGAGAAGATTTGGTGGCTAGAAGGGTTTATCGGTTTTTCTTCTTTTCCCTTTTATTTTCTTTTTATGAGGATGTTTTCCATCCAAATTATGTGTAGCTAATACTTTAGTTAGGACTCGAATGAAGCCCTAATCATGTCTCTTTAGGATTTCAATATTGGCGCCTTTGCCACAATTATTTTTTGGATACTTAACTTGATTATTTCCTATGTTATTGAATTCCTCACATGAATGTGCTTGATCATCATATGCTTGTGATAGAGATTTGTTATTTAAGTCAATTTGGATGACCCAGTCCTGAGCTTAATAATGTGACAAAAGAACCCCATCACAGATTCTTTGATTAATCAACATGGAGAACCGAAAGTCGATACCTTGCTCTAGGCTTCATGTGTTTGTCGATTTTCATAGATTTATGCTTTTTTTAAGAACAACTTACTAGATACCATACTAAATCTTTTGAGAAAGAAAAGAATTAGAGTAAATATCATGTCTAATTCGTTGCTTACGGAGATCAATAGCTTAAGGAGTAGATACCATACCCTTAGGTTGGCAAACATTGGGTATCTTGATATAATTGGAACTTGGCATATTGTTTATCTTATTCAAGTAAGATTAGCGGTGGATATCAAAACCCTACCCTTTCATTCTTATTACTTCAATTCAATATTTTATCTTGTTTAATGTAGTTAATTATTTAGGGAATTACTTTTAAGCATAATTATAGCAATTCTCATGTGAATAATCTCATACTTGCTTTCTATACTATCGTTTTGATGTTGTGCACTTGTGAGTAAAACGTACAATTATTTTCCTACTAATTTAGGTGGATAATTGCACAACAAGCT
>NC_081546.1:14431451-14435868 GCF_901000735.1 Corylus avellana | reverse complement strand
GAAATTAAAATATATCTATATAATTCCATATTATCTTAGAAGTAGTTTTTTGTTTTTTTTTTACTTAAAATAACGGTTACAGATATTTTAAAATCTAACGTTGAAAAAGCAGTTGAAACTTGAAAACACATGATCTCATATAACATAATAATAGGAGATATTGAAGCAGTAGTGGTAACCGATCAAAACAAGATAATATGATAAAAAGTTATTTTATTTAAAATAAATGACTATTAAAACATGATAATAGGAGATCAGTTATTTATTTGAAATTCAAAATAATCATGAAATAATAATAAATTTGTAATTTTAATTTCATGAAATAAGATCAACAATCCTGCACTTATTTCAAGAAAATAAAATTTCAATCAATAAAATTTCCAAAAAAAATAAAATAAAAATTTGTTGTTACTCCAAAATATTGATACATAAATGAAAGTACCTTTAGGGTTTGAACTTTCACTTAGTGTATAATCCTCAAAGCTTTATCAATGTGATAGTAGACTCAATGTGTTTGATATATCATACTTAGTGATAAAACCGGAGAATTAACGCATATCAACATATTAAAATTTCTATAGTTCTTTTCAGGCCATACGCGTTATTCCAACTTCATGAGTGCTCTAGGTGGCTTACCAAGCCCCGACAAAAGCGGCCTGACTTTACACTTACATAGGTACAATTCTTCTAGGTGTTCTTGTAGATTAAAAAACACATTTTATGCGAACTCATTAAGAGTTATACTCAACCTTTCCTTTTCATTACAGGACTCGCACTAAACATCAATTATTCCTCTAGATGGTCTAATTTAGTGCTAATTTATATCATCACTATCAAGATTCGTTTTTCCCATTGAACCTAGAGTTTATTTTCCAAAGTGTAGGTTGAGTTGCCATCTTGTAGTGATCTATTCAATTGGTTTTAGACCCACCTCAAATAAAGTTTTACGAATCTGATCCTTACTTAGGCCTTTTGTAAAAGGATTTGCTAAGTTCGTGCACGATTTTACATAGTCTACTGTGATAATGTCTTCTTCCAATAATTGTCTATAGTATTATGTCTAAGGTTGATATGTCTTGACTGTCTATTGTAGGACTTACTATATACTCTTGATAATGTGGCTTGGCTATCACAATGCAAGGAAATTGGAGGCATGGGACTTGGCCATACATGCAAGTCAATCAAAAAATTTCTCAACCATTCAGCCTCTCTTCCAGCAGCTCCTAAAGCAAATAACTCTGACTCCATAGTTGAGTGAGTTATACAAGTTAGTTTCTTGGATCCCCAAGAGATAGCTGCACCACCAAGGGTAAAAACCCATCCACTCATGGATTTAGATCCATCATCAACACAATTCCAATTTGCATCACTATACCCTTCAATTACGGAGGGATATCCTCCATAGTATAGAGCATATGATTTAGTTCCTTTTAAATAACCCAATACTATCGAAATTGCTTTCCAATGTTCAATGCTTGGACAACTTGTGTATCTACTCAATTTGCCCACGGCAAATGCAATGTTTGGACGTGTGCAATGCATTGCATACATTAGACTTCCAATAACACTAGAATATTCTAGTTGTGATACACATCGATTTTTATTTATTCCAAGCTTTAAACTTGAGTTATAAGGAACACGAGAAATTTTGTTATGCAAATGACGAAATTTATTCAAAACTTTATCAATATAATGGGTTTGAGATGTGGCATATGCATTTCCTATTTTGTGTAAGTTAATACCAATTATAGTGTTTGCTATACCCATATCTTTCATATCAAAATGTGATGATAAAAAATCTTTTGTATCTTTAATACAATAAATACTATTACTAAAAATCAACATGTCATCTACGTACAAACATATAATGACAATATCACTACCAAACATTTTAAAATAAATACATTTATCAGCTTCATTCAAACGGAAACCATTAGAAATAATTACATTATCAAATCTTTCATGCCATTGTTTTGGAGCTTGTTTTAAACCATATAATGACCTGACTTATTTACAAACTTTGTTTTCTTGTCTTGGAATAATGAACCCTTATGGTTGTTCCATATATACCACATCATGAAAATAACCATTTAAGAATGTTGTTTTGACATCCATTTGATGGATTTCAAGGTTATATATGGAAGCCAAAGATATCAAAGTTCTTATTGAAGAAATCCTAGCCACATGAGCATATGTATCAAAATAATCAATGCCCTTTGATTGTTTAAACCCTTTGGCTACTAATCTAGCCTTATTCTTGTCAATGGATCCATCAGATTTCATCTTTTTCTTAAAGATCCATTTACATCCTATGGGTTTAGAACCGGAAGGTAAATCTGCAAAAATCCATGTGTTATTAAACATAATGAACTCCATTTCATCATCAATAGCTTCCTTCCAAAATGTGGCATCCCTAGATTTCATAGCTTCTTCAATGTTAGAAGGTTCATTTTCTATATTGTAACACACACCAACTTCATTCACAATCACTTGAGAGTTGCCTTCTATAAAATATGTCAAAAAATCAGGACCAAAACTCCTTTCTTTTCTAACTCTTTTGGATTTTCTAATTTCAAAATTCTCTTCATTTTCTGAAACAATTTTTTCAAAAATATTTTCATTAATAGAAATACTTGCTTTAGAAAGATTAGAGCTTTTAATTGTATTGGATTGAAAAAATTTTGCATCTCTTGATTCAATAATTACATTAGAATCCAATTCAAGAAAACGATAAGATTTACTATGAACAGCATAATTGAGAAAAACACATTTAGAAGTTCTTGGTCCTAATTTAGATCTTTTAAAATTAGGCAACCTAACATAAGCTAGGCACCCCCATAATTTAAAATAATTTTTGATGGGTTTACGTTTAAACCATAACTTATAGGGGGAAAATAATTTCTTTTAGAAGGCACAATATTTAATATGTGAATTGCAGAAAAAATAACTTCACCCCAAAGATTTACAGGCAAACCAGAATGATTAAGCATTGCATTTACCTTATCCATGAGTGTTCTATTTTTTCTTTCCGCTACACCATTTTGTTGTGGTGTATAAGGTGCTGTTCTCTCATGAATAATACTATTAATTTCGGAGAAATTGTCAAAGTCATTATTAAAATATTCTCCACCTCTATCACTTCTTAATGATTTAATCTTGCAACCAAGTATATTTTCAACTTCAGCTTTATAAAAATCTTAAACATATCTAAAGCTTCATCTTTTGTTCTAATCAAATAGATATAAGCATATTTAGACAAATCATCTATAAAAGTAATAAAATATCTTTTACCACCTCTTGTAATTTTACTACTCAAATCACATACATCAGAATGTATTAATTCAAGTAAATTCGAAGATGATCTATTAACACTTGAAAATGTTTTTCTAGTTAACTTTGTTTTAACACAGATTTCACATTTATCTCTATCTGTTATGTGCTCGGGAATTTGAACACGTAACAAGTTTGTGAACTAGAAATTTACCAGGATTGTTCTTCCTTAGCCTCCCTATTGTGGGGAAATCAAGAGGAAAACAATTCTAGCGGTAGGATTTTCGAGGAATCCTGGACCTCCTTTGGTAGAGCAATTAGAGAAGCTCTCAAACTCCCACAAACACAAGGTTTGAATAAATTATTGATTGACTTCTCATTCCATAATAATGTAGTATTTAAAGGAACATAATACCTATAAAATAGAGTCCCAATAGGACTTCTATTCAACTCCTAAAGATAAACATAAATCTAATCCAATTTAAGTAGTCAAACGTAAAGTAATTCTAATAGAAAACAAACACTGGAAAAAACATAGTTACTGCAACAACAATACTCTGTATTGTTCACGCCTCTCTATCCCTTCAACTTCTAAGTGGTCTCCAACTCCACACGTAACACTCCATCCTCCTTAGGATTGTCCTTGTCCTCAAGGACAAAATACAGAAAACATTGTTGAATGTCATCCAAGATCTCCCATGTTGCATCAGTCGGAGAAAGACCCTCCCAATGGGTTAAAACCTCAACAATGCCCTTCTTGGTTCGATATTCCAATGCAGTCCTCGGCTGTGGCAGCATATCCCCAACCACATTATCAACATAAGGCAGCTTCTCTTACACCTAGACAGCCATGCCCAACCTTTGCTTCAACAAGGATACATGGAAAACCGGGTGTATTTTGGATCCTGATGGTAAAGCTAGTTTGTAAGACACATCCCCAATTTTCTCCACAATCTGATACGGCCCATAGAATCTAGGGGATAATTTCAAGTTCCTCAGCATTTGAACCGACATTTGCCTGTATGGTTGTAAGCGTAGATAAACCCAATCTCCCACCTTGAACTCCCTCTCTTGGTGATGTTGATCATAAACCTTCTTCATCTGTGCTTGTGCTTCCTTCAAATGCTCACGAGCTCCTTTAATCATC